>NC_140173.1:99316945-99663243 GCF_963971535.1 Notolepis coatsorum | reverse complement strand
TAAACTTTGGAGACCGCCATTTTGAGGAGTCACTGTTTACCCTCCATTGAAGTATAATGGAGGCCTTTGAAGTGCAGGGGTCGTCGGGGACAGAGGCCTTAGCCCCCTCTCTATGAGATGCAAAACCACCCCTCGATTATCTAATGACACATTCTGCTTCGATTAGACAGAATGGGACGGAGCGGGCCTCTGACATTAGGATTGGCATTTCCTACTTTCCCTCCCAAAGCGTTCTCACGCCTTTCTGGCCAATCTGCCGGAGTGAAGAGTCCAAAAGGGGAGCCGCCCAGCCTAGCAGACTCCTTGTGATCCATCAACGCCTGGGAAACCTGTTTTTCTGTTGCAGTATTAGGCAAGTTGCTTCAATACCGCTTTTCTGCAGACTAAGTGCAAGTATTTTCTATTGAGTACTTGACAGTACTTAAGTACCGAAACAAGTATTTTATTTGATATTCACTGTTTTTTTACTGGTAAAGTATTCTGTTAAACGTTAAAGCCTCGTATACAGGCAAGGTCCCAGGGTGCAAGGTCCCAGGGTGCAAGGCAAGGTCTCAGGGTGCAAGGTCCCAGGGTGCAAGGTCCCAAGGTGCAAGGTCTCAGGGTGCAAGGTCCCAGGGTGCAAGGTCCCAGGGTGCAAGGCAAGGTCTCAGGGTGCAAGGTCCCAGGGTGCAAGGTCCCAGGGTGCAAGGTCCCAGGGCGCAAGGTCCCAAGGTGCAAGGTCTCAGGGTGCAAGGTCCCAGGGTGCAAGGTCCCAGGGTGCAAGGTCCCAGGGTGCAAGGTCCCAGGGCGCAAGGTCCCAGGGTGCAAGGTCCCAGGGTGCAAGGTCCCAGGGTGCAAGGTCCCAGGGTGCAAGGTCCCAGGGCGCAAGGTCCCAGGGTGCAAGGTCCCAGGGCGCAAGGTCCCAGGGTGCAAGGTCCCAGGGTGCAAGGTCCCAGGGTGCAAGGTCCCAGGGCGCAAGGTCCCAGGGTGCAAGGCAAGGTCTCAGGGTGCAAGGTCCCAGGGCGCAAGGTCCCAGGGTGCAAGGCAAGGTCCCAGGATGCTGTTCTAATGGGACTTAAAAACATTAATCGATTGTCATCAAACAACCATTGCGCACTAGCACTGGTTTCTTTGTGAAGCGCAGTTCTAGCCTGGATACTTGACACCGATACCTGGCACCGATACCTGGCGCAGATACCTGGCGCCGATACCCAACGTCGATACCGGACGTTTATACTCAATGCCAATACCTGAGGTCAATACCTGAAGTCGATACCTGAGGTCGATACCTGAGGTCAATACCTGAGGTTGATACCTGAGGTCGATACCCGAGGTCAATACCTGAGGTTGATACCTGAGGTCAATACCTGAGGTCAATACCTGACACTGATACCTGCATTTTTTTACTCTTTTTTGCTCATACTGTACGTGTTGTGTAACTCTGAGCGCTTCAGTCATCGCCCCCCGAAAAGAAAAAGAATCCTTACAATGTTTACTTTATCAGTCACAAGAGCTGCAGCGTTTCACGCTACGCCAGAGAAGCGGTCGGCAGGATCCTCTTACCTCCAGCCTTATCAGACGAGGCAGCGTTTCTGGATGTTCCTGCACTGTTTTGGGCCCCTGAGCAGCGGAGTGATGTGAGAATGACAGTCTAGACTGCAGCTGTCTCTCGAACCAAGCATTCCAAAACTCTGGCAAAAAACACACACACACATTTCTCTCTCTCTCTTTCTTTCTCTCTCTCTCTCTCTCTCTCTCTCTCTCTCTCTCTCTCTGTCTGTCATGTCAAACACACACACAGAAAACCAGTCAATTGATGTCAATCAAAGCGTGGAGAGGCTGTGTATGGGAGCGTGATGAACCCCTACGCAGCCTGCGGTGTGTGGAAGTGGGAGCGACCTGAGACGGCGGGATTTACGTGTCTGTATGGAACCACAGGCTTTTATTGAAGAGCGTTGTGTTTCCGCGGCCGTCTTCATGCCTTCACCCGGTACTCAGACACGGACACAGGATACAGGCTGAAACCTTGCAGTGGCAGCCCCCTCGGTGCGAACTCACTCCCGAGTTAAATACCCCCACTTTGCCACCTGAATTGGATCCTTTTCAGGTGGTGGACTGGATAAGACCATGGAGTTTTAGCATAATGCGGTCACAGGGCGCCGGTTGAGCAAAGGGCTCGCAGGTTCGAGGCCGCCGTAGAGGCCGGTCCCGCTGACCCGCTGGTACCTAGTGACCACCGTTACAATCGCATTTCTCATGGAGATTTAGTGAAGTGATGAACGGAACATTTACTGTAGACTGGTTCGCAGAGGCAGAGAAACACAGTAAATGCCCACACACACACACACACACAGAAATGTGTTATATTATACATGTGTCTGGACAACTTTTGAGAGCGGTTTAGGTCAAAGAACTACATGTGTGTGTGTGTGGGGGGGGGGGGGGTCTGGAGGAGGACTTGCAGGGGGAAGAGTGTGTGTGTGTGTGTTCTCAAGAGGCATGAACACACACAATCACATACACACACACACAATCACACACACACACACACATACACACACACATACACGTGCACGCAAACTCAAAATTGTTATATAAATAAAAATAACTTCTCCTTTTACTCTAAATTAAGTCACTTCCTCCCAAATATGCGACTCCCACAATAAAGTCGCCCCAAACGGGTTTAAATAACAACCATCACCGCAATCTCCTCACAGCACAGAGCATCGCAGGCCTCATTCATCACTCCACTGCAGCAGAACGTGGGACTTCCACAACAATTACTCCTCTCATTAAACTCTGGGTACTGTTGTGGTTTTCTCTGTGTGATAAGGGTGATTACTGGCCGAGCAGGGCCTACTCTGCTCATATCTCCTCTGTGGTTTGGGGGAAAGCAAACCTCAGCTTCCACTCAAGCCTGACTGAGGAGAGCGGGCTCGTACGGCTGGTCTTACACTGCCCCTCAGTGGCTGATTTGAGGAACTGCAATTATTTGACCTTTTCCCCCACAGAGGAGAGTAGAGAGGGCCTGAATATAGGAACAACGGCAGAGTAGAATGTAGGATGGGACTTCCAAAGGCATCTTCACACAAAGATGGCTTTATTGGTATGATATACATATACACATGATCATATTTAGTGTTAAAGGAACACAGCAAGATTATGGGAAATGTCATACACATCATATACATAATAACATCATAATATACACAATAACATCATATACATAATAACATCATATACACAATAACATCATATACATAATAACATCATATACACAATAACATCATCATCATTAGGTGGCTTCTTCGTTCCGAAGGTTGCCTATCACTCTCCAAACCATTCTGTCTCCACTTCTTCTCTCCAACTCCGTGACTCCGCCTCTCACTCCGCTCCAATCACAGACGTCGTCTACCCAGCCTCTTATTGGTCTTCCACTTCCTCTCTTTCCATCCACCTTCCCCATCACCACCTTCTTGAACATCTCCCCGCTGGATCCTCTCAGAACATGCCCGCACAACTCCATCTTTTTCTTTTTCAACCTCTCCAGCAGCTGTCCTCCTTGCATATCCGCTCTTCTCAGTACCTCCTCATTCTTGATCTTATCCTTCCATGTTATCTTCAGCATCTTCCTCAGCGTCCACATATAGATAATAACATCATATACACAATAACATCATATACATAATAACATAATATACACAATAACATCATATAGATAATAACATCATATACACAATAACATCATATACATAATAACATCATATACATAATAACATAATATACACAATAACATCATATACATAATAACATAATATACATAATAACATAATATACATAATAACATCATAATATACACAATAACATCATATACATAATAACATCATAATATACCAATAACATCATAATATACATAATAACATCATAATATACATAATAACATCATATACATAATAACATAATATGCACAATAACATCACATACATAATAACATCATATACACAATAACATCATATACATAATAGCATCATAATACACAATAACAGCATATACATAATAACATCATATACATAATAATAACATAATATACACAATAACATCATATACATAATAACATCATATACACAATAACATCATATACATAATAACATCATATACATAATAACATCATATACACAATAACATCATATACACAATAACATCATATACACAAAAACATCATATACATAATAATAACATAATATACATAATAACATCATATACATAATAACATAATATACACGATAACATCATATACACAGTAAAATCATATACATAATAACAAAATATACATAATAACATCATATACACAATAACATAATATACATAATAACATAATATACACAATAACATCATATACATAATAACATAATATACACAATAACATCATATACATAATAACATAATATACACAATAAAATCATATACATAATAACATCATATACACAATAACATCATATACATAACATAACGCTGCTGTCGGGACAAAACCTCATAACTCCAAAAACCCAACTTTTCAGCAGATGAAAAAAACGAACACAGATTTGAGGGTGAATAGAGTTAGGAGGTTTAGACAGATGATCGGTTTAATGCTTTCCCATTGTTTAAACTTTGTAAAACCCACACACACATATGGAAGATGATCTACGGAGTTGATTTATATAATAAAAAAAATATTAAAAAAATGGAGTTATGAGGTTTTGTCCCGACAGCAGCGATAATATACATAAAAACATAATATACACAATAACATAATATACACAATAACATAATATACATAACTCCTGAAATAAGATAATTTTTATAAAGAGGATTTCACATGATGATATATGATATGCAACAATAACAAGAAAATCAATACTCCAATAGGAGGTATACTGAATATGAAGGTGACCATCATGGATATCCATGCAAAGGTATGGATTCTTACGATATAGGCCTATATATATTTTATCATAAAAAGTATACATACTGTAGATTTAAGTCCATTAACAAAAAGTGTTCCTTGCAAAAGTATTAAAAAAAAAGTTAAATAAAATACACCATTTCCGACTAAATAGCACTGTGATGAATTGTATTACGTTGTAATTTTCACTGAAAAACTATACAGTCAAATACCAGTATACCATCTAAACTAAGAAAAATATTGTGATATTTATATATTTTGACCATATCTCCTGTGAAATGTCATCCTTTCAATCCATCCATCACCTGCATCCAGCGGTGGTCCAGGCATCTGAATGAGGTTCCAGGGAGTCCCTGGGGGTATGATAAATATTAAAAACGAATATTATAATAGTAGTAATATGCACACACTCACTTTAAACAAACAATCACCATTAACATTCACTTTAGACACTTACAAAAAGTTAAAGGTTTGCATTGTGTACCTCATTGTTTGCATTTTGTACTTCATCTTTTTACTTTTTACTGTATGACGCACACTCTCAAGGGGCTCATACAGAACCAAGCATTTCGCTGTAATGTACATGTACTTTATACGTGACAAATAAAACAAAACTTTAAACTATTTCACTATTGCATCACAAGCTAGACGTTAGCCCAGTGGCTGAACATCTAAGACTGTTGTGACCAGAGCTTTCCTCCTCTCTCCTCACCCCCAGCCTGAGTGCCCTGGAGTTCCAGGACTTTACCACCTCTAACTACAGAGCTCTGGAGGACTCTACCACCTCTAACTACAGAGCTCTGGAGGACTCTACCACCTCTAACTACAGAGGTCTGGAGGACTCTACCACCTCTAACTACAGAGCTCTGGAGGACTCTACCACCTCTAACTCCAGAGGTCTGGAGGACTCTACCACCTCTAACTACAGAGGTCTGGAGGACTCTACCACCTCTAACTACAGAGCTCTGAAGGACTCTACCACCTCTAACTACAGAGCTCTGGAGGACTCTACCACCTCTAACTCCAGAGCTCTGGAGGACTCCACCACCTCTAACTAATAACATAATATACACAATAACATCATATACATAATAACATAATATACACAATAAAATCATATACATAATAACATCATATACACAATAACATCATATACATAACATAATATACATAAAAACATAATATACACAATAACATAATATACACAATAACATAATATACATAACTCCTGAAATAAGATAATTTTTATAAAGAGGATTTCACATGATGATATATGATATGCAACAATAACAAGAAAATCAATACTCCAATATGCTATATAGGAGGTATACTGAATATGAAGGTGACCATCATGGATATCCATGCAAAGGTATGGATTCTTACGATATAGGCCTATATATATTTTATCATAAAAAGTATACATACTGTAGATTTAAGTCCATTAACAAAAAGTGTTCCTTGCAAAAGTATTAAAAAAAAAGTTAAATAAAATACACCATTTCCGACTAAATAGCACTGTGATGAATTGTATTACGTTGTAATTTTCACTGAAAAACTATACAGTCAAATACCAGTATACCATCTAAACTAGGAAAAATATTGTGATATTTATATATTTTGACCATATCTCCTGTGAAATGTCATCCTTTCAATCCATCCATCACCTGCGTCCAGCGGTGGTCCAGGCGTCTGAATGAGGTTCCAGGGAGTCCCTGGGGGTATGATAAATATTAAAAACGAATATTATAATAGTAGTAATATGCACACACTCACTTTAAACAAACAATCACCATTAACATTCACTTTAGACACTTACAAAAAGTTAAAGGTTTGCATTGTGTACCTCATTGTTTGCATTTTGTACTTCATCTTTTTACTTTTTACTGTATGACGCACACTCTCAAGGGGCTCATACAGAACCAAGCATTTCGCTGTAATGTACATGTACTTTATACGTGACAAATAAAACAAAACTTTAAACTATTTCACTATTGCATCACAAGCTAGACGTTAGCCCAGTGGCTGAACATATAAGACTGTTGTGACCAGAGCTTTCCTCCTCTCTCCTCACCCCCAGCCTGAGTGCCCTGGAGTTCCAGGACTTTACCACCTCTAACTACAGAGCTCTGGAGGACTCTACCACCTCTAACTACAGAGCTCTGGAGGACTCTACCACCTCTAACTACAGAGGTCTGGAGGACTCTACCACCTCTAACTACAGAGCTCTGGAGGACTCTACCACCTCTAACTCCAGAGGTCTGGAGGACTCTACCACCTCTAACTACAGAGGTCTGGAGGACTCTACCCCCTCTAACTACAGAGCTCTGGAGGACTCTACCACCTCTAACTACAGAGCTCTGGAGGACTCTACCACCTCTAACTCCAGAGCTCTAACAAGATGGCGCCGCTATGCCCGGTCGCCTGTCTGTGCGCTCCGTCGAGATTGTGCTTACTTTTGTTAATATTTATAGTTTTAAGAGTTTTGTCTGTACCAACAGTAGGTGCATTTAATGTGTATGACCATCAGTCACTTATAGACATCGGATTACGGGAAACTTACCGATTGGATTACTCCCTGGATCAGCTTTCCGAACCGCAGTAATGGCCTGTGGAGATTCTCAGGAAAATGGGACCAGATCCTGACCCCAGGAACAAAGGAACCACCAGACGGCGTGGGAAGAGAGCTGGGATCCGTAACAGGCTGAGATCCAGACGACACCGAACGCCACTACCCAGTATATTGCTAGCCAATGTACAATCAATTGACAATAAACTGGACGACATCCGAGCAAGGATTCAATACCAAAGAGACGTTAGAGACTGTAACGTTCTCTGCTGTTGACGCCGGACGTCCCAGACCACGCCATACAACCGGCCGATCACTTCTTCATCCACCGCAAGGACAGATCAGCAGAGTCCGGCAAACAGCGTGGAGGAGGTATTGCCTTCATGTTTAACAACAATTGGAGCGATCCAGCTAACGTGAAGGAATTATCGAACCACTGCTGCCCAGACCTGGAATATATAACCATCAAGTGTCGTCCTTTCTTCCTCCCGAGGGAGTTAACGGCGATCGTCCTGGTCGGAGTGTATATTCCACCGCAAGCCAGCAATAATGTCGCGCTCTCCAGACTCCACGACGAGGTAAATAGAATCCAAGCGGCGAACGTTAACGCCGCCATTATAGTGGTGGGTGATTTCAATAGCGCCAATCTGAGAAAGGTCTTACCTGACTTCTATCAGCATGTGACTTGTAACACCAGAGGCGGTAACATCCTAGATCACTGTTACACGCAATTCAAGGGTGGCTACAAGGCTCATTCTGCTAGTGGCTTTGGTAAGTCAGATCACGCGGCCATTTTTCTTTCACCAAAGTACAAACAGAGAATCAAAAGCACTCCTGTAGTCTCGCGAGAGGTGCAGAAATGGGATTTGACGTCAGAGGAGACGCTCCAGGCTGCGTTTGACTGCACAGACTGGAGCGTGTTCCGCGACACAGATAACATTCATGTCTACACGGAGACAGTGCTGGACTATGTTCGTACTTTGGTGGAAGAAACAATCCCCACTACCACAATGAGAGTTTACCCAAATCAAGAACCCTGGGTAGACAAATCCGTCCGTGAAGCTCTGAGAGCGCGCACCAAAGCATACAACGACGGCCTAGTGGCAGGCAACATGAATGACCACAAGGTGGCGCGATACAACGTAAGGAGGACAGTGACAGAGGCCAAACGGCGCTACAAGGATAAAATTGAACTCCAGTTTGAACAGGCTGACTCTAGAGCTATGTGGCAGGGGCTCAAAACGATGACAGACTACAAAGGCGCCTCCCTCAAACTGAACAGTGACATCTCCTTAGCAAATGACCTCAATACCTTCTATGCGAGGTTTGATGCTGGTAATAACAACACCAGCACACAAGCCACGGCAATGGGGGGGGGGGGGTCTGCTGCTGATGGAGACTCAGTGTTCAGGGTAACAGAGCATGAGGTGAGGCGGACCTTTAAAAAAGTGAATATCAGGAAGGCAGCAGGTCCGGACGGCATCCCCGGCCGCGTCCTAAAAGTCTGTGCCGACCAACTGGCCCCGGTATTCACTGACATATTTAACCTGTCCTTAGAACAGGCTGTCATCCCCACCTGCCTGAAGAAGTCCACTATTATCCCTGTACCCAAAAAATCCAAGCCTGCTTGCCTCAACGACTACCGCCCTGTAGCTCTCACCTCCATAGCCATGAAGTGCTTTGAGAAGCTAGTAAAGGGCTACATCTGCTCCTCCCTCCCCATCAACATGGACCCCCTGCAATTTGCATACCGCCCCAACAGGTCCACGGAGGACGCCATAGCCCATGTGCTGCACACAGCAGCATCACACCTGGACAAGAGGCAGGGGAACTATGTGAGAATGCTATTCATCGACTACAGCTCGGCATTCAATACCATAGTCCCCTCCATACTCATAGCCAAGCTCAGGGACCTGGGCTTGAACTATGACCTCTGCCAGTGGGTATTGGACTTCCTGACGGGCAGACCCCAGGTGGTGAGAGCAGGCAACTGCACCTCCTCATCCATCACCCTCAACATAGGGGCCCCCCAGGGCTGTGTTCTGAGTCCCCTCCTCTACTCCCTGTACACACACGACTGTGTGGCTCAGCGGAGTAGCAATACAATCATCAAATTTGCTGACGACACAGTGGTGGTGGGCCTGATCTCTGCCAACGACGAGAGGGCCTACCTGGAAGAGGTCAAGGTCCTGGCGGGATGGTGCCAGGAAAACAGCCTCTCCCTGAACGTCAGCAAAACAAAGGAGATGATTGTGGACTTCAGGAGGTCGGGGGTCAAGGACTACAGCCCCCTCAGCATCGACGGGGCACCGGTTGAGAGAGTCAACAGCTTTAAGTACCTCGGAGCCTACATATCCGAGGACTTGACATGGACCACACACATTGACAGTGTTGTGAAGAAGGCACGACAATGCCTCTACTTCCTCAGGCGCCTAAGGAAGTTCCAAGTCAGTCAGAAGATCCTTAAGAACTTCTACTCATGTACAATAGAGAGCATCCTGACTGGCAACATCACCTCCTGGTTTGGGAATAGCACTGCACAAGACCGAAGCAGACTACAAAGAGTGACACGTTCAGCCGAACGCACAATTGGAGGGGGGCTCCCCACCCTCCAGAACATTTACAACAAGCGTTGCAGGGGCAAGGCTAAGAGAATCATTAAAGACTCCAGTCACCCGAACAACTGCCTCTTTGAACTGCTGCGGTCAGGCAAGCGATACCGGAGTCTCAAGGCGAGCACAGAAAGACTCAGAAGAAGCTTCTATCCCCAGGCCATCAGGCTGCTAAACGAACAATGAACACTACACAACAACAACCATCAAACGCACATAGCACACACATCCACACGCACACACTCACTTTAAACAAACACACTGTAGCACCCACTCCACACACTTTATAGCACACACTCACTTTAAACAAACACACTGTAGCACCCACTCCCCACACTTTATATTTATTGATGAAGGATTGCACTACAACTCGTACACCTTACTGTAAATTGTACCTAAATTGTACCTCATCCCATTTCTGCTTTGCACTATATAGTACTGTACATTAGTACACTGCATAGTATTGTATATTATATGGTAACTCAGTTACGTCTATTCTGCATCGAACATTGTACATATGTCTATACTGAACACTGTGACCTAATTTTCTACTTCTAAATTACATGCTATACTATGTTATTTGATACTATCTTGTCTAGCACAGTCTCTGGAGCGTAACAGTAAGAAGCATTTTGTATGAAAGTATTCTGTACTTCTGTATGACAACTATTAAAGAAACTTGAAACTTGAAACTTGACTCCACCACCTCTAACTACAGAGCTCTGGAGAACTCTACCACCTCTAACTACAGAGCTCTGGAGGACTCTACCACCTAACTACAGAGCTCTGGAGGACTCTACCACCTCTAACTACAGAGCTCTGGAGGACTCTACCACCTCTAACTACAGAGCTCTGGAGGACTCTACCACCTCTAACTACAGAGGTCTGGAGGACTCTACCACCTCTAACTACAGAGCTCTGGAGGACTCTACCACCTCTAACTACAGAGCTCTGGAGGACTCTACCACCTCTAACTACAGAGCTCTGGAGGACTCTACCACCTCTAACTACAGAGCTCTGGAGGACTCTACCACCTCTAACTCCAGAGCTCTGGAGGACTCTACCACCTCTAACTACAGAGCTCTGGAGGACTCTACCACCTAACTACAGAGCTCTGGAGGACTCTACCACATCTAACTACAGAGCTCTGGAGGACTCTACCACCTCTAACTACAGAGCTCTGGAGGACTCTACCACCTCTAACTCCAGAGCTCTGGAGGACTCCACCACCTCTAACTAATAACATAATATACACAATAACATCATATACATAATAACATAATATACACAATAAAATCATATACATAACATCATATACACAATAACATCATATACATAACATAATATACATAAAAACATAATATACACAATAACATAATATACACAATAACATAATATACATAACTCCTGAAATAAGATCATTTTTATAAAGAGGATTTCACATGATGATATATGATATGCAACAATAACAAGAAAATCAATACTCCAATATGCTATATAGGAGGTATACTGAATATGAAGGTGACCATCATGGATATCCATGCAAAGGTATGGATTCTTACGATATAGGCCTATATATTTTATCATAAAAAGTATACATACTGTAGATTTAAGTCCATTAACAAAAAGTGTTCCTTGCAAAAGTATTAAAAAAAAAGTTAAATAAAATACACCATTTCCGACTAAATAGCACTGTGATGAATTGTATTACGTTGTAATTTTCACTGAAAAACTATACAGTCAAATACCAGTATACCATCTAAACTAAGAAAAATATTGTGATATTTATATATTTTGACCATATCTCCTGTGAAATGTCATCCTTTCAATCCATCCATCACCTGCGTCCAGCGGTGGTCCAGGCGTCTGAATGAGGTTCCAGGGAGTCCCTGGGGGTATGATAAATATTAAAAACGAATATTATAATAGTAGTAATATGCACACACTCACTTTAAACAAACAATCACCATTAACATTCACTTTAGACACTTACAAAAAGTTAAAGGTTTGCATTGTGTACCTCATTGTTTGCATTTTGTACTTCATCTTTTTACTTTTTACTGTATGACGCACACTCTCAAGGGGCTCATACAGAACCAAGCATTTCGCTGTAATGTACATGTACTTTATACGTGACAAATAAAACAAAACTTTAAACTATTTCACTATTGCATCACAAGCTAGACGTTAGCCCAGTGGCTGAACATATAAGACTGTTGTGACCAGAGCTTTCCTCCTCTCTCCTCACCCCCAGCCTGAGTGCCCTGGAGTTCCAGGACTTTACCACCTCTAACTACAGAGCTCTGGAGGACTCTACCACCTCTAACTACAGAGCTCTGGAGGACTCTACCACCTCTAACTACAGAGCTCTGGAGGACTCTACCACCTCTAACTACAGAGCTCTGGAGGACTCTACCACCTCTAACTACAGAGGTCTGGAGGACTCTACCACCTCTAACTACAGAGCTCTGGAGGACTCTACCACCTCTAACTCCAGAGGTCTGGAGGACTCTACCACCTCTAACTACAGAGGTCTGGAGGACTCTACCACCTCTAACTACAGAGCTCTGGAGGACTCTACCACCTCTAACTACAGAGCTCTGGAGGACTCTACCACCTCTAACTCCAGAGCTCTGGAGGACTCCACCACCTCTAACTACAGAGCTCTGGAGGACTCTACCACCTCTAACTACAGAGCTCTGGAGGACTCTACCACCTAACTACAGAGCTCTGGAGGACTCTACCACCTCTAACTACAGAGCTCTGGAGGACTCTACCACCTAACTACAGAGGTCTGGAGGACTCTACCACCTCTAACTACAGAGCTCTGGAGGACTCTACCACCTCTAACTACAGAGGTCTGGAGGACTCTACCACCTCTAACTACAGAGCTCTGGAGGACTCTACCACCTCTAACTACAGAGGTCTGGGGGACTCTACCACCTCTAACTACAGAGCGCTGGAGGACTCTACCACCTCTAACTACAGAGCTCTGGAGGACTCTACCACCTCTAACTACAGAGCTCTGGAGGACTCTACCACCTCTAACTACAGAGCTCTGGAGGACTCTACCACCTCTAACTATAGAGGTCTGGAGGACTCTACCACCTCTAACTACAGAGCTCTGGAGGACTCTACCACCTCTAACTACAGAGGTCTGGAGGACTCTACCACCTCTAACTACAGAGTATCAAACGGGGGTTTGCGACCCGATGTTTGTGAGTTTGTGGTCCTTGACATGAAGCGGGCCGAGCAGTGCCGCCGTACAGTATACAGACTCACAGCTGGTCCCGCTCGCTCTCTTTAACTCGCCCAGACGGCATCATTCACAGCGTCGTAAAAGCGGGGGGCCTCCATCGTTTTACTGTGCCCAGGGCTGCCGTAAGCCTCCAGGACCTCGCTTCAGCCTCCCCGCACCGGCAGTAAACCTGGGTTGTGAGAGGGGGAATGGAGAGAGGGATGAGAGGGTCTAGTGACATGCTATAAACCCTTTATTTTACCAGGAGCAGCGAGGTGTGCGGTGGAAGGAGAGGGGCGTCTGTCTGTCTGTCTGTCTGTCTGTCTGTCTGTCTGTCTGTCTGTCTGTCTGTCTGTCTGTCTGTCTGTCTGTCTGTCTGTCTGTCTGTCTGTCTGTCTGTCTGTCTGTCTGTCTGTCTGTCTGTCTGTCTGTCTGTCTGTCTGTCTGTCTGTCTGTCTGTCTGTCTGTCTGTCTGTCTGTCTGTCTGTCTGTCTGTCTGTCTGTCTGTATGTCTGTCTGTCTGTCTGTCTGTCTGTGTGTCTCTCTCTCTATCTGTCTGTATATCTCTATCTATCTGTCCCTCTATATGTCTGTGTTCTTCTTCTGGGGGAAACTAAGAAGAAACTAGTGCGTGCGTGCGCAGACCTCAGTAGGACAGTATAAGGTGTAATAACAGACCTCAGTAGGACAGTATAAGCAGTGCCGTCTGGGAGAAATGCGAGGCCCTGTGCAAGATTTAAACGCGAATTTTTGCATACAGTCAACATATTCTTAAATAATAGTGCTGCCCGAGGCTGGGCATACAGTCAACGTATTCTTAAATAATAGCGCTGCCCGAGGCTTAGTGGCAATGCACCTGTACAGTCGTACACCTGGCAGTAACAGGGAAAATGCATAAAACACCCCTGGAACCTGATAAACAAGCTTAAAGCCAGGTTAATTTTTCAAGCACGACATGCAGATTTGCAGTTTTGCCTTATTTGAATCGAACTCTATAAGCTTAGTACACACGTCACAAACTGCACGATGCAACACACGGAGTGAGAGAGAGACAGAGAGAGACAGAGAGAGCGAGAGAGAGAGCGCGAGAGAGCGAGAGAGAGAGAGTAAAAGGTTTTTGTAATATGTATAGGCCTACCGGTAAAGATTTGGCATGATTATCCAAAATGGCCGTCCACTCCCATTCATTCAGCGGCTCTCGTCAAAACAATGGACTTCTTCGTCTTCTTGTGTCACCTTCCCCAACTCTCAGCACTCGTCTGGGATCACTTTCGGAGCAGACGTTCTTTGGCTACAAAGGTGGTGAATCATTTTCACCGTCGGGTCATTGGTCCACTCAGGACAGGGGCAAACAGGACGTGGTCAATTGTCCGAATGGCTTGTCAAATGACGCTCATCGGATATTTCGTCTTGTAACTCGAGAATGGAAGCACGCAATAGGTTCAGTGGGGTGACAATTGAAAGGTGGCAAATTCACATTTCCAACAATGTATTGGTTGATTGGCGAAAGCGCAGCCTGGCTTTTTACTTGCATTGACATCATATCTCTCTCTCTGTGTGTGCAGACTTTGTTCTATTCATTCAAATATTTGAAGCATTTTTTAGTTAGGTAAATAACCTCTCAAGCACACTCATTGGACCTCATTCACTAGCATTCTCGTAAGTTTCCTCTAAATAACGTAAGAAGTTTGTAAAGAGGAAACCTATTGTAGCACTTGTGTCACCTACTTGTAACAGCTGTTCGCCACGGGCACAGTTCTAGGTACGAAACGAGGAGAGGAGTAAATATGCACAATATAAGAACAATGACCAGAGACAGAGTTATAATAATAACCGGAATTTATTAAATGCGCGCTAGCTAGACATACAGACATATAGTAGTTCAAGGTAGTAGTTGTTTGAAGTATCCCTTTTAGGTTCTTTCTATAACCTCTCCTTTAAGGAGGGTTAGTTCGATATCAAGTCCTAGATTGATTAAATCAACACATTAGGTTTGGTTCAGACGTCTCTGAGGTTATCTCTAGCTAAGCTAGATTCAAGGTTGGATATTAAACGTATCCTTTTATCATCAGTAAACTCTATTTCAGTTTATCATTTCACCAGGTAAGTGTTTAAACATATTAATTTAAACCTTTAAATGTGCAGGAACGCAAGTACCTTAACAGGTGAAATGCTCCTTTAAACTCTTCCTTGGAAGGTGTAACACAACAAAAGTACCATTTGGAATATTCTAGGTTAGGGGAATGGAATTACCTTTTTAGGTGAAATTACCCTTTAAACCTTCTTTCTTTACAGGAAAATCATCAGTGATTCAACCATAATCAATGTCATCAATACTCTAGGTTATGGGAATGCAAATACCATTTTAGGTGAAGTTACCCTTTAACCTTCTTTCCTTACATGAGAACCATCAGTGGTTCGAGTAGCAAATTAAATCAAATACAAAAATACAATATCAAAGTAACAAAAGGTGAACTGGGCCGAAGCCTTGGAATGTCCTTGTGCTCTTGTTCAATCAGTTCAAGTTCTTATGGTTCAAGTTCTTATGGTTCAAGTTCTTTCAGTTAAAGTTCTTATAGTTCAAGTTCTTATGGTTCAAGTTCTTATGGTTCAAGTTCTTTCAGTTCAATCCTACCAGACTGTTGAAGCAACGGAGATTGTGCAACAGGGGTATTCGAATCAGGCTTGGATTAGCCTTGAGCTATATCAGAGGTTCAATGGGTTGGCTCGCCATCTTGTGTCATCTAGCACACCGCCTCCTTCCCTCATGGGCACACGTGGAGATGGATGGACTCCTGGGACTGCTCCCAGAGTAGAATGGAGTGCTGGGGTATCCTATAAAACCTGGCCTGCGTGTTCGCAGGCATTCGGAAAATAAAAGCTTATTTACCATTTTTATCAAATCACCATCTTTTCATCTAATTTCAGAATGAATAATCAACCAGGCTACTGTTAGCTATGCTAAGCTACAGCAGGCCGTCTCATCACTGCACGTGGGAATGTACACCTGTCCTATGCTAAGTTAGGCTAAAGTGCGTTAGCATTTGGGACATTCCCCATGTTCATATTAAACTCTCAAAACATTCAAAACGTATATAAATCTTGTTCCTATCATAACAGCATATCAATACAATTATAAGTACTTCCGAAATGGTTCCTTCCCAGTTTCCATTTAACCATATTGAGCTTGGGGCAATTCGTGTATGACTCAGACTGAAGCTAAACTAACGTTATTAGCATTGTAGCATGAAGCTAACACTCAACAATTGAATAGCACACAATATTGATTTAACTCACCAAAACCGCAGCTACAGCTACTTTACTGCAACGCTTCTTCGGTTTTGCAACTGGGGGAATCTTCTATAACTGTTTGATAACTGGTTTTATCATACTATTATCTATTTCGGCAGCAGCAACCTAGATGCTGTCTCTACCCCCAGAACCCACCTCACCCCTGCCCACTTTGACAACCTAGGATGGCTTAGAGTAGACGACAGAGTACAGCAACTTGCAATGGGCCTGGTCTACAAGATACACTATACGACTAAGGTACCCATGTACATGTCAAAATACTTCCCAAAGGTCAGTGAATACCACAACCACTACACCAGAGGAAGCTCAACAAATCATGTTAAACCCAGATTCGGCTCAAACGGACTAAATACGTTTAGCAATTATGCCACATCAATGTGGAACGCCCTACCCAAAGCTGTAAAGGAATGTGAATCCCTACCCACATTCAAAACCGCTCTTAAAGAGCACCTACGGGAGGCTGCAATTCGAAACTGGCCACCGTAAATGCCCAAAACCCCCACCACCTCCTAATAGACAGTCTCCTCCCCACCGCATGTATATATTCCCTCCCCGCCGTATGTATATCTCTCTCCCACCCACCCACCCCCTCCTAATGTACAGTCCCCTCCCCATCATATGTATATACTCTGTCAGGATCTAGGGGTAACAGTACTGTATATTTGAATACCGTTTATGTCACAAATGTATCAGTACTAAATACCTATATGTCCCTATGCCATAAATGTCATATGTATGTTGTGTATGTCATAAATGTCTATATGAATTGAAAATGGGGGACCCTGATGGAAACAAGACAAACGTCTTTCTCAGGTCTGAATCCCCTTAACAATTGTGTGTATTGAGCCGTACTGTATTGTACCCATACTGCAATCTGTTAAATAAAGTTTTCATTCATTCATTCATTCATTCTCTTTCTCCATGGGTCTGAGTGTCTGTTCTGTGCAGCTCGAGGCTCTAACGTTGAGGTGCTGCGAGGCAAAGCGTGGCTGTCGTAACGTGGCTGTTACGTCATCACGCAAATTAAAGGGGCAATCTGTAATTTAAAGGGCTTGGTACTCAATGATATCAACTATGTTCTTACATAATAGCCTTAACTATTCAGGTCCTTATAACTTAAATAAGTACGTATCTGAAACCTGGGTTACACTATGATAGTCCCCCCCGGATTCGTGCGTGGAGAGGTGCCGTTAAGTTGCCAAACTGATCACTTCACATTCCAGAGGGAGAGGAGATCAAACCCGCGGCCTGGTGATTACCTAGCGCCAATATGTTCATGATGTGTGGACATGCTCCGAGACAATTACATCGTCATTGAACACCTGGATTTACATACACAAACGCCCGCCAGCTCCTTATCATTGTAAATTGTGACAACATCCCCTCAAAATTCCTCAGAGACTCAGCAGCCGCCATCACCCCAGTCATCACACACATAATAAACCTCTCCATAAAACAGGGACACGTCCCCAAGGACTTCGAAATTGCGAGAGTAACACCCCTGCACAAAAAGGGCAGTAAATTAGACCCAGGCAACTACCGGCCTATTTCTATCCTTACCTCCAGGTCGAAAAGTACCTTGCGGAAAAAAATCTAATCTACGAATTCCAATCTGGCTTCAGAACATCCCACTCCACTAACACATGCCTTCTCTATTTAAACGACCACATCAAACAAGAGGTGGACGCGGGCAAATACTGCTGCATGGTCATGCTGGACCTACAAAAGGCCTTCGACACTGTCAATCACACCATTCTGATTGACAAGCTAAAAGCAATTGGTTTTGATAGTCTATCAGTGAGCTGGATGCAATCCTAACTGGAGGGGAGAGAACAGATGGTGGAGGTAAACGGTACCCTATCCCCCCCCCTCACAGTGAGCTGTGGTGTTCCACAAGGAAGCATACTAGGACCGCTACTGTTCCTAATTTATGCAAATGACATGTCGTCAGCTTGTGACTGCAACTTGTTCCTGTTTGCGGACGACTCAGCCCTGCTGGTCTCTGACAAGAACAAGTTACAGGTTGAGAAAACCCTCAGCTCGGAACTAGGCAAAATCTGCATATGGCTCGCTGATAACAAACTATCATTACACAAACACACATTACACATGGGCAAAACAGAGTCCATTCTCTTCGGTTCAAATAACAAACTCAGCAAGACCGACGGCTTCTCAGTTACAGTGGGTGACAATATTGTCACAAGGAAAGAAGAAATTACCTACCTGGGTTCCATCCTAGAGGCAAATCTTTCCTGTGACAAAATGGCATCCAATGTAATAAAAAAAAGTCAACCAACGAACTCGGTACCGGATCTCCTCACTGGTAAACCAGAATACCCTGAAGACTCTGGCAGGAGCACTCATTCAAGGGTACTACGACTATGCTTGCACCGGTACCAAAGCACCTCAAAGGCGCTAAAAACAAAATTACAAACATCTCCCAAAGGTCAGTGAATACCACGATCACAACACCAGAGGGAGCTCCACAAAGCATGTTAAACCCAGATTCGGCTCAAACAAGGGACTAAACACGTTTCGCAATTATGCCACATCAATGTGGAACGCCCTACCCAAAGCTGTAAAGGAATGTTAATCACTACCCACTTTCAAAAACACTCTCAAAGAACACCTATGGGAGACTGCAATTCGAAACTGGCCCCTATACATGTCCTAACCCAACCCCCTCCAATGTACAGTAAATGACCAAGTATGGTTTTGTCAATATTCCAATGTACAGTTTTGCTTGTACAGTTGTACAGTGTCCCCCACCACCCACCCCTCCTACCCAGGCCCCCCACCCCACCCACCCAACCACCTCCAATGTACAGTCCCCCCCCACCCCCCCCCCCCACCTACCCAACCTCCTCCAATGTACAGTTTCTACGTCAAATGTATATACTCTCTTTTCTGGACTCTTTTTGTATCACAAACAGTACTGTATTTGCAAATCTGGTATGTCATAAATGTATAGATGTAGCAGTACTGTCTATCTGTATGTCATGTATGTCATATATGTTATGATGAATTGAAAATGGGGGACCCTGATGTAAACAAGACGAAAGTCTTTCTCTGGTCTGCATCCCCTTAACAATTGTATGTATTGAGCTGTACTGTACTGTACCCATTCTGCAATCTGCTAATAAAGTTTTCAATCAATCAATCAATGGCGCGGTGGTGATGGAAGCTGCATTCCAAACCCCTAACCCCCCCACTGGATTAGCTGTCATCTGAAAGTTGTGCTTCGATCAGCGATTTATCTCGGCTGCTCCCCTACATTTTCAAAAGCCTATAGAGAAAGGCTGTCTTACTTGTCAAATTGATATAAATATTCTTCATGTGTGCTATGGATTTTGAGACCTATTTCTGAAGCACTGCGGCTGTCCATCAACGCTGCAAGGCAGCGCCTCCTGGTGTCATATAACAAAACAGCAATCAACCTCAAAATGAATCCCGTCGGCACCGTGGTAGAATGGTAGACATGGTAGACTATTGCAATTCCTTATTGACGTGCCTGAGCAAAGCCTCAGTGGACCGGCTACAACTGGTCCAAAATGCTACTGCACCAGGTCCAAGAGGTCCGCCCATATAGCGGCACGGTGGTGTAGTGGTTAACACTGTCGCCTCACAGCAAGACGGTCCAGGGTTCGATTCCCGCTTGTGGACCAGGTTTCCATGATGCCAGTTACCCAGGTGGGGTATCTCCCAGGCCTTTCTGTGTGGAGTTTGCATGTTCTCCCCGTGCCTGCAAGGGTTTCCCCCCCGATAAGATAAACCCAATGGAAAAACATGCACAACAATAGATTGCTAACGCTGTGGCGTCCTTGACGAAGACGGACAGGAGCACTTGGATTGGTCCCCGGGCGCGGCTCACGTTGACGCCTGTCTGCTCCCGGCTGCCCTTGGGGGGGAAGGACGACGGGATGGGTTAATCGCAGATACGAATTGCATTCATGCATCGCATGTGTGCCGATTGATGACCTCTGAGCAGGTCCTAAATTATTATTATAATTATTATTATATCACACCAGTCGTGGCCTCCCTGCATTGGCTTCCTATCCAGTTCAGGATTCGATTCAAGGTCCTGGTTTTTACTTATAGAGCAGTTCACGAACAGGCCCCCGCGTACAGTACATCTCATACATCTCGGTCCTATTATTACTAATATGATTACTGTAGACGTACAGTACACCTTTTGATTTACCAGAATCCCCGGTAAACAGGCCGTCCATCTTGTTCTGCAGATTCTGGACAGGAGGAGACTTGTTCTCCAGACTCTGGACATTAGCCAGGAGGAGACTTGTTCTCCAGACTCTGGACATTAGTTAGGAGGAGACTTGTTCTCCAGACTCTGGACATCAGCCAGGAGGAGACTTGTTCTCCAGACTCTGGACATCAGCCAGGAGGAGACTTGTTCTCCAGACTCTGGACATCAGCCAGGAGGAGACTTGTTCTCCAGACTCTGGACATCAGCCAGGAGGAGACTTGTTCTCCAGACTCTGGACATTAGCCAGGAGGAGACTTGTTCTCCAGACTCTGGACATCAGCCAGGAGGAGACTTGTTCTCCAGACTCTGGACATTAGCCAGGAGGAGACTTGTTCTCCAGACTCTGGACATTAGCCAGGAGGAGACTTGTTCTCCAGACTCTGGACATTAGCCAGGAGGAGACTTGTTCTCCAGACTCTGGACATCAGCCAGGAGGAGACTTGTTCTCCAGACTCTGGACATCAGCCAGGAGGAGACTTGTTCTCCAGACTCTGGACATCAGCCAGGAGGAGACTTGTTCTCCAGACTCTGGACATCAGCCAGGAGGAGACTTGGGAGAAGTCTGTTTGTACGTTTCCTCAGCCGGACCAGAATCCCCGCTCGGTTGCCATGACGACAGCGTCTCTGCCTGGGCTCAGGTAGGCAGAACAAAGGAAACTATGTGTTGTTGTTTGTTGTTCCTGAACTTCAACTAGATGAAAAGTAGTTTCACTTTAACCGCTTCACTTCTGATGCTTACTGTATAGCAGCAGTCACATTATTTACAAAAGTGCAAAGAAAACATAACAAGAAATATTGTAAAAAATATAGTAAAACGCAAGGTTGAGTGGGAGCTTGAAAGACTGCGACCATCTCTGTCGGCACCATTTCTCCAGGTACCAGTAATGCAGCGTTACTTGGATTAGAAACTGTAATATAATTACTCTTTTGTAAATGTAAAGCCTTACTTTACTCGTTACTGGGAAAGTAATAAAATTACAGTAACACATTACTAAGTAATGCATTACTGCTCAACACTGCTGACGTCATAGTACTGTAGACGCACAAAATATCTGTGTCTGACTGTCGTAGTACTACTGTACACTGTAGACATACAGAACATCCCAGCACAGGGCAGCGTTATTTTTTTCCATAGCCGCATTTTGCGGAGACGCTCTCTGATTGGCCACTTCATGTGACATGTGCGCCCAATTGTGTGACGCCTGTTTCTACACCGGTTAAGCTTAGGCACTCTTTCGAAGTTGGTTAAGGTTAGAGTTTGTCTTAGAGCAGGGCGATAGAACACCAGCCCTGATTCCAAACTCTAACCTAAGCTTAACCAGTGATAAACTAGGCGTTAGGTAGTTTGCAGGCTGTTAGACCCGGAAATGGGCAAAGACACAGCTTGTCACGCGATTGGGCGCACATGTCAGTGGCCAATCAGAGAGCGTCAGTCAGTGGCCAATCAGAGAGCGTCTCCGCAAAATGCGGCTACGGAAAAAAAATAACGCCACAGGGCAGCACCATCCTGGCACCTCTTTTCCCTGGCCTTTGACCAGAGTTAGCCTGCCACTTTTGCTGCTACTCTGGACTTTTCATAAAATTTCTTGTCTCTTTTATATTGCACCTTGTTTCTTGTTTTTCTTTTTTTTCTGAATTGTACAGTACCTTTTCTGTAATTTTGGTGTATTTCTACTTATTACTGTAGTGTTGGTTTGGCTTTAGTCATTTGTAAATGTGCTATAGAAATAAAGATGACTTGACTTGACTTGTCCTGGTCTCTGTCTGTCCTGGTCTGTCTGTCCTGGTCTCTGTCTGTCCTGGTCTGTCTGTCCTTGTCTCTGTCTGTCCTGGTCTCTGTCTGTCCTGGTCTGTCTGTCCTGGTCTGTCTGTCCTGGTCTGTCTGTCCTGGTCTCTGTCTGTCCTGGTCTCCATCTGTCCTGGTATCTGTCTGTCCTGGTCTTGATCTGTCCTGGTCTCTGTCTGTCCTGGTTTGTCTGTCCTGGTCTCTGTCTGTCCTGGTCTGTCTGTCCTGGTCTCTGTCTGTCCTGGTCTGTCTGTCCTGGTCTCGATCTGTCCTGGTCTCTGTCTGTCCTGGTCTCTGTCTGTCCTGGTCTCTGTCTGTCCTGGTCTGTCTGTCCTGGTCTCGATCTGTCCTGGTCTCTGTCTGTCCTGGTCTCTGTCTGTCCTGGTCTCCATCTGTCCTGGTCTCTGTCTGTCCTGGTCTGTCTGTCCTGGTCTCTGTCTGTCCTGGTCTCTGTCTGTCCTGGTCTCTGTCCAGCTGCTGAACACACACACACACACACACACACACACACACACACACACACACACACACACACACACACACACACACACACACACACACACACACACACACACACACACACACACACACACACACACACACACACACACACACACACACACACACACACACACACACACACACACACACACACACACACACACACACACACACACACACACACACACACACACACACACACACACACACACACACACACACACACAGTCCTTAGGACCCACCATCAATATCTTGTTCAGTCTGGGGGCCTGGTGTTCAGTCTGGGGGCTTGGTGTTCAGTCTGGGGGCCTGGTGTTCAGTCTGGGGGCCTGGTGTTCAGTCTGGGGGCCTGGTGTTCAGTCTGGGGGCTTGGTGTTCAGGCTGGGGGCCTCGTGTTCAGTCTGGGTGCTTGGTGTTCAGTCTGGGAGCTTGGTGTTCAGTCTGGGGGCCTGGTGTTCAGTCTGGGGGCCTAAAGACATTCCTTACATCCCAACAGCTGTGGTCCCATCCGCCTGTATATGGACCAGGAATACAGCGCTGTCCCGGGAATTATGAGGGGGATCCAATGTGTGTGTGTGTGTGTGTGTGTGTGTGTGTGTGTGTGTGTGTGTGTGTGTGTGTGTGTGTGTGTGTGTGTGTGTGTGTGTGTGTGTGTGTGTGTGTGTGTGTGTGTGTGTGTGTGTGTAAGGGGTTTGGAGATGAGCTTTGCATCCAGCTCTCTGGTGGTAGATGGTTGAGCTCAAGTGGCTTGATGAGTCGAAGGCCCACGGTGTAAAGTGGAGGAATCCAAATGTCACATTGAGCCCCACATGGGCACGCCCCCCCCCCCCCTCCAGAAGCTAAACACCAGGCCACAGCAGAGGTCTTCTGATGGTCATATAGTTGGCAGCCTCTCGGCTTGTGACAGTGTGACATCATCATAAAGCTGGTGCGCACATGGGAGAGTGAGTCATATTCCAACACTGATCCAGGATCTGTCTTTTCCTTTTTTTCTTTACTTTCATCCCTATTGGTTCTTAGTTAATAGAGGGGAATGTTAAACTGACCCCAGAACAGACATTATGGGGTTGGCTCTGTTGTTTTTAGCCTGGTGTTTTCATCATAGATTGAACGTTTTGCAAAGTAAAGAATGGAAAACCAAACATATGTGACGATGATGTGAGTGTCGAAGATGGATGGTTCAAGGCTACTCCCGCTGCATGCCTCCAGCATGCCGTCATTATCCTTTGATGGGGAGAGATGGGGGAAAGAGAGAGAGAGAGAGAGAGAGAGAGAGAGAGAGAGAGAGAGAGAGAGAGAGAGAGAGAGAGAGAGAGAGAGAGAGAGAGGGACTAACAGTGCACACTAAAGAGAGCAGCATCCCTCCACACTAACCCATCCAGCCACAAGCACACACTCACCTTTAACACTCACCTTTAACACTCAAGATACAAGATACAAGAGTTTTTTTTGTCACAGCATAGTGAAATGCAGGGGGTCTTGCCCGCAACGATGTGCATAATACAATAGTAATAATATATAATAAGAATCCAACCAATAGAGCGACATTGTGCAATAAACAAGTAAACAAAGTAGGGCATATCGGTATCTGTACATGAGTTATTTACAGAGCATGGTAGGACATGCTAGGTCCTGTGGTAGTGCAGTACACTGTTAGCTACGGATGAGGCACTGGGTCTTTATGTACACTGCTATACAATGCTATATTATACAATCTCAAGTTCTACTATACTATTCTTAAAGTGACCTTTCCTTCTGTAAAGTGTCCATAAGTGTGAGCGTGTGCAGCATGAGTGTGTGTGTGCTCATGTTAAAGTGGCTGCTAGTGTGTGAGCGTGTACAGTGTGTGTGTGCTCATGTGTGCTTGTGCGTGGAGAGTTCAGTGTTCAAGGCTCTGATGGCCTGGGGGAAGAAGCTGAGCCGAAGTCTCTCTGTCCTCGTTACTGGTGTTCGCAGGCGTTTGCCTGACCGCAACAGCATGAGAAAGTCCAGATTTAGACACGACGGCATCACGTGATCTTTGTTTGTAAGCAGGGACCAGGAAAATGGCGTCATGATCAGACGTGCTAGTAGCTCCCGCTAATGGCGGAGCCGGTACAGCCTTGTAGCCGGCTCTGAAAGGGGTGTAGCAGTGGTCGAGCGTGTTTCCCCCTCTGGTGGAGCAGGCGATGTGTTGAAAGAAGGATTGGCATAACTTTTTTCAAATTTGCCTGGTTGAAATCGCCGGCTACGATCATGGCTGCGTCTGGATGTTTTATCTGGTGGATGTTGAGATGCTCCGCCAGCTCTGCCAAAGCCCTGACGGTGTTTGCTTGGGGAGGGATGTATACTGCGGTAAACTCACGGGGTAGGTGGAAAGGGCGACATTGAATGGAGAGATGTTCCATGTCCGGGGAGCATGAACGGGAGAGTACCTTTATCTCCTTGGGGTTAACCCAACCGTTGTTGGTAATGAGGCAGACACCCCCGCCGACGCTCTTACCGGAGACTTCCGGTCCGCTCGGAAGACGGTGAAGGAGTCCGAGGGAGAGACGCTGTGGTCCGGAGTCGCTGGCTTCAACCATGTCTCCGTAAAGCACAAGATGTTGCAGTCTCTCACTTCTCGTTGGAATCGGACCCTCGCTCTCAAATCGTCCATCCTACCCTCTAGCGAACGTGCATTTGCCAGAAAGATGGATGGGATCGCTGGGCAGTAAGCAGATCTTTTTAATCTCAATCTGATTCCTCCTCTCTTTCCTCTGTGCTTCTTCTTGCTGATTCCTTTGTCCTTATCCCGCCTGATCTCCGATGGCCAATCTTGGCATAAAGTGTCTCTAAACTCCTCTTTAAGTCCGGAGTTTATGTCAATAAGTGACTGGCGGTCGTATGACGTCCCCGCCAGTGCTGTTTCCATGAAAAAAGTAGTAAAAATAAACATAATGACTAAAAGTGTGCACAAACAAAAAGTGTGCCATGCCATCTTGGGTGGGGACCCAACACTCACCTTTAACACTCACCTTTAACACTCACCTTTAACACTCGCTTTAACACTCACCTTTAACACTCACCTTTAACACTCGCTTTAACACTCACCTTTAAAGGAAAACTCCAACATTTTGGGAAATTAGCTTATTTGCCATCTACCCTGGAGTTAGACAATAAGATACATACCTTTTTCTTCTCTGTGCATGCAGTAGGAGTAGGAAGACGTTGGCAACTAGGCTAACGGTGCACGTCTTCCTACTCCTACTGCATGCACAGAGAAGAAAAAGGTATGTATCTTAACACTCCAACATTTTGGGAACCCTGGAGTTAGACAAGAAGATGCATACCTTTTTCTTCTCTGTGCATGCAGTAGGAGTAGGAAGACGTTTGGAACTAGGCTAATGGAGGAACCTACTTCCAGTGACTGACGCTAAGCTAGGCTAACGGTGCATGTCTTCCTACTCCTACTGCATGCACAGAGAAGAAAAAGGGTATGTATCTTCTTGTCTAACTCCAGGGTAGATGCCAAATATGCTAATTTCCCAAAATGTTGGAGTTTTCCTTTAACACTCACTTTAACACTCACTTTAGACACTCACCTTTAACACTCACTTTAACACTCACTTTAACACTCACCTTTAACACTCACCTTTAACACTCACCTTTAACACTCACCTTTAACACTCACTTTAGACACTCACCTTTAACACTCACCTTTAACACTCACTTTTAACACTCACTTTAACACTCACTTTTAACACTTACCTTTAACACTCACATTTAACACTCACTTTAACACTCACTTTTAACACTTACCTTTAACACTCACCTTTAACACTCACCTTTAACACTCACTTTAGACACTCGCCTTTAACACTGACCTTTAACACTCACTTTAACACTCACTTTTAACACTTACCTTTAACACTCACTTTAACACTCACTTTTAACACTTACCTTTAACACTCACCTTTAACACTCAATCAATCAATCAATCAATCAATCAATCAATCAATCAATCAAATGTATTTATATAGCACGTTTAAACATGACGCTTGTCAACCAAAGTGCTTCACATAGCTAAGCTAAGTACAAAGAAAAGTATAAAATAAACTGAAAAATAAAATCAACGGATAGACAAAGGAAAAACAGAACAACATGTCAACAAGTACGGCAAGAGTCAAAGTGAGTCAGGGAAGGCCAGGCGATATAGGTGGGTTTTGAGTTTTGATTTAAAGGGGCTATGTATTATAAATGTCATTTTTCAGTCTCTAGCATTGTATTATAGTAATAGGAGTTTGTATCAATGTGTTTTAGGGTCTAAATACCATATTGGCGGATTGCTCAGATTCAGCCCAGCCCCTTTCGTTGTCTAGTAAATCAGGTCATATTTTTTTTGAACGGCCAATACGCGTCATATGGCCGCTGGGTAGCGCACAGTGATGCGATTGGCTCTGTGGTTGTAGCGCACCAAACAGGGTTTGACAGAGCGAGCGAGAGAGAGAGAGAGAGAATCAGATAGACCTTCGCGACAGAGCACACATACACACTGTGCCGCGGCGCTACAGCTGAAGTTATTATGAAATGCACCAAACGGGGTTTGACAGAGCGAGAGAGAGAGAGAGAGAGACAGATAGACCTTCGCGACAGAGCACACATACTGTGCCGCAGCGCTACAGCTGAAGTTATTATGAAATGCACCAAACAGGGTTTGACAGAGCGAGCGAGAGAGAGAGAGAGAGACAGATAGACCCTCGCGACAGAGCACACATACACACTGTGCCGCAGCGCTACAGCTGAAGTTATTATGAAACGCACCAAACAGGGTTTGACAGAGCGAGCGAGAGAGAGAGACAGATAGACCCTCGCGACAGAGCACACATACACACTGTGCCGCAGCGCTACAGCTGAAGTTATTATGAAACGCACCAAACAGGGTTTGACAGAGCGAGCAAGAGAGAGAGAGAGAGAATCAGATAGACCCTCACGACAGAGCACACATACACACTGTGCCGCGGCGCTACAGCTGCTCCCGAATCGAGAGAGAGAGAGAGAGAGACCACCGTGAAAACACTCCGCGCGCAGGCCCCCCCCCCCCCCCATTCGGGAGCACAAGCTGCAGCGCGGCACAGCAGAAGACCCCCCGAACGGGAGAGGGAGAGAGAGAGAGAAGGGGACCCGCACGCAGAGCGTCCACACAGTTCTCCCTCTCTCTCTCTCTCTCTCTCTCTCTCTGCCACTCGCAGACTGTGTGGATTGACTGCCACTGAAAGTGCTTATGGGCGGAGCCAAGCCAATAACAGGCTGAAATCCTGAGGCTGGAAAATGATGCTTTTGAGTACTCCATTAGAAATATAAAACAATGATTATTTTTGGAATAAACCTTACAGATGTGTTACATAGACTCACAGGAATTGTGTAAAGTTGCCCAAATAGTGCTAGGAATAGCAATACATAGCCCCTTTAACACTCACCTTTAACACTCACCTTTAACACCCATTTTTAACACTCACCTTTAACACTCACCTTTAACACTCACTTTAACACTCACCTTTAACACTCACTTTAGACACTCACCTTTAACACTCACCTTTAACACTCACATTTAACACTCACTTTTAACACTCACCTTTAACACTCACCTTTAACACTCACCTTTAACACTCACATTTAACACTCACCTTTAACACTCACCTTTAACACTCACCTTTAACACTCACATTTAACACTCACCTTTAACACTCACTTTAGACACTCACTTTAGACACTCACCTTTAACACTTTAAACACTTTTAAACACTACACTGCTCCCAGTATAATCAGTTACACATATTCACAGCAGGACACTGCTAGTAGAACCAGTTACACATATTCACAGCAGGAAGCTGCTCCCAGTAGAACCAGTCTGCTATTGCTGGACACTGAGCAGTTTATTGAGTTTATTGAGTTTATTAGGATCCTCATTAGCTGTTGCATGACAACAACTAGTCTTCCTGGGGTCCAGTTGTGGGTGAAGTGCCTTGCTCAAGGGCCCTTCACCAGTTGTTGTGAGGGGTGGAGAACGTTATTCATTCACTTCCCACACACACACACACACACACACACACACACTAAGACATACAGATTTCCTGTCAGTTTAGGAATTTGAATAGGCAAACCTCTGTAAACGGCCTGCTTCTTTAACCCTTAAAGCACCAATCAGTGATAAAAATGTAAACAAATGAATAGCCACCACCAAAAATAATAAGAATGTAGACTTGGTTTCATTTTCTAGTCAATTGACGGAGCTTGAATCCCTGACTTGATACAGGCATTAACACTAAACACAAAAGGTAAATATGAATTGAAATTGCAATTGTATTTTGTGTCTGTAAAATGTTTGTTTACATTGGAAATGTTTGTAAACACTGGACCAAATCAGATCTATATTATGATTCACAATGGGTTACGAAGGTTCAAAATATCTTATTATTATTTTGCATCCATAAGCTCAAGAACAAGTCCCTCGCCAGTCACCACCCCAATTACCTTTAAGACCCGCTGAGACTAATAAAGGTCCGAGCTTCAAGCCCAGGTCTCTCAACACAGTGACTCGTCATAAGATAGTGAATTAATTCATTATGTAGCGAATGAGCTTCGGCCGCTCTGACCCCCCAGCCACCCCCCCCCCCCCCCCCCCCCACCACATCTGGCCTGGGAGCCCCCCCCCCCCCCCCCCACATCTGGCCTTTTGGTCTGATGCCTTTCATTTTCTATTACCTAAACTTCCTCGCCACAAGCTAACAAGGCAGCTAACAAACAGCCTAAATAAACAAACAGGGGACGAGCCGGAGTGGGGCTTGTTAACACATGCTACTCCGCATGAGGGTTTGTTTGTTCAAACCTCCTTGGCTTGGTGACCTCCCTTCAAACTGAGCGCATGTGGACTTGAATCAGAACTGGAAAAAGAAAAGAAAAAAGAAATCCATATTTTTCCAATATTCCAGAGAAGGCTGTTTCATCGGCCGACTTGACACGCGTCTTTGAACCGAGTTAGAATAAACAACTCAGTGGAAAAGCTCGGGGACGGGGAGCGGGATGGGGAGCGAGACGGGGAGCAGGACGGGGAGCGGGACGGGGAGCGGGATGGGGAGCGAGACGGGGAGCAGGACGGGGAGCGAGACGGGGAGCAGGACGGGGAGCGGGACGGGGAGTGGGATGGGGAGCGGGATGGGGGACGGTGAGCAGGATGGGGAGTGGGACGGGGAGCGGGACGGGGGATGGGGAGCAGGATGGGTAGCTGGACGGGGAGCGGGGCGATTCGGCTAAACAACGTGTAGTTTCTCTATTCTGTGGCGCAGAGAAAAGAATGGGAGCGGAAAAAGATGAAAAATCACATTCTTGGGGAGTTGACTCACCATGTTGACTCACTGTGTCACGTTTCCTGCGCCTGATTAGAGGCAGGGAGTAACTCACAGCAGCGTTACGATTAGGATCAGCAGCGTCCAGAGGGAATTACTGAAAGGAAACAACATGGGTTTCTTTATCAATAGTGACAAGTGCTTTTCACAAAGGCACTTCTCATTAGCCTGTATGCTAACGTGATTGGACCTAGACCGCAGGCTACACGGTGGTTAGAGCGGACGTCTCGTAATGAAAAGGTCACCGGTTTGATCCCTGAGCCAGTGGTGGGGTCCCCTCTGGTGCAGTGCAGGAGCATTGTGATGGAAACCACTTATCTCCAAAAAGTTTAACTTCTCAGGAATTCAGAAAAACAGCCTTATTTTTAGATTGACATTGACATGTATTTTTTAAGTCATACATTGGGTTTTCAGTGTGCTTCATAGGTCCTAGGGTGAATATAAACATTAATTCCCAGTAACAAGGTCAAGGTCAACTTTATTTATATAGCACATTTAAAATCAACCGAAGTTGTACCAAAAGAAGAACAAAAGAAATTAAATGATCAAAAACTTGAGATAAGTGGTTTTCATCCAACAGTGACTTTGCTTGTCTTGATGGCTGTCTGTGTGTGTGTGGGGGGGGGGGGGCAAACTCTGATACAGAGTATGAATGAAATATGATGATCAAGTCTCTACATTCCTAGGCATATCGTGGACAGAATTCCATTGTGGAAATGTAAATAACCAAAACAAACTTGCCACAATATATATGGTTACCTGTTGTTTTGTTACCACCCTTATTTTTAGATGTATTACTGGTGATAACTACAGTACATCACTGCTCTTAGATGTATTACTGGTGATACCTACAGACAGTACATATATCACTCTGCTCTTAGATGTATTACTGGTGATATCTACAGTACATATATCACTCTGCTCTTAGATGTATTACTGGTGATACCTACAGTACATATAGCACTCTGCTCTTAGATGTATTACTGGTGATACCTACAGACAGTAGGCCTACATATATAGTAATAGTAGTAGTGTATTCAGTCATCTCAATACAATATGCACAATTATTTAACAATATTTGATTTGACAGTGACTGAAAAGGTACAGACTGAAGCATAATGCTTATACATGCCTATCCTATATTCTTAACAAAATTAAAACTCCAAAACAGTATTCTAAAAGAAAATAGCAAAAAACAGTATTATTCACCTTTGTAGTTTTCAAAAATAGCTTTACAAACCATTTTCTTAAAAACCAAAAGCAAATTACTCATTCTTAACTGTATATCAGCATTGTTCCACAAGTTAACCCCAACAATAGAAATACACCTCCTTTTAATATCACTCTGCTCTTAGATGTGCTGCAAATATGAATTGCCCCACGCGGGATCAATAAAGTTGTCTGAGTCTGGTCATACCTACAGTACATATATCACTCTGCTCTTAGATGTATTACTGGCGATACCTACAGTACATATATCACTCTGCTCTTAGATGTATTACTGATTACAGCTAGTAATCAGAAATTAGTTCAGCTCCAACTCCATAGTGAAGTTTGCAGACGACACAGTGGTGGTGGGACTGATCTCGGACAACGACGAGAAGGCCTACCGGGAGGAGGTTGAGGTACTGGAACGCTGGTGCCAGGACAACAGCCTGCTCCTGAACATTGGTAAAACCAAGGAGCTGATCGTGGATTATAGGAGAGGACAGCAGGAGACACACACACCACTGAGGATAAACGGGGCTACCGTGGACAGGGTGAGCAGCTTTAAGCACCTGGGGGTCCACATCTCAGAGGATCTGACATGGACAACACACATAGACTCAGTCGTAAAAAAGGCGAAGCAGCGCCTCTACCACCTGAGACAGTTAAGGAAGTTCAGAGTATCTGGGAAGATACTCCAGTCCTTCTACTCCGGAGCTGTAGAGAGCATCTTGACTGGAAACATCACTGCCTGGTATGGAAACAGCACGGCACAGGACAAGAAGACCCTACAGAGAGTGGTGCACTCAGCCGAGAGTACCACGGGTATTGCACTACCTCCCCTGCAGGTTCTATACAACAAGAGGTGCAAATCCAGAGCCTGCAGAATAATGAAAGACCCTCACCACCCCAACAACAGCCTGTTCCAGCTGCTGAGGTCAGGCAGATGCCTGCGAACCCCATGCTACTAGGACAGAGACTTCGGCTCAGCTTCTTCCCCCAGGCCATCAGAGCATTGAACACTGAACTCTCCACACACACGACACGCACGCTGTACACGCTCGCACACTAGCAGCCACTTTAACATGAGCAAGCACACACGCATGCTGCACACGCCCACACTTATGGCCACTAAGGAAAGGTCACTTTAAAAATAGTATAGTAACAGTAACAGTGTATTGCACTACCAAAGGACCTAGCATGTCCTCCATGCTCTGTAAATAACTTATGTACAAATACCGATATGCCCTACTATGTTACCTGTTTATTGCACAATGTTGTTTTATTGGATTCTATTATATGTTGTTACTACTGTATTGCACATCGTTGCGGGCAAGACCACCCGCATTTGATTGTATACTTGTATGCCGTGACAAATAAAACTCTTGACTTGATGATTAGTGGTGCAGCTATAGATTATTTCAGCTATCGATTGATTGACACTTTAGAATCGATTAATCGGATAAAAAAGATATTTTTTTAAAGGTACTTAGTACATAGAACACGCTGAACATTCTTAAAGAACAGTATTAATTGTTGAAAAGAGTAAACAATAAGACAGATACATGCATTTAGTATTCAGTATTTATTGCAAATTAAATAAACAAAAGTGTCACGGAAAATAAATTGGTCTGTTTAACAGACATTGCTTCACTTTCATGTTTCAGGCATAACAAACCAGCCTTTACTGTGTTCTTGGAACATACACTTCAAGTAACTTAACCTCACCTATATTTGGTAACTTATTTTTGGAAATCAGATGTCTGTATGTTGTAGCCTACACAGGACAGATCATCCAGTGAGCGGACTGAAGGAACGTGCAAGGCTCCACCAGACCAAAATCATTGCATCAAAACAAGTTTATATGAAACTAAAATAAACTGTAGCAACAGCCCAACATTCTACGCGTGGGGGAGATATAGAATAACACTAGAGGGATGGAGAAAGAGAAGGATAGTGTCAGAGAGGGGTAGAGAGATGGAGAGAGGGGCAGAGAGATGGAGAGGGGCAGGGAGAAATGGAGAGGCATGAAGAGAGGGGCAGAGGCAGGGAAAGAAAGGGGCAGAGAGAAATGGAGGCAGAGAGATTGAGAATATAAATATAAAAATATTGACTGGTGACACTAAACATATTAAATATCGACTCTGGTGACACTGAAACATTTTAAATATTGACTCTGGTGACTGAAACATTTTAAATATTGACTCTGGGACATTTTAAAAAGTGCTATTGTATTAATGATTATTTACGTAATTGTATTAACCAATGATAATATGTGTGTCTTATTGTCCAATTTATCTTTGTTATATTTTTTTATTCAGAATCATAAAGGTATTTTGCTAGGGCGGCTAAGTGGCGCAGTGGGCAAGGCGCTCGCCAGTGTCGCCACTAGTGCAGGAGATGCTGGGTTCGAGCCCAGCTCTCGGCATTGCTACCAGCTTGGCTGGTCGTTCATACTAAAACAATTGGCAGTGTTAGGGGTGGGAAAGCTGGTGGGTGGGTCCTGGTCGTTGTAAACAGCGACTCCTACAGTTCGGTCGGGGCGCCTGCTCAGCGAGGAAAGGATCTAAGGGGGGGGGTAGTGTGATCCCACACGTTACACCCTCTCAGTGAGAGTCCGCGCTGCCAGGTGAAAAGAAGCGGTTGATTGGCTACACATGTGTCGGAGGAAGCATGTGATAGCCTCCACTCTCCCAGACCGTAGGGGGTAGGTGCGCAGCGACCAGGAAGGGGATTGGGAATTGGCAAAACGACTAACATTGGGATGGGAGAAAAACAGAAGAAAAAGGAGGGGGGAAAAGATTTTTTTTTTTTAAAGAAGAAAATAAATAAAGGTATTTTGCTTTCTGCCTGTTGAAATGTCAGCATTATTGAAAACGAGTGTCCAGCCTCAATAATCTCATGATATAAATAATAGAATAGAAGTACTTTATTGATCCCGAGGGAAATTCATTGAATTCATAAAACGAATTAATTTGAAAAAGTTGAACTCAAAGAAAAGCAGTCTTCTTTAATTAGCTGAATGTTTGTTTTAATGGAAACAAGTGGTATTTAAGCCATATACACATTACATATGAAATTACTTCCTGGTCAACTGAATGAACAGCAACAGTATGACAGCCTCGTTATGAGTATAGAGCCATAATATTAGGTATTCAAAAGCCACAGTAATTAAAACAGCCAGATATTTAATCAGATGTTTAAGTAAGGGATAATGTATAGCTACGAGGTCATTGTCACAAAATAATTGACCGACACGGAGTTTAGAATACAGAGGCGCCTCGCCGAGGTGTTCTAAACGTAGTGAAGGTAAATTATTTTGCGACAATGACAGAGTATAGGCTATACATTATCCCGCTTATTACATGGCTAACTTACTAACAATATACCTAATTCATTTTACACCATCGACAAGACAAGATCAAATGCAGACGCAGTTGTTCTGTGGCTCAGTCAGCCCAAATAAAGTGATTATTATTATCGCCGGCAGGTGTGTCCGATTGCACTGATGCAGTGTGTGTCAGTGGGCTTGAGCATTTCGGCGAATGTTAAAACGCCATGTAATACACACATTTTTTTCTTTTTTTTTTTTTTTCTTTTTCCCCCTCCATTTTCCTCCGATTTTCTCCCATCCCAATGTTAGTCGTATGCCAATTCCCAGTCCCTTCCTGGTCGCTGCGCACTTACCCCCCACAGTCAGATCATCTGGGAGAGTGGAGGCTACCACGTGCTTCCTCCGACACACGTCCAGCCAATCACCGCTTCTTTTCACCTGGCAGCGCGGATTCTCATCGAGAGGGCGTAGCGTGTGGGAGGACCACACTATCCCCCTCGCGCCCCGACCGAACTGTAGGAGTCGCTGTTTACAACGACCCGGACCCACCCCGCCAGCTTCTCCCACCCTCTAATACAGCCAATTGTATTAGTGCAGACGGCCAGCCAAGCTGGTGACAACCCCGGAGCTGTGAGCTGGATTCGAACAGGCGAATCCAGCTCACAGCTCCGGGGCTGGTGACGAACGCAATCTCCGCTTGGCCACCTAACCGCCCTTGTAATACACACTTGTAATGTTATGGCATTTGTTTAACTAGTGGCATGTTGGTGAGAAGATACCAAAAGGCTTTGCAATGGTAACTAATACTTGTGCCAAAAAATGTCAGCCGTCTATAGAAACAATATATATATATATTATAGCCTAACTTATCAGGAAAGGTTGCACATCAGATCTAAAGGTGGCACTACCTTGTGTCAAACAAACCAAGCTAATCCATATCAATAATTACCAATACAAAAGGTTTGGAACTTTCAATGTGCAAAAAGAAATACAAAAAAATTAAGATTAAAAAAAACTTCACACCTACCAAAATGTTTAAATGACACTATCAACACAAATGATTCATAGAATCATATTATTCAAGCTTTACCTTGAAGAGAAAACCTCAAACAAAAAAGTGGCAGTATTTAACAGCTTAACACTCAGGGCTAGATCCACAAAGAATGGATTGCACGGAGCAAGTTGCACCCTTACTTAAAATTCATTATGAATTGAAAATGGGGGACCCTGATGTAAACAAGACAAAAGTCTTTCTCTGGTCTGCATCCCCTTAACAATTGTGTGTATTGAGCCATACTGTGTTGTACCCATTCTGCAATCTGTTAATAAAGTTTTCATTCAATCAATCACCATGCAGATTGATTGATTGAACATTTTATTAACAGATTGCAGAATGGGTACAATACAGTACATTTACATCAGGGTCCCCCATTTTCAATTCATAATGAATTTTAAGTAAGGGTGCAACTTGCTCCGTGCAATCCATTCTTTGTGGATCTAGCCCTCAGTCCTCAAGTTTCTGTCACTGTCACTAACCACTCATTTGCTGTTGTATATATTTTAGAGTTGAGGGACCGTACAGACAGACATGACAACTAACCAATCAAATCCCTGTTATTAATGTGATAATAATAAGAGGTTATAAGTTACTGGTCGTCATGGAAACCGACCCCTGGAGATGATGCCCCCGGAGACTAAGAGGGTCACACTCAGCTGAGCTTCGGTCGTTTGGACAGTGTGGCGCGGCCCGGCGTGCTCTTGGGCACAGCCTCTCTCTTGGAGCCTCCCTCCTCAGCTTTGTAAAGAGCGCTCATGACAAAGCGAGCTGCAGCCTTTTTGTCCAGACGGGCAGCTTTGCTTCTGTCTGTGATCTCCTTCACCCTGTTCATGTAGGTCCGGATTCTCTCCTGCGGAAACAAGTAAAGAGGGGAAGTAGGGCTGAAACAAGTGGAGAGGGAAAGTAGGGCTGAAACAAGTGGAGAGGGGAAGTAGGCCTGGGCGGTATCATAATTTTCACACCGTTATACCTTGATTACCTAATACCCCGGTGTACGGTATATGACGGTATGACTTTCATTTTCATCAGCGGGGGGGGGGGGGGGGGGGGGGGGCAACCCGTGTTACCAAGTAAACAAATCGCGGAGATGGCCAGTTAGCCCGCAGCATCCGAGTGCCACTATCATTAGCTCTCAGAATGGAGCCACTAGCCAGAAGCCCGCAGCATCCTAGTAATACTAACGTTAACTCTCAGAATGGTAGCCAGGAGCCCCGCAGCATAGTACTAGTAACGTTAGTATTGTGTATTTAAAAACGCACCGGACTGCGACGTAACGTTTTACCGTTTATTTGCTTGTTCCACCAGTCCACAACAACACACACTCGTTACCACAACGCTTTACGGTATTTTCACAGCACTGTTGCAACATTACCGTAAAGCGTGACCACCGTTGTGATACACATACACAACAGTTAGCTCTCAGAACAGCCAGTTAGCCCGCAGCACCAGGCAGCAATGGTAAGCGTGTCTCGACTCTAATTTAATTTCCAGTGAAGCGGGGTTTCCCCTCCTCCTCCTGTGTGTGTAGACAACCAGCTCTGCGGCTCGCTCGACTAGTGACTGAGGACTGGTCTCGCCCTCTGCTGGCGCGTGTGTGCAGTGTACTACAACCAACCACTGTTAAAACTCCGTTTCACTGTAATATAAACTGAAACGGATCTTGTGATTTTGACGGTATTGGTTTTCAATACCGTCGGAATTTCTAAATACCCTGATATACCGTAATACCGCCATACTGCCTAAGGGGAAGTCAAATTCCTGTTGCAACGTCAGTCAACTAAGAAGAACGTCTTTAGTCGAGGAGCCTGACAGTCAGAACGTCTTTAGTCGAGGAGCCTGACGGCCAGTCAGAACATCTTTAGTCGAGGAGCCTGACAGTCAGTCAGAACGTCTTTAGTCGAGGAGCCTGACAGTCAGTCAGAACGTCTTTAGTCGAGGAGCCTGACAGTCAGTCAGAACGTCTTTAGTCGAGGAGCCTGACAGTCAGTCAGAACGTCTTTAGTCGAGGAGCCTGACAGTCAGTCAGAACGTCTTTAGTCAAGGAGCCTGATAGTCAGTAAGAACGTCTTTAGTCAAGGAGCCTGACAGTCAGTAAGAACGTCTTTAGTCAAGGAGCCTGACAGTCACAACGTCTTTAGTCGAGGAGCCTGACTGTCAGTCAGAACGAGGACAGCCTGAAATACAACCCAAAACTGACACGGGCAGGATAATAAGGTCAAGGATGAATGAGGGAAAATATCTTACCAGTTCCTGCTTTATTCCATGTTCTTTGGGGTTCACTCCTTGAGTAACCAAGTACACTGTCGGCAAAGGAAAAACAAAAGATTAATAATAATAATAATAATAATAATAATAATAATAATAATAATAATAATAATAATAATAATAATAATAATAATAATAATAATAATAAACCTTATTTGTATAGCACCTTTCATACAAGAATTGCAGCTCAAAGTGCTTCACAGCAGCAAAAAAAGACAGGCATAAAAAAACCTTTTAAATATCCTAAATAAATAAAACAACCGAAAACAATCAAATGAACTCTCAGCCTGTTAACAAAAATGCACTGTAGTAAAAAACAAAAACAATATATAAAATGGACTCCGTCTCTGTTGGCAAAAATTGCACTTGAATAAAAAACACAACTAAAAACAATAAATAAAATGGACTCGGAGCCTCTTAATTAACACTTTGGGTGCCGGAAAACGCTTTACAGCGTCATTCCCGGCCATGCTCAAGTTGCCGAAGGCCGCTTTACAGCGTCTTTAATATCAATATTTCAAAAATCTGTGATCGGATTCATATTTCCCCTCCGCTGGCCTGAGATCCACCAGGAGGACCCACTGAGCTCTCTGGCGGTTCAGGAGCGCCATCTGGTGGCCGATCGGCGCAATCGCCAAACAGGAAGTGCTGTGGAGGTTGTGCTGGTCGGCCATATTACTTCCGGGCACTCGGTTTGGCTCCCGGCACTCTGGCTCGTCACAATATATAGCGATCCATTGCCAATAACTCGATAAACAACATGATTTGGACGTATATAGTATTATACAAGCTGGAAATGGTTCATCAGGATAAACATCCCATAATCGAAAACGGTCTACACCACGCTGATCGTCCAACGGCGCGAGGAAGATCCGGTAAGATTCAGCGTTATTTTTGAACGTGTTCCATATAAACTGTTATGATGAACATATGACCCACACTAGATTAATGATATAACGCTGCCCACGGAATTATAAACGATCCCCCGCCCATCCGGTCATCATCAGATCATACGTAGATCATTCTAGAAGTACGTCCAATTGAAATTTTTTATATCGCCCCGATTGCCATCAAACTGTATTTCATCATCAATATAATGCATTTGGGGCTATAGATCACGTTCTGGAGAAAGCTGCAGAAAGAGATGAAAACATACTTATACATTAGACCATACTTTACTATGAATATGTGAATGAAAAAGTTTAACGTTGCTACACAATGAACAATACATATAGGATTTTGAATGGGCCCTAATAATGGCAATGTAGCAATAGAATTTAAAAAGTTATAGCCATGCAAAGAAGGGGTACTTCTCCATAGACAAATAGAGCTGGCAATCTATGGTATATCATGAATTTAACCCATGGCACCCAAAGTGTTAACAAAAATGCAGTGTAATAAACTGGTTTAACTGTTCTGGTGAGTTAAATAGCCTATAGCCATTTACATTTTTATATGAAATGCTTCAGTTTAATTAAATATATATTTTTACGTTAATAATAATACTATTTACATTTATATATTTATAAATGTAATTATAAATATATAAATGTAAATATTATTATTATTATTAACGTAAAAATATATATTTAATTAAACTGAAGGATTTCATATACAAATATATATAGGGCAAATATAACTGAGAGGGCATATATCGCCTCATCTTGCACCATGACCTTTTTACACATATACACATCAGGGCAAGTATACTTACCCAGATGCTTGATCTACTGTAATCGTTCCTGCCACACATCAGATTGAAAACAAAGCACAGGCCGCCGCACACTAACAAAATAAATAGTTACTGTATGAATTTTCATCTCAAAGAACGTATTTGAAATAAGTGGCATTGTCGCCGTTTTTAGCTTAACTTTTACAGCGTATTTTACGTCTATGGGCAATAATAATTATTCGAGGCTCCATTTTTCGTAGACGAAAAATACACCAGTATGCAGTATAGATATACATTTTCTCGACAAAACGCTACCTGCCACGACAAAATCCGTGCCTTGGTTAGATCGATTAATTATCGTCTCAGAATAACTATAAGTGGCTGCGTGCGTATTTTACGTATATGGACTCAAATTTAGAGAATAAATTGAGAGCGGCAAAAATTGAGAATAAATGCAAAAATGGCTTTTCATTTAATTTGTAAGACCTTGTATTATTTCATTCGTTTTGTTTTTTAAACGAGTGGCCTTTATTCAATAAATTGACACAACGAATGTGCACTTTAGGATTTATTTGTATTTACTAACTTTGCAGTGCAAAGCCTTTATAAATGTGTAATGGCCTCTGTTTCTGTTGTTATATGCACATTTAGTTTCAAGTTTCACATTTGTTCTGTGTTCTTTCTTGCAAGTGTCAATAAACAGTGTTCAGTATAGCCTATTTGTCTGTGTTTCACTTTCAATAACGAATGCGTGCTTTCCGAATCCCAAACAATATTCCTGCTGCAAAATCGTCCTCTAAAGATAGACATTTAGACTAAAATTGGTAAACAAACGTAGTGCTGAAAATATACACTTTGACTGCTGTTTTTATAGGGTTAGGGTCTTTAAGAAACGCAACATTAATTAATACGGACTGTATTAGTCTATTTATGACCCGAAATGATTGTCTGTCCGGTAATGGACCGCTCAAGTTTAACACATTGGACGCCAGACCCGACATATTTCGGGTTAACTCACCGAACGTTGGGCGCCAAACCCGAGAAAAGTCGGGTTTTCATCGTTATTTCTTTTATTCGATATTTCCCTTCATAATTCATCCATCCAGTCTGATGTTATCATTGGGAATGGGTCTGAGATCGTAAACGTCCAATACCGCCGCCTAACGCCTTGCAGCCGCTACTCCATTTGAAACGATGTGGCTTGTTGTCTGGGCCGAGCTGCGGCGTGCGGGCGGGATCTAAATACTCCGGCAAGACAAGCGCTTATAACATGCATCGACGAGGGTCGGGCCCCCCCGGTTCGTGGTGGATTACGTTGGAAACAGGATCGCGATCAGTATTTGGAATGGTGATCAGATAATTGGATTATTCTTTTTGCAGTACATCATAGACGTCACGAGGTAAGGACTATATGTTATCAATTACCGCGGCGGTAGGAAATATTTCGCAAATTTGTGCGTTAAGGAAAAAATCAATACCGCGGCAGCCCTAGCATATTCCGTTGGTGGCAATCGAAGCATAGAAAAACGACCTCCCCACCCACCCTTTCATGCATGCATGATGAAACATAATACAGATAATCTAGCGTTGATTTCAGATTGATTATTGATCCAGGCGAGGAATGACACATTTTATAATGAAATGCAGTAAAACGCTGTTTGGCAGCGTTTCCTGGGATTACACCGAATCACTCTAAAACTATACTCGCCACGGTATAAAACAGAAATGTATGGATGAAAAAATTATCTGTTTTTTGCATCTTGACCAGAAGAAACTCAATGACAATCGACTGTTATTAGATCCATAGCTATAATATTTAATATAGTTTTAGCACTGCAAACACCGGCATTTATCCCCATTGAACAAAGCGCTGGCACACACGGCCATACGCCCACAGCGACCTCTGGCGCTGAACCTGTTAACACATTGTGCGCCATAAACGGCGTAAATCGTTATTGCCCGCCATGCGTTGAATGCCAACACCGGCATAAATCGTTTTTGGGATCAATATTAAATTTTTTCGCCATGGCATTCATAATTCATCCAGTCTCCCTCCGGACTGCAGCGGCACCCTGTCTGATATTGCAACGCCTCAATACCGCCGCCTGGTGGATGGTCGGGCGAGTTACACTCACGCCAAACCGGAAGTGGCCATCGGTGCATTGAGGAAATTCCTCCGCCAGAGATATGTGGCGTGGATCAATATACACACTCGAGTGCATTTGGAGTATAGATATACATTTTCTCGACAAAACGCTACCTGCCACGACAAAATCCGTGCCTTGGTTAGATCGATTAATTATCGTCTCAGAATAACTATAAGTGGCTGCGTGCGTATTTTACGTATATGGACTCAAATTTAGAGAATAAATTGAGAGCGGCAAAAATTGAGAATAAATGCAAAAATGGCTTTTCATTTAATTTGTAAGACCTTGTATTATTTCATTCGTTTTGTTTTTTAAACGAGTGGCCTTTATTCAATAAATTGACACAACGAATGTGCACTTTAGGATTTATTTGTATTTACTAACTTTGCAGTGCAAAGCCTTTATAAATGTGTAATGGCCTCTGTTTCTGTTGTTATATGCACATTTAGTTTCAAGTTTCACATTTGTTCTGTGTTCTTTCTTGCAAGTGTCAATAAACAGTGTTCAGTATAGCCTATTTGTCTGTGTTTCACTTTCAATAACGAATGCGTGCTTTCCGAATCCCAAACAATATTCCTGCTGCAAAATCGTCCTCTAAAGATAGACATTTAGACTAAAATTGGTAAACAAACGTAGTGCTGAAAATATACACTTTGACTGCTGTTTTTATAGGGTTAGGGTCTTTAAGAAACGCAACATTAATTAATACGGACTGTATTAGTCTATTTATGACCCGAAATGATTGTCTGTCCGGTAATGGACCGCTCAAGTTTAACACATTGGACGCCAGACCCGACATATTTCGGGTTAACTCACCGAACGTTGGGCGCCAAACCCGAGAAAAGTCGGGTTTTCATCGTTATTTCTTTTATTCGATATTTCCCTTCATAATTCATCCATCCAGTCTGATGTTATCATTGGGAATGGGTCTGAGATCGTAAACGTCCAATACCGCCGCCTAACGCCTTGCAGCCGCTACTCCATTTGAAACGATGTGGCTTGTTGTCTGGGCCGAGCTGCGGCGTGCGGGCGGGATCTAAATACTCCGGCAAGACAAGCGCTTATAACATGCATCGACGAGGGTCGGGCCCCCCCGGTTCGTGGTGGATTACGTTGGAAACAGGATCGCGATCAGTATTTGGAATGGTGATCAGATAATTGGATTATTCTTTTTGCAGTACATCATAGACGAGGTAAGGACTATATGTTATCAATTACCGCGGCGGTAGGAAATATTTCGCAAATTTGTGCGTTAAGGAAAAAATCAATACCGCGGCAGCCCTAGCATATTCCGTTGGTGGCAATCGAAGCATAGAAAAACGACCTCCCCACCCACCCTTTCATGCATGCATGATGAAACATAATACAGATAATCTAGCGTTGATTTCAGATTGATTATTGATCCAGGCGAGGAATGACACATTTTATAATGAAATGCAGTAAAACGCTGTTTGGCAGCGTTTCCTGGGATTACACCGAATCACTCTAAAACTATACTCGCCACGGTATAAAACAGAAATGTATGGATGAAAAAATTATCTGTTTTTTGCATCTTGACCAGAAGAAACTCAATGACAATCGACTGTTATTAGATCCATAGCTATAATATTTAATATAGTTTTAGCACTGCAAACACCGGCATTTATCCCCATTGAACAAAGCGCTGGCACACACGGCCATACGCCCACAGCGACCTCTGGCGCTGAACCTGTTAACACATTGTGCGCCATAAACGGCGTAAATCGTTATTGCCCGCCATGCGTTGAATGCCAACACCGGCATAAATCGTTTTTGGGATCAATATTAAATTTTTTCGCCATGGCATTCATAATTCATCCAGTCTCCCTCCGGACTGCAGCGGCACCCTGTCTGATATTGCAACGCCTCAATACCGCCGCCTGGTGGATGGTCGGGCGAGTTACACTCACGCCAAACCGGAAGTGGCCATCGGTGCATTGAGGAAATTCCTCCGCCAGAGATATGTGGCGTGGATCAATATACACACTCGAGTGCATTTGGATCGCTTTCGAAACGCAATAATCTATATGATTTCGGCGTTTTTTTGCGTCATACAAACCGGAAATGGATCTAGGAGATCGAGTTAAATAATTGGGATATTTTTCCTCCAGTCTCATCGGCGAACGGTAAGAGGACACTAACGTTATTTTCAGCCCGATTGTCCATTTCTTTGTTTGCGATCAGTCTGATCAATATATCAACCCATACTAAATAAAGCCGTTACTGACGATCAAGGAATTATAAACGACCCCCCCCCCCCTTTCCTTCACGCATGATGAAGCATAATGTATACCGATCATATACATTTGAATTTTTTAATATAGCGTGTATAGGAAAGAAACGCCAATCGATAATCTATCATATGCGTCAGGGCCTATAACTAGCGTTTTTGGAATTACAGCAGAAAAGCTTAAAAACATACTTATATTCTCGACGGTATTAACTATAACACAACAATGTATGAATGAAAAAATATAACGTTCCCACATCCGGAACGATAGATAATCGATGTTGAATGGGCCATAGTAATGCAGATTATAGCTATAATATTTAAAAAGTTATAGCCCTGCAAAGAAGGTAAACATCTCCATAGGCTTACAGCGGTGGCAGACTGGGTATAATGATGGGCATACTGCATGGCAATCAATGTGTTAAGGGGATAAGCTGTCAACATGTCATCATAGCAGGGGATTTGCAGGGAGGATGGAATGATGTTGATCCAGGAAGTGACTACCAGTACCTTTATGCACCTCGTACACCAGGGCTATTCAACTGGCGGCCCTGATTCTGACCGGCCCGCAAAAGATTACATGATAATAAATTTTTTTTTTTTAAATTTAATTTTTTATTTTTACTTTTTTCTTTTCATGTCAACGTTCACACGCACAATTGAGCCAAAGGTCACTCAATTAATGACAGATTTCATTGATAAATTGAGGGAAAACTTTGCATGTCGATTTGATGAATTTGACATGCCCAGAGAATTAATGCATTTTGTGAGCAACCCATTTGCCAATGTAGCTGCTATTTCCACAAAAGGACAAGAGTTCCTTGCATCACTTCACATTGATGAAGGTCTCCTGCAACTTGAAATAATTGACATGCAAGCATCATCTGCTCTGAAGCAGGCACTTGAGAATGAATCCACCACAACATTTTGGATAAAGTGTATTCATGTCAACACATAACCCAAAAAAAAACGCTGGCAATATCTGTGCTAACAATGTTTGGCTCAACATACACCTGTGAATCCAGTTTCTCTCACATGAATGCCATTAAAACAAGCAACCGTGCCTCCTTGACAAATGAGCATTTGCATCACTGTTTGCGGGTAGCCCTCACTTCCTATGAACCCTCTTTCTCTGCCATTGCCCAGTCAAAGATTGCGGGTGATTCGCTCCGCGGAGAGGGTGATCGGCTGTCCCCTGCCCTCCCTCAGGTCCCTGCACGACTCCAGGGCGCTGAAGAGGGCGAGGAAGATCATGGCCGACCCATCCCACCCCGGTCACAGCCTCTTCACCCTGCTCCCCTCTGGGAGAAGGCTGAGGATCCCAAAGGCTGTGAAAGCTCGACACAGACTGAGCTTATTCCCCTCAGCCGCCAGGCTGATCAATGCCTCAGGTCCCCCCCCCCCCCCCCCCCCTCTGTACCCCCCCCCCCCATCTGCCCCCAAGTGACACTGGCACAATGACACTGACTGCACTGCACTAGTCCATACTGGATCCCTGCACTCTTCACTTTATATATATATATATATATATATATGTATTTATTGATTAATCCCCCACTGCACTGTTTAGTTTCTTTTCTTGTCTGTGTTGGTGTTGTTTACTGTGAAAAAAGAAAGGAAATGCATACACTGTATTGCTGCAACAATTACCAATGTGTTTTACACAAATGGCTAAATAAAGGAATCTGAATCTGAATCTGAAAGAAGTGCAATCTCTCATTAGATGTGTGTATGTAGTAGGGATGCCCCGATCGATCGGCCACCGATCGTTATCGGCCGATACTCAGTATAAATATGCAATCTGTGAATTCCGATAATGAGTCATATTCGCCGATAGCGGAAACCGATCAAGCGAAGCTCTCACTCGCTGTCTGTCTCAGACACACACGACCTGCAAACTGCCGCTGCTCCTCCTCCCTAGCCCCGCCCGCCCCCGTGTAGAGTTTGTAAACACTGAGGACTGAGAGGCGGCTCCTCTGCTCGAGTCTGTAGTGCATTCGACCTGCGCTAACGTTAGCTACCTAGCTATCGTTACTGTTTAAACAAAATTACCCAGTCAACTATTCACGTTTAGTAGGCATTGTCTAACGGTATTTAGCCGGCTAGCTACCGATAGCTCCTGATATCAACAAATGATCCAGAAAGTCTAGTAGTCCATGTTCATACCTCCGTTAGCTTGCGTTAGCTGACGTTAGTTTACTGTTCAAAACTAAATGTCCCATTGAACTAAAGTTCTGTCTAGCCGGCTAGCAGTAGCTACAGATAGCTCTTGATATCAATGTCTTATAACATTGATTTAATGCGTATTCGAGCTGAGGGCTTGCTGAATGTGAAATGACCAAATCACAGTAACGTTACCAATAGGGTCCAGCTGCAGCGCCGGAGAATCCTTTTTGGAGCTGAAGGCTACTAGAGTACACACAGACAGTGGAGCTGTTTGCAGATAGCGAGCATTTTGACTTGTTGCGTGGTGGCGATGTCTCGCAGATAATACAAGTACAAGTCTAATTATATAATATATATATTTTATAAAAAAAAAAATTATTTTATTTTATTTTATTTTTTAATTTTTAATTTCTTTTTAATCAAAAACAATCGGTATCGGATCGGTATCGGCCGATATGGCTCACGACGATCGGTGATCGGTATCGGTGGCAAAAAACGTGATCGGGGCATCCCTAGTATGTAGGCTAGGCCTGTCTGCCCCCACCCCCCCTGATGTTTGAGAGTTAAGAGTGGACAATAAGTGCTAATAAGATGCTGTGATTTGCTGTTGTTACACAGACATGAAGCACTTTTTCATAAGCTCAGCTGCACTATAAATGTGTTTTTTTTATTCAAGTGTTGATGTTAGAATGTTCAGATGCACATCATGCACTTGTTTTTTTTTTTTTTTTTTTTATATTGAAATGTTGAAGAGGAGATGTTGCAGTCATAAATGAAGCACTTTTTGCAGGAGATGTTGCAGATGTGGCACATAAATGAAGCACTTTTTTTTTAAAAGTATACTACTTTTGCAATGTAGTTAAATAAAAGTTATGAAAATGTGGTTGCGTGTTGTGTCAAGTGTACATATATTCATAGCACGGGGAGGCGCCGTGGCAGTCCGGCCCCTGGCCCCTTGGGTTTCTGAAAATGTGGCCCCCTTAACAATTTAGTTGAATAGCCCTGTCGTACACCGTCATAACACTACATACACGATCATAACACTACGTACACGGTCATAACGCTATCCTGAATTTGTATCGCCCCACCATTCATACAGCTGCCTGTATAAGACAGTATTTGATCAACTTACTCCAGAATAGTGAATTGAGCGTGTAGGCAGACATCAGGTCCAGCTTGGCTTGCTCCAAAGGATCCAGCTGTCAACAAATTAATGTTGTGCAAGTTATTTTCTACTCTATTCATCTAGAATTATATTTTCACCTACCTGTACCCCCTGGGTGTCCAATAGTCGAAGGGTTGGTGGTTCGAATCCCGCTCAAGCCCATGTCCATCCCATTGCCGTTGTGTCCTTGGGCAAGACACTTAGCCTACTTGCCTCGTATGAATGTGTATGCATGTGAATGAATGTTGGTGGTGGTCGGAGGGGCCGTAGGCGATGATTATTCGCCACGCTTCCGTGAGTCTGCCTCAGGGCAGCTCTGGCTGCAATTGTAGCTTACCACCACCGGTATGACTGTGTATGAACGAATAATGGACTCTGTGAAGCGCTCTGAGTCAGAGAAGAGCGCTATATAAATCCAATCCATTATTATTATTATTTATTATGTAAATGTCCTAACCCAACCCCCTCCAATGTACAGTAAATGACCGTGTATGGTTGTCAATATTCCAATGTACAGTTTTGCTTGTACAGTTGTACAGTGCCCCCCCCCCCCTCCTACCCAACCCCTCCAATGTACAGTTTCTACATCAAATGTATATACTCTCTTTTCTGGACTCTTTTTGTATCACAAACAGTACTGTATTTGCAAATCTGGTATGTCATAAATGTATAGATGTAGCAGTACTGTCTATCTGTACGTCGTGTATGTCATGTTATGATGAATTAAAAATGGGGGACCCTGATGTAAACAAGACGAAAGTCTTTCTCTGGTCTGCATCCCCTTAACAATTTGTATGTATTGAGCTGTACTGTATTGTACCCATTCTGCAATCTGTTAATAAAGTTTTCAATCAATCAATCAATTCCCCCATGCAGCTATGACACCCGAATCTCTCCAATGTGATTAATAAAGAAACACATGACGTGACCACGTAAAAATCGAGTTCACGTCTGGTCTAGCCCTATTTGTTCAAAATGTGTCAAAACTAGCTTATGGAGAGACGTCACAGCAAATCCAACACCCGTTTTGGCTGATAAAATAGACTCGTACCTTTTGCAGTAGCTCCTTTCTGGGCATCGATAGCACTGTCTGCACCATGCTGTTGACAGAACTGACCGAGGACTCGAAGCCTGCCAGCTGTTCCTCAATCTCTGTGGGGTAGTCTTCTGCTTGAATGTCCATTTTCCTGAATATAAGAACGTTAAAGACAAAACACGTTGTGAGACGTTGTGCCGCTAAAGTTAGCACTATCAGTAAGCCAACTAACAGCATTAATTCACTCTTCAAAGTTAGCAGTAGCCCACACGTACAATAACAAGCTACGGGGAACATACATAACATTTACAGTTGCTTTACTGGACATAATATGTATAAAATGAATTGGAACTTAAACGAATAAGTCTGCAAAAAAATTAATAATAATAACCTCACCTATTTTCTACAAACACGTTGCGCTCGACACCGGAAATGACATCATGTAGCTAGACACTAGCAGGATTGTATTTCTCTTCTTCTACGCTCTACTGCCGTCTGCTGTTTTGGAAGAGAAGCTGTAGGATTATTTTCCACAACTAGAAAGCAATATTTGTATGAAATAATTATATTTTCCATTTACACTAGACATATATTCGTGGCTGTTGATTATGCTGAAGTAATTTTAGTTAAAAGCATAGACAATAACATGTGAGCCTACGTGAGACTATCTATACACGTCCCAGTCTGGAAACATGAAATGTAATGCAGAATTATCACTCTGATAACCAGACAAAACAACACAAATCGTGTATATTGGTATAGGGGTGTTCGAAAAAAAAAATTAAGAATTGTGATTATATCTCTCTATCGATTCACAAATGTTTGTTGTTTGTTTTGCAGCTAGATGTTTATTTGTATGAAATTATATTTTCCATAATAGACAGCTGTGATTATGCTGAAGTAATTTTAGGAAGGAAAAAAAAAGTCTGCTTCGGTGCAGCGTCGTACTGTAAGTGAATCAGTCACGTTACCATGGTAACGTCAAGACGTCGGTGTCAGTTATATTTCATACCGGCTCCGCGTCTTGCTCGCCTATTGGACTACACTCGTGTGCCTATTGCACTCGCTGAAAAAAACAATCATACACCTTACATCTACCATAGCCACGCCTGCCTCCGGTCGTATATATGCCAGATGCAATTCTCGAAGACACTCTGATGTCACGAGACCGCCGCCATCTTGGTATAGGGGGACCATACGGATTTCTACCATCAAATGCATGCGTTGAGGTCCGTTTTTATTACATGTTTTATCACATTCTTGTTCATTTCATAACATTTTCATACGATTTGTTTTGAAAATATTGAGGCCAACATGGCATTTCACTATTTCGAAAGCCTTTCTGGTGATTCTAAGGCGAGATATGAGTCAAAGATCTCCCCCTGATTGACTTGACATAATGTCCATACAAAACACCTGCAGACATGGCCATCTCTCGAATACCCAAATTGAAGCTGCTGTGAATGAATGAATGAATGAATGAATGAATGAATGAATGAATGAAAACTTTATTAACAGATTGCAGAATGGGTACAGTGCAGTACAGCTCAATACATACAATTGTTAAGGGGATGCAGACCAGAGAAAGACTTTCGTCTTGTTTCCACCAGGGTCCCCCATTTCCAATTCATCGTAACATATATGACATACATGACATACAGATAGACAGTACTGCTACATCTATACATTTATGACATACCAGATTTGCAATTACAGTACTGTATTTGTGATACAAAAAGAGTCCAGAAAGAAAAGAGTATATACATTAGGCGTAGAAACTGTACATTGGATTGGGTAGGTGGGGGTGGGACTGTACATTGGAGGTGGGGGGGGGGGGGGGGGGGGGGGTAGGAGTGGGGGGGGGGGGTGTTGGCGGGGGTTGTGTTCGGACATTTACAGGGGCCAGTTTCGAGTTGCAGTCTCCCTTAGGTGTTTTTTGAGAGTGTTTTTGAAAGTGGGTAGTGATTCACATTCCTTTACAGCTTTGGGTAGGGCGTTCCACATTGATGTGGCATAATTGCGAAACGTGTTTAGTCCCTTGTTTGAGCCGAATCTGGGTTTAACATGATTTGTGGAGCTCCCTCTGGTGTTGTGATCGTGGTATTCACTGACCTTTGGGAAGTATTTAGTCATGTACATGGGTACCTTGGTCGTGTAGTGTATCTTGTAGACCAGGCCCATTGCAAGTTGCTGTACTCTGTCGTCTACTCTAAGCCATCCTAGGTTGTCAAAGTGGGCAGGGGTGAGGTGGGTTCTAGGAGTAAGGTCAAGCAGTAGTCTGACCAGTTTGTTTTGAGATGTTTGTAATTTTGTTTTTAGCGCCTTTGAGGTGCTTTGGTACCATGAGGTGCAAGCATAGTCGTAGTACCCTTGAATGAGTGCTCCTGCTAGAGTCTTCAGGGTATTCTTGTTTACCAGTGAGGAGATCCGGTACAAGAAACGAGTTCGTTGGTTGACTTTTTTTATTACATTGGATGCCATTTTGTCACAGGAAAGATTTGCCTCTAGGATGGAACCCAGGTAGGTAATATCTTCTTTCCTTGTGACAATATTGTCACCCACTGTAACTGAGAAGCCGTCGGTCTTGCTGAGTTTGTTATTTGAACCGAAGAGAATGGACTCTGTTTTGCCCATGTGTAATGATAGTTTGTTATCAGCGAGCCATATGCAGATTTTGCTTAGTTCTGAGCTGAGGGTTTTTTCAACCTGTAATTTGTTCTTGTCAGAGACCAGCAGGGCTGAGTCGTCCGCAAACAGGAACAAGTTGCAGTCACAAGCTGACGACATGTCATTTGCATAAATTAGGAACAGTAGCGGACCTAGTATGCTTCCTTGTGGAACACCACAGTTTACTGTGAGGGGGGGGGATAGGGTACCGTTTACCTCCACCATCTGCTCTCTCCCCTCCAGGTAGGATTGCATCCAGCTCACTGATAGACTATCAAAACCAATTGCTTTTAGCTTGTCAATCAGAATGGTGTGATTGACAGTGTCGAAGGCCTTTTGTAGGTCCAGCATGACCATGCCGCAGTATTTGCCCGCGTCCACCTCTTGTTTGATGTGGTCGTTTAAATAGAGAAGGCATGTGTCAGTGGAGTGGGATGTTCTGAAGCCAGATTGGAATTCGTAGATTAGATTTTTTTCCGCAAGGTATTTTTCGACCTGTTCGTATACAATTTTTTCCATGACTTTCGAGATGGAGGTAAGGATAGAAACAGGGCGGTAGTTGCCTGGGTCTAATTTACTGCCTTTTTTGTGCAGAGGGGTCACTCTCGCAATTTTGAAGTCCTTGGGGACGTGTCCCTGTTTTATAGAGAGGTTTATTATGTGTGTGATGACTGGGGTGATTACGTTACGTGTTACGTTTTGTACTAATAACAAACACAGAAATCCAAATCGCAAGTTTTATATAATACCAGCTGATGCATCACGGAGGAAAAAGTGGCTGGTGGCTAACGTTCGGCTAACTCGCTCTGTGTTGTGGTCGTGGTAGCTACATGCTAAGCTAACGTTAATTACATAATATCGAACCGATAGGAGCTTATCTTATCTAATCTTACGTGGTGGTACCACGTGTGCCACTACCCGATCAAACATCCACGTAAGATTAGATAAAATAAGCTCCTATCGGTTCGATATTATGTAATTAACGTTAGCTTAGCACGACCACAACACAGAGCGAGTTAGCCGAACGTTAGCCACCAGCCACTTTTTCCTCTGTGATGGTATAAAACTTGCGATTTGGATTTCTGTTTTTGTCATTAGTACAACGCGTAACACAGCAGCTCTTTGGCATTGTGAAGGACTGAAGAAAATTCTGCTTGATAGTCTTTAATTTGACGCTTTAACGATCCGTTTCTGCACTAAATGAACCGTACACAATGTACGAGGCGGGGCAGTTTCCCCCCACGCTGCAGTTGCCTAGCAACAACAGACAGGAAGTTGACTTCGAGAATGGCCACTCTCGCCCTTCCTCGCATTTTCACGCGAAACGGCTGCTCATACGCTACCCACAGCAGTGAAGATTCGATTAGTTGTTAGTTAGAAATTAAAGGAAAGAAAGAAAAGGATATTCCACCTAAGTCCTTTTCAGGACTCTCCCAGCGTGTTCGGAATGAATGAATGAATGAATGAATGAATGAATGAATGAATGAATGAATGAATGAATGAATGAATGAATGAAAACTTTATTTAACAGATTGCAGAATGGGTACATTGGTACAATACAGTATGGCTCAATACACACAATTGGATGCAGACCAGAGAAAGACGTTTGTCTTGTTTACATCAGGGTCCCCCATTTTCAATTCATAGTGACATTTATGACATACACAACATACATGACATCATGACATTTATGGCGTAGGGACATACATGACATACAGGTATATAGTACTGTTACATTTGTGACATATATGATATGCAAATACAGTACTGTTACCCATAGATCCTGATATGATGGGGAGGAGACTGTACATTATTTAGGAGGGGGTGGGTGGGCGGGAGAGAAATATACATACGGTGGGGAGAGAATATATACATACGGTGGGGAGGAGACTGTACATTAGGAGGGGGTGGGTGGGTGGGAGAGAAATATACATACGGTGGGGAGAGAATATATACATGCGGTGGGGAGGAGACTGTCTATTAGGAGGGGGTGGGGGGGTTTGGACATTTACGGTGGCCAGTTTAGAATTGCAGCCTCCCGTAGGTGCTCTTTTAGAGCGGTTTTAAATGTGGGTAGGGATTCACATTCCTTTACAGCTTTGGGTAGGGCGTTCCACATTGATGTTGCGTAATTGCAAAACGTGTTTACTCCCTCGTTTGAGCCGAATCTGGGTTTAACATGATTTGTTGAGCTTCCTCTGGTGTTGTGGTCGTGGTATTCACTGACCTTTGGGAAGTATTTTGACATGTACATGGGTACCTTAGTTGTATAGTGTATCTTGTAGACCAGGCCCATTGCAAGTTGCTGTACTCTGTCGTCTACTCTAAGCCATCCTAGGTAGTCAAAGTGGGCAGGGGTGAGGTGGGTTCTAGGAGTAAGGTCAAGTAGTAGTCTGACCAGTTTGTTTTGTGATGTTTGTAATCTTGTTTTTAGCGCCTTTGAGGTGCTTTGGTACCATGAGGTACAAGCATAGTCGTAGTACCCTCTTGAATGAGTGCTTCTGCCAGAGTCTTCAGGGTATTCTTGTTTACCAGAGGAGATCCGGTACAAGAATCTAGTTGGTTGGTTGACTTTTTTTATTACCTTGGATGCCATTTTGTCACAGGAAAGATTTGCCTCTAGGATGGAACCCAGGTAGGTAATTTCATCTTTCCTTGTGACAATATTGTCACCCACTGTAACTGAGAAGCCGTCGGTCTTGCTGAATTTGTTATTTGATCAGAAGAGAATGGACTCTGTTTTACCCAGGTGTAATGATAGTTTGTTATCAGCGAGAAGCGCTTGGTGTCCGCCGCACGTCACAGAGTTTCCTCAGACCGGCGATTCCTCTCCAGAAGGTTGCTGAAGGGGGACAGCGCGCGGCGGTCGGTGGAACGCTGGAGCCGCCCCGCGCTCAAGGTAAGCCCTGGCGCGGTGACAGGCGGCATCATGGCTGTTGCTCAGCACACCGAGCAATCAGTAGGCGTGAGCAGCGGGCAGCCTGTAAAGGTGAAACCTCCGTTTGGCGTGCTGGGGCTAATTACCCCGGCCCCACAGAGAGAGCCTTTTTCGGGCCAGGGGGAAGACCTGTGTGTCTCCCCTGGGGTGTCCCCGCCTAGCCGCTATTCCCCGCTCGGCACCAGGCCACGTGAGCGGATCGGCGCGGGTGAGAAATCCGCTCTTCGCTCTTTAAAGCTTGGTCCGCTCCGCTAATCGCTCATGTTGACCCCGCCCCCAAGTCGCTCTCCGCTCGCTCACCGCTCACCTTGAATCGAGCGCTCCCCGCGGCACATCGCTCGGCAGATTTTTTTTCTTCTTTTTGGAGCATGGTGTAAATTAGCTCAAACTACAACAGTCTACACCCCCTGGGCCCCTTAACAATTGTTTGTATTGAGCCGCATTGTAATTGTACCCATTCTGCAATGTTAAATAATGTTGTTTATCCATTCACTAGCTCTATTAAGCGATGATAGCTAGCCTAGCCACAATGCTATGGTCGCTGCCATTAACGTTAGCATGTAAGCTAACGACAACAACAATGGCGTCAAAACTTTTTCTAACATCCGTGAGTGACAAAGCCTGAACAGGATATCACAGGTTCACCCTTCTCATTGGTTGAAAATGGCCTTCATGTTTGTACATCGCCATCTGTTGCTTTGGCATTGTACTACATGTATATTATTGTTAAACCACTGTGTGAGCGGCCCGGAGCGGATTGGAGCGGAGGAGAACTCTCGCTCCAGACGTTGCGCCAACCCATTTAGAAACCCACTCCTCGCTCACGTCAAAACCGCCCGCTCCGCTCCCCGCACCGCTCACGCTCCGATCCGCTCACATGCACTGCTCGGCACGCTGGGGCTAATTATCCCAGACCCGCGGGATGTATACGTGGAGGAGCGCAGACAGCAATCAATGTTACTGCGTGTCTTCCCCAGTATTATAGCGGCTGCGGCCACAGCCAACGGGGTACCACTCCCTGTACCCCTGCCATCCGAGGGCATGGTGGGGGATTTTTCCAGAGGGGATCCGAGCAGCGGGCAGGGCCTAGTGTGTCCGGGTTTTCCCCCAATGAACCCTTATGTCACTAAAGGACAGGTGGTGTCAAGTGTCAAGGCTTATCTGCCTTGGTCAGGCCGGAAATATTTGCCCGGAAATATTGGAGTGGCACCCCGACAGCTTACAACCTGTGGCTAGAGCAGTCGTCCCTGGAGGATCTTCCTCTCCTCATGGCCCCCCTCTCCGAGGATGGACTGTTTGGTTTATCCATGGAGGAGATGTTGGCGGTCTATGAGCCGCCCCACAACCAGGGGGAGAGCCCTGTCTTGTCAGCGGCTGCTGCGAGACCTCTGACCGGTGGCGTTATGACCCCTGCCCAGGGCACCCTGGTGCGCGAAATAGAACAGAGAAGAGGGGCCCGAGGTAGCGACAGACCCTTGCGGGCATAGGTCGCCCCCAGGGCTCGGTCCTAGGACCCCTTCTCTTCTCCCTCTACAATAAATCACTGGGTAACATTAAAGGAAAACTCCAAATTTTTTGGAAATTAGCTTATTTAACATCTTCCCTGGAGTTAGACAAGAAGATACATACATTTTTTGTCTCTGTGCGTGCATTTAGCTTTGGGAACAGTCGCTCCGTTAGCGTAGCTTAGCTTCATCACTGGAAGTGGGGGAGATCCGGAGCTTCATCACTGGAAGTGGGGGAGATCCGGAGCCTGACGTTCCCTTACACACTGTATACAGTCACGAAATACACTCCAAATACAACTCCAAAACTTTCATGTAAACATGTTGTGACCTGTGTATTCACCACGTGGAGAAATAAAAAAAATAATTGAATTAGACAATTACGTTTTATAAGCAAATATACTCTGAACTATTTTTTGCCTAACCACTCCTCTCTGAGCGCAGTCAGTGATTTCAACGTGTCGTCGTGATTGTTGACATTCTCATTCATTCAAAGGATCCGAACCGATTGAAGTTTATGGATACCATGACTTAAAATCCTCTTACCTTGACGATTAAAAGCCTCCCCAATTTAGAAAACAGTAATCCAATGGCTGGTATTGATAATATATTACTAACTACTGGACGCTCTTTTTTTTTTTAAGTCATGGTATCCATAAACTTCAATCGGTTCGGATCCTTTGAATGAATGAGAATGTCAACAATCACAACGACACGTTAAAATCACTCCACACAGAAAGGCCTGGGAGATACCCCACCTGAGTACCTGGCATCATGGAAACCTGGTCCCCAAGCGGGAATCGAACCCTGGACCTTCTTTCTGTGAGGTGACAGTGTTAACCACTACACCACTGTGCCGAAAGTTGAACCTCTCCGCTCACATTGCAGCGACAACCAGAACCTGCAGATTCCTCCTGAGCAACGTCAGAAGGATCCGCCCTTCCTGACAAAAGAAGCCACCCAACTCCTCGTCCAATTAACAGTCATCTCCCGCCACGACTACTGCAACGCACTGCTTGCTGGCCTCCCGGCCATTGCCACCAAGCCTCTTCAACTCATTCAGAAAGCAGCGGCCTGCCTGATCTCAAACATACCGAAGTCGGCCCATGTCACCCCACTTCTTAGGGACCTGCACTGGCTCCCCATTGCTGCATGAATCCGCTTCAAGGCCCTCGACCTGGCATACCGTGCGGCAAAGGGAACCGCTCCTGCCTAGCTCCGGTCAATGGTCTCTAACTACACACCCTCAAGACCCGTACGCTCTGCATCTTCTGGCCGTCTCAGATCCACTCCTATCCGAGCTCCAGGAGGGTCATCAAGGAGAACCTGCCTTTTCTCAGTCCTTGCCCCACAATGGTGGAATGAACTACCCACCCCAGTTAGGACAGCCGAAACCCATCCAATCTTTCGCCGTCAACTAAAGACGCACTTCTTCAACCATTATCTGAAATTTTTAAAAAGAATACAAAAAGAAAATCTAACCCGTCCCTAACTAACCTTACTGTCATACACTTGTCCTAATAAACTAACCTACACTGTAGCACTCAACACTTTGATGAACATTGTTACTCAGCTGATAGAGTTGTGCCCTTCCTGATGACTTGTCATACAGAACTTGTAAGTCGCTTTGGATAAAAGCGTCAGCTAAATGACTAAATGTACATTTAAATGTATGCAAATATGAAGTGCGCGGATCCCTCCGGGGATTAGACCAGCGTCTTCATTCCGCTGTGTCTTGCAAAGCTCTTTGTTCATCCCCTAGTATTCTATACAAAAATAGGGGCTCTGTTCCCCCTCTGGCGTCGGGTCACGCTACTATCCCTGCCAGAAAACATAAGCGGCCCGACAAATCACCTCTCATGGTGGAGGGCCATACCCAGGTCCTTGCAAGGCCTGGGGCCATCTGTGAGAGTGTTGTATTTTCTTCTCATATAGGCGCCTGTGTACACAGCGCAGCCCAGAGACAACAGCATAATGACGGAGCGAGTCTCCCTGACTCTGCTCGTCAGAGAGGGAACCCCCGGTTGCGTCATAACGATGCTGTGACACAGTGCGGGTTCCCCCAGCCCCGCCCTCGCCAGGCCGGGTATTACGTTTGTGCTCCCCCCATTCAGACTACGTGTCCTATACTAACAGAGGCAGCGGTATTTGGAGCACTCGTAATTTGGATGGTAGTAATACCATTGCAGGGTCACAGTGTGCTCCAGGGCGCTGAAGAGGGCGAGGAAGATCATGGCCGACCCATTCCACCCCGGTCACAGCCTCTTCACCCTGCTCCCCTCTGGGAGAAGGCTGAGGATCCCAAAGGCTGTGAAAGCTCGTCACAGACTGAGCTTCTTCCCCTCAGCCGCCAGGCTGATCAATGCCTCAGGTCCCCCCCCCCCCCTCTGCCCCCAAGTGACACTGGCACAATGACACTGACTGCACTGCACTAGTCCTTACTGGAACTCTGCACTCTTCACTTTATATATATATGTATTTTATTGATTAATCCTCCACTGCACTGTTTCTTGTCCTGTGTCTGTGTTGGTGTTGTCGTTTACTGTGAAAAAAGAAAGGAAAAAATGCATACACTGTATTGCTGCAACAATTACCAATGTGTTTTTACACAAATGGCTTAATAAAGGAATCTGAATCTGAATCTGTGAGAAAAGTAATATTTTTTATTCGCTGCTCTGCGGCAGTATGTCAAGCCGCAGAGCAGGTGATCCCCAGTGTTCCAAGATGACGGGACACAGCTCAATGGGGGAACAGCGTCATCCGCCCTCTGGGACAAGTAATAAAAAGGAGAGGACGTTGGGTGTGCCCCTGGTTCAGAATCAGGGTCCCCCCATGGGTGCAGTTGCATTGCACAGCGGGAGGGACCGGGATACTTATCTACAATTCTGCTTTGCAATTTTTACCACGTGTGGCTACGAGAGTGCTACAGTACATGTCGGCATGGATAGAGAGAACGTTGAGATTGGGGCTCGTGTTGCAATTCAAACACCCCCACCCTCCGTTCATGGGTTTGAACCATACTATTATCAGAGGCCTCGGCAGTGACAGCCCTGGCTGACAAGATTCAATCTCTGTTGGCAAAGCAGGTCATTATCACGGTCCCGCTAGAGGACGTGATGAGAGGGGTCTACTCCCGATATTTGCTGGTACCCAACGGGGGGTATCAGACCCATACTGGACCTGTCCCCATTAAATCGGTCGATTGCCTGTGAGACCATTCAGAATGTTGACAGTCAAACACCTGCTGCATGCAGTCAGAGTGGGAGACTGGTTCACTTCCATAGACCTGAAGGATGTGTATTTTCACATCCCGATTTTTCCTCCTCACAGGAAATTCCTGCGCTTCCTTTTTCAGGGAATAGCATACAAATACCAGAGACTGCCGTTCGGCTACTCTCTGGCTCTCTGCATCGTCAGGGGATACATATTTTATTTTATCTAGACGACATTCTGGTCCTCAGCCGGTCGGAGGAGGTCGCCATGCAGGTCCCAGACCAGGCGGGTGGTGGAACACCTTTCCGTTCTGGGATTTGCTGTGAACTGGTAGAAGAGTACCCCTCTTCCCAGCCAGCAGGTGGAGTACTTGGGCCTGATCCTAAGCAACGTCAGGAAGATATTCTCGTGCGCTCAAGGAGTTCCATCCTCAGGATGGTTACGGCGTTGTCCGTAATGTGCCTGCTCGGCAGGATGGCATCTGCCCATTCCGTGGTCCCGCTTGGCCTCCTCTTTATGAGGAAAAGCCAGAGGTGGTTTTTCCACATGAAAATAGACCCTGTGAGAGGCAAGTGGAGGCGCCTAAGAGTCCCCATGTCAGTGATGGGAGACCTCAACCACTGGAGGATGCCTCCCTCACGGGCTGGGGGGGGGGGGCATGTAGGAGGCAGTTGGCCTGCTCTGTCTACCCTACATATCAATGTGTTGGAATTGAAGGCAGTGCATTTAGTCCTCACACGGCTCATCCCTCACATGAAGGACAGGCACGTTCTGGTCAGAACAGACAGCATAACGTTGGCGGCTTATATCAACAGACAGGGAGGAGTGCGCTCCCCCCGTCTCCACCAGGCGGCAGACTCTGGCTATGGGCATCTCACAATCTGTGCAGCCTGAGGGCTCTCCACATTACAGGCAGAGAGAATGTGGGTGCAGACTTAATGTCACAAGGAGGTCCCCACCCAGACGAGTGGGGACTGGACCCGGACATAGTCAGACAGATCTGGAACCAATTCGGGGAGGCCACGTGGACCTGTTTGCGAGCAGCCAGTCCCACCAGTGCCCCCTGTGGTTCTCAGTCAGTCGGAAGGACAACCCTCCTCTGGGAGTGGATGCCTTCTCGGTATACCCGTGGCCACACAGGATTCTATATGCGTTTCCCCCCATACATATACTATATATATATACTGATATACCAGCTGTTGGAGCGGGTACGTCAGGAGCACAGGACCCTGATCCTGGTTGCGCCAGACCCGGCTTCAGCCTGTTGGTTCCCGGTTTTAAAACTCCTAGTGGCCCCGCCATGGCCTATTCCATGGTCGCCGGGGGCCCTCTCTCAAGCACACGGCTCATTGTTTCGACCGCCTGTCCTGTGTCAGCCTCTGATGGCTTGGCTGCTGAGAGGTTGAATTTGGAAAGGATGTGTTTTAACACTGATGTGATTAACACCATCCGGAACACACATGCTCCGTCCACTACCACGGTTTACGCAGGGAAGTGGCGTATGTTTCAAGAGTGGTGTGTGGCTGAGGGTCTGGACCCGATATCATGCCCTCTGAACTCGGTTCTGTCCTTCCTTCAGTCTATCCTTGATAGGCTCTCGGCCTCGACAGTAAAGGTATATGCCGCGGCTATATCTTCATGTCACATTGAGGGCAAACCACTATTCAGCCATCCTCTCGTAAAACGTTTTCTGCTGGGCACACGGCATCTTAAACCTGTTAAACGTACTTTGTCCCCAAGCTGGGACCTCCAATTACTCCTAGTGAGACTTTTGGGTGCCCCTTTTGAACTTCTTGAGCGTGCGCCGCTGAATCAGCTGTCTTTCAAGACGACGTTTCTCCTGGCCATCACCTCCGCTAAACGCGTGGGTGAATTATGCGCTCTTTCGGTTCGGCCCGAGTGTCTGTCTATACAGGGGGATAATAGCAGCGTTACTCTGAGGCCCAATTCAGCCTTTGTGCCAAAAAATATCCGGAGTTCTTTTCGCTCCAGGGATATTGTGCTAAAGGCATTTCACCCTCCCCCTCACGCAGGTGAGGAGGAAAGGAGCCTTCACCTATTGTGTCCCATTCGTGTGCTTGCGATATATCTCAAGTGCACACAGGACTTCAGGGCTACCAGCCAACTGTTTGTTTGTCATGGTGGCCCTAACAAGGGTAAGGCGCTGTCCAAACAACGCTTGTCACATTGGTTGTGTGAGGGCATTGCCCTCTGTTACACCTTGGCTGGACAGGTTCCCCCCGCAGGCATCAGGGCAAATTCCACCTGTGGAGTGGCAGCCTCTGCTGCCCTGCTTAGAGGGGTCTCGGTGGAGGACATTTGCGCTGCGGCTTCATGGTCCTCCCCGGGCCCTTTTGACAGGTTCTATCTCATCGACATGACTGAGAGCTCTGTCTCTCATGCGGTCCTTAGTGCTGGGACCTCTTCTGCATCCCGCCCCTAAGCAAGTTTCAAGTTCAAGTTTCTTTAATAGTTGTCATAGTAAAATACAGAATACTTTTCCATGAAATGATTTTTTCTGTATGAGCTCCTGAGAATGTGCTAGATAAAATAGATAAAAAGTATAAAATAGAAAAAGTCAAGCGTACGTAAACAAAAAGTGTTCAGTCAATCAATATACATATATACAATATACAATACAGAGTAAAAAAATAGTAACAGTGAGGTACAATGCAGCAATGGGATCAGGTACAACTTGGGGTAAGGTGCAATGCGGTATGAATTGTAGTGCAAATCTCTTTGCTAATAAATATAAGTGTTTATGAGTGTGAGTGTTTATTTAAAGTGAGTGTGTGCGTGTGGATATGTGTGCTGTGAGTGAAGATGATGGGTTGTTAAATAGTGTCATTGTCATTGAGCATCCTGATGGCCTGGGGATAGAAGCTCCTTCTGAGTCTCTCTGTACTGGCCATGAGACTCGCTTGCCTGACCGCAGCAGTTCAAAGAGGCAGTTGTTTGGGTGACTAGAGTCTTTGATTATTCTCTTAGCCTTGCTCCTGCAACGCTTGTTGTAAATGTCCTGGAAAGTGGGAAATCCACCTCCAATTGTGTGTTCGGCTGAATGGGCCACTCTCTGTAGTCTGCTACGGTCTTGTGCGGTGCTATTCCCAAACCAGGAGGTGATGTTACCAGTCAGGATGCTCTCTATTGTGAGTAGAAGTTCTTGAGTATCTTCTGACTCACTTTGAACTTCCTTACAGGCAGAGAGAATGTGGGTGCACTGTCACAAGGAGGTCCCCACCCAGACGAGTGGGGACTGGACCCGGACATAGTCAGACAGATCTGGAACCAATTCGGGAGGAAGTAGAGGCGTTGCCGTGCCTTTTTCACTACACTGTCAATGTGTGTGGTCCATGTCAAGTCCTCGGATATATGGACTCCGAGGTACTTAAAGCTGTTCACTCTCTCGACCGGTGCCCTGTCGATGCTGAGGGGGCTGTAGTCCCTGGCCCCCGTCCACCTAAAGTCCACAATCATCTCTTTTGTTTTGCTGATGTTCAGGGAGAGGCAGTTCTCCTGACACCACCGCGCCAGATCCTCTACCTCTTCCAGGTAGGCCTCTCTCGTCGGGCTAGCAGGGATGTGTGGTGATGTGGACCGTGGGTTGATTACACAAGCTGCGCCCTATTACGCATAGTATCGGAGTCCTATCTTCCCGCTCCTCGTTATGACGAGTGTGGGGATATGACCATCTCTGCTTGATGGTCGTAAGGGACCTATGGGGGTGCATGTAACAGGGCTATGCACCTTGCTCTGCCCATTAGTCCAATAGGTGAGCAAGATGCGGAGCCATTATGAAATATAACAAAGGTTATCCTATAACCCTAGTTATATGATTAAAGCATCTTGCTTTTCGGCCCTGAGGACCCTTGGCTGGTTCCACGTGAAATTCAGACTCGGAAGGGCGAGAGTGGCCATTGCATGCGGCATATATACGACCGGAGGCAGGCGTGGCTATGGTAGATGTAAGGTGTATGATTTTTTTTTTTAGCGAGTGCAATAGGGAGGTGTAGTGGTTACGTCATTGCTGTTTCCGGCCGGTCCACCATCTTGAAAACGCAATGTATTTTCCCATTGCCCATTTCTAAATCGTCTTGTTTAAAAAAAATAAAGCATGAACACTTGCATGGTGTACCTTTCTGTGCATATTCATCCACAATCTATAGCTCAACATGAAAATATTCGCAATTAATCGCAAAAGAAAATCGCCTCTCCCTGAACGTCAGCAAAACAAAGGAGATGATTGTGGACTTTAGGAGGTCGGGGGTCAGGGACTACAGCCCCCTCAGCATCGACGGGGCACCGGTTGAGAGAGTGAACAGTTTTAAGTACCTCGGAGCCCACATATCCGAGGACTTGACATGGACCACACACATTGACAGTGTTGTGAAGAAGGCACGACAACGCCTCTACTTCCTCAGGCGCCTAAGGAAGTTCAAAGTCAGTCAGAAGATCCTTAAGAACTTCTACTCATGTACAATAGAGAGCATCCTGACTGGCAATATCACCTCCTGGTTTGGGAATAGCACCGCACAAGACCGAAGCAGACTACAGAGAGTGGCACGTTCAGCCGAACGCACAATTGGAGGGGGGCTTCCCACTCTCCAGAACATTTACAACAAGCGGTGCAGGGGTAAGGCTAAGAGAATTATCAAGGACTCCAGCCACCCAAACAACTGCCTCTTTGAACTGCTGCGGTCAGGCAAGCGATACCGGAGTCTCATGGCAAGCACAGAAAGACTCAGAAGAAGCTTCTATCCCCAGGCCATCAGGTTGCTCAACGAACAATAACACTATGCAACAACCATCAAATGCACTCACAACACACACATCCACACGCACACACTCACTTTAAACAAACAACACACTGCAGCACCACTCTCCACACTTTAGAACACCTAAACACACTTTATATTTATTGGTAAAGGATTTGCACTACAACCCATACCTCAGTACACCTTACTGTAAATTGTACCTAAATTGTACCTCATCCCATTTCTGCTTTGCACTATATAGTATTGTATATTAGTATTGCATAGTATATTGTATATTGTATGGTAACTAAGTTACTTCTATTCTGCATCGAACATTGTACATATGTATATACTGAACACTGTGTCTACGTACGTGACTTCTATTTTTACTTCTATTTTTACATGCTATACTATTTTATTTCATACTTATCTCTTCCAGGCCTACCTGGAAGAGGTAGAGAACCTGTCACAGTGGTGTCAGGAGAACTGCCTCTCCCTGAACGTCAGCAAAACAAAAGAGATGATCGTGGACTTCAGGAGGTCGGGGGTCAAGGACTACAGCCCCCTCAGCATCGACGGGGCACCGGTTGAGAGAGTGAACAGTTTCAAGTACCTCGGAGCCCACATATCCGAGGACTTGACATGAACCACACACATTGACAGTGTTGTGAAGAAGGCACGACAACGCCTCTACTTCCTCAGGCGCCTAAGGAAGTTCCAAGTCAGTCAGAAGATCCTTAGGAACTTCTACTCATGTACAATAGAGAGCATCCTGACCGGCAACATCACCTCCTGGTTTGGGAATAGCACTGCACAAGACCGTAGCAGACTACAAAGAGTGACACGTTCAGCCGAACGCACAATTGGAGGGGGGCTTCCCACCCTCCAGAACATTTACAACAAGCGGTGCAAGGGGAAGGCTAAGAGAATTATTAAGGACTCGAGCCACCCGAACAACTGCCTCTTTGAACTGCTGCGGTCAGGCAAGCGATACCGGAGTCTTAAGGCGAGCACAGAAAGACTCAGAAGAAGCTTCTATCCCCAGGCCATCAGGCTGCTAAACGAACAATAAGCGCTAAACGAACAATAATCACTATGCAACAACCATCAAATGCACACAGCACACACACCCACACGCACACACTCACTCAAACAAACAACACACTGCAGCACCCACTCTCCACACTTTAGATCACACAAACACACTTACACTTTATATTTATTGATAAAGGATTTGCACTACAACTCGTACACCTACTGTGAATTGTACCTAAATTGCACCTCGTCCCATTTCTCCATTTCTGCCTTGCACTATATAGTATTGTATATTAGTACACTGCACAGTATTGTATATTGTATGGTAACTACGTCTATTCTGCATCGAACATTGTACATATGTCTAAACTGAACACTGTGACCTCTTTTTTTTACTTCTAATTTTACTATGTTTTTATTTCATACTTATCTTGTCTTGCACAGTCTCTGGAGCGCAACAGTAAGAAGCATTTTGTACAAAAGTATTCTGTACTTCTGTATGACAACTATTAAAGAAACTTGAGAAACTTGAAACTTGTCTAGCACAGTCTCTGGAGCGTAACAGAAAGAAGCATTTTGTATAAAAGTATTCTGTACTTCTGTATGACAACTATTAAAAAAACTTGAACATGCAAACAGTGTGTGTTCCGGTGTGTGTGTGTGCTAACCGTGTGTGCTAACCGCTAACATTGAGGATAATTGCATGCCAATTAAAGACCTCTGCGACAGGTCCTGCATTATTATTATAGTGATAGAAGGGAACTCATTTTGTGCAAAAATGGAAAGCTTTTCAATGTTCATGAGGCAGAATTGTTACAATAGCGAGCCGATAATCCATTTTCCCAATGATAAATCCCTATAGGGAGGTGTAGTGGTTACGTCGTTTTCGTTTTTTCCTGTTCCACCCTCTGTTCCACTTAATGTATTTCCCCATTGACCATTTCTAAATCGGCTCGTTTTAGATAAATAAAGCATTAACGTTGGCATGGTGTACCTTTCTGTGCGTATTTATCCACAATCTATAGCTCAACATGAAAATATTCGCAATTAATCGTAAAGGTAGCAAAATAACAACGTTTATGTTTTCGTTCGCTGGGAAACTACACTGCTATTTGGCGCTGCTGACTGACGTCACCACAGCGTATAGCCTCCTGCCTGTAGTCACAGACCTAGGATCAGATTTCCCTTACATTCCATAAGCTTAACAATTCGTACAATGGGGAAATAACTGACCCTGAATCTGTGGCTAGTATCTGTTTCACCAAACACTAGTGCTCCGGTGATCATAGCCATTTATCTCTAAAGCTATAACCACTATTTGTTTTTTTTTTTTTTTATTAATAGTTTGAAACACAAAACAGCTCAACATAAATACAGTACCATACAGACAAAACTAAACTCACAAACAATAAACAATACAATACAGTACAATACAGACAAAACAAAACTCACAAACGGTACAATACAGACAAAACATACTAACAAAATGGGGGTGGGTGGGGGGGGTGCAGATCAAACACTCCTGCTTTCAGTCATAAGTATTCTCCAAATATGTCCTTATATAGATCCAGGGACCGTCCTCTCCATGGTCATGTTCAGTGAGCGTTGAGGCTGCTCGTTCCATTGTCAATAGGTCCATGAAATCCCTCATCCAGGTGTCCATACAGAAACAATTTGGCTTTTGGATCTTCCAGTTCATCATGATAGTACGCTTAACTGACATATGTGCTAGTGTAATGATGCGTTGCGTAAGTGCTGATTGTATACCAACTACCCCTATGCCCAAGAGGCAGACTTTTGGACATAAGGGTATCTTAACACTGAGAATAGAGGATAGTCTTAAAATGACCTTGTGCCAAAAACTCTTCACTGTGGGGCAATGCCACAACATGTGGATGAGTGTTCCTACCTCCCCACATCCATGCCAGCACAAATCTGAGATGGCTTGATCCATTTTTTTAATTTTACATGGTGTAATATAAGCTCGATGAACTACCTTTAATTGTATCATTTTATATCTTACACATTTTGATGATGTTGTTGTATTTTTTAAAACCGTCTCCCATTGTGGAGCAGTCAAGGAGACCTTCAAATCCCTCTCCCACTGCTGTTTAATGGAGGCCAGGCCATCTGATGAGCTAAGTGAGAGTAACCTATAGATCTTAGATACTGACCTCCTTTCTGAAGCGATCCTTCTTAGTTTGTCATCCAAATCCTTATGTATCCCCATATCTCTATTTTTCATGGATACTGATCTTACTACAGATCTCAACTGAAAGTACAACATGAATTCACTATCTCTTAAATTATACAGATCTTTCAATTCATTAAAAGGTATCGTCTCTCCATCCTTCACAATCTGTCCTAGTTGATGTATTCCTTTACCCTGCCATGAAGTATTTACTAGTGTGCTGCCCCCAGCCATTAACAGGGGGTTAGACCATATGGGGCATGAAGGTAAAGAGATCCCTTTGAAGGCTAGCCGTTTCTGTAGGGTTTTGATTATCTCACATGAAAATCTTATTATCGGGTTATCCATTTTAAAGTTAGGTTTGGGGTGAAACCATAATGATACCAAGGATACCGTCTTACTAAGTTCTGATAAAATATTCTCCTCAATCCATTTCCAACTGCCTATTTCGGTCTTGCATATGTAACCCCATGACAAGGGGAATCTGGCATTATAACCACTATTTGTAAAAGCCACAACCACGTTACCATATTTGTATTTATAATTTAAATCGTATAACGTTATTTCGCTGCATATTGAATCACTGTAAATACTAATGTAAATCATTGTTTCATTGTACATATTGTGTATAGTTTATAACGTTATTGTTTTTTACATGACGTTAGTAGCTAGCTAGCTTGCTAGCCGGCATTCCCGAAAATTCCTAACATGCCCCGATTTAAAATGGTTCTCTCCTATTTGTATATACCTTTGTCCTCACAAACAAAGTATTCTGCCAGCGAACTTATGGACACGACAGTAGTAGTAGTTATAAGGTTTTTGAGCTTGTAACATTGTAGCTAGCTAGCTTGCTAGCCGGCATGATGCGTGTGCAGTGCTTGCCCCACAGGTCTGAGAAGAGGACCTGCACATTTTACTCGTTCCCGAAACTCCTCTACATGCCCCAATTTAAAATGGTTCACGACAGTAGACATTGCTAACGTCTAGTACGTTTAGCTAGGTAATCTTAACGTTAGCTAGCTAGCTAGCTTGATATCAGCTTCCCGTGACGTTGTTTGTTTGTTGTTTACCATATTTGTATTTATAATTTAAATCGTATAACGTTATTTTGCTGCATATTAAATCACTGTAAATACTAATGTAAATCATTGTTTCGTTGTACATATTGTGTATAGTTTATAACGTTATTGTTTTTTACATGACGTTAGTAGCTAGCTAGCTTGCTAGCCGGCATTCCCGAAAATTCCTAACATGCCCCGATTTAAAATGGTTCTCTCCTATTTGTATATACCTTTGTCCTCACAAACAAAGTATTCTGCCAGCGAACTTATGGACACGACAGTAGTAGTAGTTATAAGGTTTTTGAGCTTGTAACATTGTAGCTAGCTAGCTTGCTAGCCGGCATGATGCGTGTGCAGTACTTGCCCCACAGGTCTGAGAAGAGGACCTGCACATTTTACTCGTTCCCGAAACTCCTCTACATGCCCCAATTTAAAATGGTTCACGACAGTAGACATTGCTAACGTCTAGTACGTTTAGCTAGGTAATCTTAACGTTAGCTAGCTAGCTAGCTTGATATCAGCTTGCCGTGACGTTGTTTGTTTGTTGTTTACCATATTTGTATTTATAATTTAAATCGTATAACGTTATTTTGCTGCATATTAAATCACTGTAAATACTAATGTAAATCATTGTGTCGTTGTACATATTGTGTATAGTTTATAACGTTAGTAGCTAGCTAGCTTGCTAGCCAGCATTCCCGAAACTCATAACATGCCCCGATTTAAAATGGTTCTCTCCTCTTTGTATACCTTTGTCCTCACAAACAAAGTATTCTGCCAGGGAACTTATGGACACGACAGTAGTAGTAGTAGTTATAAGGGGTTTGAGCTTGTAACATTAGCTATCGTGGTATCAACAAGCCATGACGTGTAGCTAGCTAGCTAGCTTGCTAGCCGGCATGATAATAAATAATAATAATAATACATTATTTTATATAGCGCTTTTCCAGGTGCTCAAAGACGCTTCACATGGGCAGGAGAGACAAACTATGGCAAAACAAAAAAAAAACAGAACAAAACAGAACAAAAATAATACATGACAAAATAAAATAAAACCAACAGAATTAGAGGTCAAAAGCAAGATTGAAAAGGTGAGTTTTGAGGGCTGATTTAAAAGATGTCAGGGTGTTTGCATCACGGATATGGCTGGGGAGGGCATTCCAGAGGGAGGGGGCAGCAGCAGCAAAGGCCCTGTCGCCCCAGGTCCGGAGCTTGGTCGTGGGAGGTGTTAGGAGGTTGGCATCTGCAGACCTAAGGCGACGGGTGGGCGTGTGACGGTGGAGGAGGTCGGACAGGTAGGGAGGGGCAAGGTTGTTGAGGGCTTTAAATGTGATGAGTAGTATTTTAAAATGTATCCTGTATTTGATTGGAAGCCAGTGGAGGTCGTGGAGGACAGGGGTGATGTGATCAGAGCGACAGGTGGAGGTGAGCATGCGGGCAGCAGAGTTTTGGACATATTGGAGTTTATTGAGAATAGTGTTTGGTGAGCCGTAGAGGATGCTGTTGCAGTAATCTAGTCTTGATGATATGAATGCATGAACCAGTGTTTCAGCAGCGGAGAGTGATAGGGAGGGGCGAAGACGAGCAATGTTCCGGAGGTGATAGAAGGCAGATTTGGTTATGTGGGGGAGGAAAGAAAGGGTGGAGTCCAGGATGATGCCAAGGTTACGGACGTGAGTGGAGGGGGTGACAATGGTACCATCAATATTTAGGGTGAAATCCTGGGTGTGGCTGGTGAGGGATTTTGGACCGATAATGATGATTTCTGATTTATTGCAGTTTAATTTGAGAAAGTTATTTTGCATCCATGTTTTGATGTCTGTGAGGCAGGTGCTGAGGGTGGAGAGAGTGGCTGGAGTGATAGTCTTGGTGGAGAGGTAGAGCTGAGTGTCGTCTGCATAACAGTGAAAACGCAGGCCATGTTGGCGGAGAATCAGACCAAGTGGAAGGATGTAGAGCAGTGGTGCCCAACCAGTCGATCGCGATCGACAGGTAGATCGCGGGCTGATTTCAAGTAGATCTTGATTAATAAAATTTGATTATAAAAAAAAAAAAAAAAAAAAAATCAACTCTTCCTCTCCTTGTTAACTACAACAAGCAATGCTGTTTGTTATTTAAGATGAGGTCGGACTCGGCACTGACAGATTTGTGTTCATTATGCTGCTTTTATAAAGCCTCAAATGACGGCTTACAATATACAATTTTGGCTGGTAGCTCTCGGGCTAGGTGGTAAATAAAAAAGTAGATCTTGGTTAAAAAAAGGTTGGCCACCCCTGATGTAGAGGATGAAGAGCAGGGGACCAAGTACTGAGCCTTGGGGGACACCATGAGTGATGGGGGCAGTGGGGGATTTGCAGTTGTTGATAGAGATGAATTGGTGCCTGTGTGAGAGGTATGATTGGAGCAAGGTGAGGGGGATTCCGGAGATGCCAACGGAGGACTGGAGACGAGTGATGAGGATGGGGTGACTGATGGTGTCAAAAGCAGCGCTGAGGTCTAGGAGAATGAGGATGGAGAGGGAACCAGAGTCGGCAGAGAGGAGTATGTCGTTGGTGACCTTTAGAAGAGCAGTTTCGGTGCTGTGTTTGGTGCGGAATCCGGATTGAAATGTATCATAAAGGTTATTGTTGTCGAGGTAGGATTTTAATTGGGAGGCAATGGCTTGCTCAATTATTTTTGAGAGGAAGGGGAGGTTGGAAATGGGGCGGAAATTATCAAGGGTTTCAGGGTTGAGACCGGGTTTTTTTAGTAGGGGGGTGACAGAAGCAATTTTGAGGGTGGGGGGAAATAGGCCAGTGGTCAGAGAGGTGTTTACAATGGAGGTGATTAGGGGAGAAAGGGCAGGGAGACAAGCCTTGACTAGGATGGAGGGGATAGGGTCCAGGATGCAGGTAGAAGTTTTCATTGTAGAGAGAATGGAGGATAGGTCCGATGCGGTGATTTCAGTGAAGGATGTAAAAGGTGGGTTGGGCGGTGGAGAGGAGGTTGAATCCGGAGGGGAGATAGTGTTGGCGGAGGCAATTGTTAGTTGGGTGTGGATTTTGTCAATTTTTGTTTGGAGATGTGACAGATAGGAGACACATTTACTGACAGTGAAGGAACAGGAGATTGTGTCAGAGGGTTTAAGAAGTGTGTTGATGGTGGAAAACAGAGTCCTGGGGTTGTTGCTGCCAGACTGTATGATAGCGGAGTAGTGGGAGGAGCGTGCAGAGTTGAGGGCGTCTTTGTAGAGCTGTTGATGTTGTCTGTAGGCCTCTTTATGGACAGTGAGACCGGTTTTATTAGATAGCCATTCGAGCTGGCGGCCTTTGGATTTAAGGTGGTGTAGGTGATCGGTGTACCAGGGGGCGGAGTGAATGAAGGAGACAGACTTGGTTTTGATTGGGGCGAGCTGATTGAGACAGGAGGAGAGAGTGTTGTTGTAGATGTTGACCAGGTCTGTAGGGGAGCCATGCTGTAAGAGGGAGGCATCAGGGATGGTGTCAGTCAGTAGGGAGGAGAGAGAGGAGGGGTGGATGGATTTGAGATTACGGAATGTTATGGAACGCATCTGCTTGATTGGGGGAGTAGGGATGGGAATGTCCATGGTGATAGCCAGATGATCAGAGATGGTGAGGTCGGAGCAGGTGAGATTACTGATGGAGATGCCAGATGTGCAGACCAGATCCAGTGTGTGACCTTTCTTATGAGTGGGAAAATCAACAGTGCAGTGCTAGCCCCATAGCTCCTTTTGTGACTGTGATGCACGCCAACAAGGTTTAGCCGAGTGAATACACTCAGCCAAACCTTGTTGGCGTCTATCACAGTCACGAAAGGGGCTACTTGCCCCACAGGTTTGAGAAGAAGACCTGCACATTTTACTCGTTCCCGAAACTCCTCTACATGCCCCGATTTAAAATGGTTCACGACAGTAGACATAATGCTAACGTCTAGTACGTTTAGGGGGTAACGTTAACGTTAGCTAGCTAGCTTGGTCAGCTGGCCGTGACGGGGATAAGGCGATAGCCTAACAGGCCAATAGCATAGCGTACTGAACAACAGGCTGCCTACTGGTAAGTGTAGTTCTTTTTTTACGACAAATTAAAAACCTTATAACTACCTTTATTTCAACCAAAAATGCTTAAACAATAATGTTAGTGGTAGAAGGGAACTCATTTTGTGCAAAAATGGAAAGCTTGCCAATGTTCATGCGGCAGAATTGTTACAATAGCCGATAATCCATTTTCCCAATGATAAATCCCTATACGGAACAACCATTCGGAACAACCAGTGACGTCAGACTACACCTCCCTATACGGGTTGAACAACCAGTGACGTCAGACTACACCTCCCTATACGGGTGGACCTCGCAGGCGGTCCAAAGTGCACGCGAGTGTAGTCCAATAGGCGAGCAAGACGCTTTTCCAATAATCATATAACTAGGGTTATAGGATAACCTTCGGTCGGTGAAGTACGTTTTCAGACAGCGGTTTGAGAGTACAGTAACAGGCATTCAGTTACTTCTCTGTGGAAACAGGCAGGGAAAGATAACAGTTGTTTAGACAGTAAAACATAAATATGGACAATTGTGATTTGGAAAAGCTCTCGGTTTCTAGGGGGAAGCTCCAGCCTGCGTTCACCCCAGATGTGACGAGCTACAAAACGACCGTGGCGAGCAATGTCATCAAAGTCACGCTGGACCTCATCACAAGCGACCGTCGGGCTTCATACAAAATTGTGAGTAATGTATCTAAGATACATACATTTACATACAGTTTGTATTTGAGCATCAAAAGTATATGTAAACAATGTATCAAAACTACTTTTTTTATTACGTTTTTCCAGCTTTTGGGAGATGGCTCCAAGACCATTAAAGTGAGTGATGGCTTGAACACGGTGCAGGTGGAGGTGGTGGCTGAGGATGGCTCTTCTAAGAGATACAGTGTGGAGATCACCAAACTGTCTGCCAAGACCGCAGAGCTCGGCAGCCTGGCTGTCAAAGGAGACGTCCCACTCCGCCCTGCATTCTGCGCGTCGGTCTATCAATATAGCAGTGGGTATATTATATATATATTACGTTTACCAATAGCATATATCTTTTTTTATGTTGTTTATGTTTATATTTATGTACTACCTACTATACTAATATTTATGTCTCTACTACTATGCACTCAACACTGCAGCACCCAAGTTTCAACACTGTTTGATGAACATTGTTACTCAGCTGATTGATTGATTGATTGATTGATTGATTGATTGATTGATTGATTGAAAACTATATTAGATTGCAGAATGGGTACAATACAGTACGGCTCAATAATACACACAATTGTTAAGGGGATGCAGACCAGAGAAAGACTTTCGTCTTGTTTACATCAGGGTCCCCCATTTTCAATTCATAGTATATGAAAGAGTTGTACCTTCCTGCTGATTTGTCATACAGAATTTGCAAGTCTCTTTGGATAAAAGCGTTCAGCTAAATTACTAAATGTAAATGTTGATGTTGTGTTTTATTAGGATCCCCATTAGCTGTCAAATTAATGACCGCTAGTCCTTGTGGTGTCCTCACAAGAACATAATACAAATACAGAATTTAATTAGTAATGCGGCTGGGTGGCGCAGCGGACATTGCACTCGTCACCAACGCAAGAGACACCGGGTTCGAATCGGGCTGTCAGCGTTGCCTCCGGCTTGGTCCGGCCGTCATACTAACTCAATTGGCAGAGTTAGCGGGTGGAAGTCGATGGGTGGTAATCTGGACGTTGTGGACAGCGACTCCTACAGGTCGGTTGGGGGACGCCTGCACAGCAGAGACAGGAAATGGCGGGGGTAGTGTGAGCCTCCCACACGTTACACCTCGCCAATGAGAGTCCGCGCTGGCAGGTGAAAAGATCTGACAGGCTGCCTCCTCGTGTATCGGAGGGGACACGTGATGCAAGGCTTCTATCCTCCCTACAACCGGCCAGTGAGGGGCATATGCGAGCAATGTTCAAGACAGGGGAGGGGAGAATTGGCACAGCGAAATTGGGGTGGGAGAAAAAATAGAAAAAGAGGAGAAAAAGTGGATACAAAAAAGAAAATTAATTAGTAATACAATTAAAATAAGAAAGAAAAAAATTAATACTCAACATTGAAGAAACAACAAGTGATTGTCTACGTGTTGAGTTTATCAAATTGTGTAAGCAAATTGTAGTAGGCCTACATTTGTGTTGTCCACCAGTACCCCTCGTTTGAGTTGCCCAGTGAAAGTATGTTTCCCTCCAGGCACGGTGCCTTTCTACTGCTCCTCCGTGACCATGCTGGTTGTTTCCCTCTCCAGGCACGGTGCCTTTCTACTGCTCCTCTGTGACCATGCTGGTTGTTTCCCTCTCTAGGCAAGGTGCCTTTCTACTGCTCCTCCGTGACCATGCTGGTTGTTTCCCTCTCCAGGGACGGTGCCTTTCTACTGCTCCTCCGTGACTATGCTGGTTGTTTCCCTCCAGGCACGGTGCCTTTCTACTGCTCCTCCGTGACCATGCTGGTTGTTTCCCTCCAGGCACGGTGCCTTTCTACTGCTCCTCTGTGACCATGCTGGTTGTTTCCCTCTCCAGGCACGGTGCCTTTCTACTGCTCCTCTGTGACCATGCTGGTTGTTTCCCTCTCCAGGCACGGTGCCTTTCTACTGCTCCTCTGTGACCATGCTGGTTGTTTCCCTCTCCAGGCACGGTGCCTTTCTACTGCTCCTCCGTGACCATGCTGGTTGTTTCCCTCTCCAGGCACGGTGCCTTTCTACTGCTCCTCCGTGACCATGCTGGTTGTTTCCCTCTCCAGGGACGGTGCCTTTCTACTGCTCCTCCGTGACCATGCTGGTTGTTTCCCTCTCTAGGCACGGTGCCTTTCTACTGCTCCTCCGTGACCATGCTGGTTGTTTCCCTCTCCAGGCACGGTGCCTTTCTACTGCTCCTCCGTGACCATGCTGGTTGTTTCCCTCTCCAGGCACGGTGCCTTTCTACTGCTCCTCCGTGACCATGCTGGTTGTTTCCCTCTCCAGGCACGGTGCCTTTCTATTGCTCCTCTGTGACCATGCTGGTTGTTTCCCTCCAGGCACGGTGCCTTTCTACTGCTCCTCCGTGACCATGCTGGTTGTTTCCCTCCAGGCACGGTGCCTTTCTACTGCTCCTCTGTGACCATGCTGGTTGTTTCCCTCCAGGCACGGTGCCTTTCTACTGCTCCTCTGTGACCATGCTGGTTGTTTCCCTCCAGGCACGGTGCCTTTCTACTGCTCCTCCGTGACCATGCTGGTTGTTTCCCTCTCCAGGCACGGTGCCTTTCTACTGCTCCTCCGTGACCATGCTGGTTGTTTCCCTCTCCAGGCACGGTGCCTTTCTACTGCTCCTCCGTGACCATGCTGGTTGTTTCCCTCTCCAGGCACGGTGCCTTTCTACTGCTCCTCCGTGACCATGCTGGTTGTTTCCCTCTCCAGGCACGGTGCCTTTCTACTGCTCCTCCGTGACCATGCTGGTTGTTTCCCTCTCCAGGCACGGTGCCTTTCTACTGCTCCTCTGTGACCATGCTGGTTGTTTCCCTCCAGGCACGGTGCCTTTCTACTGCTCCTCCGTGACCATGCTGGTTGTTTCCCTCTCCAGGCACGGTGCCTTTCTACTGCTCCTCTGTGACCATGCTGGTTGTTTCCCTCTCCAGGCACGGTGCCTTTCTACTGCTCCTCTGTGACCATGCTGGTTGTTTCCCTCTCCAGGCACGGTGCCTTTCTACTGCTCCTCCGTGACCATGCTGGTTGTTTCCCTCTCCAGGCACGGTGCCTTTCTACTGCTCCTCCGTGACCATGCTGGCCCAGCTGCCGGACAGACACATGAAGGTCTCTGTCAACGGAGAAGACGCCACCAAGCCGGTCCTGCTGAACACCGGGGACACCACAGTGGAGACAACAGTCTTATCAGCAGATGGCAGCAATTCACAGGTATGATCCAGTACTGACTTGATATCATATCCAGGCTCTCTACATCCACAACGTCAACTGCGTCTACAACCTACATTCTCCCACCCTGCGATACCCTTCCGTTAGTCAGGTTTGCTCTGTGGGTTATACGTTTCCCCGTTTGCTAAATTCATCTCCGATTTGCGATTGTTTGTAGCTTGTCGGTTATCTCGGGGATTCCGACCGTGCTCATGAGATCCTCTTTGAAAGAGGGGGATCTGTCGCGAAAAATAATTGAGTTTTATTCAGATATGGATTTATTTTATAGTTTAATTAGGCAAAGGTATAAAACAGAGCAGTTGAAAAATAATAAAAGACAGCAGAATATATTCTCGAGTCCATGAGTTATTCTAAGATTCGTGCAGTAAAGCAGTTTGCCTGAAAAAGCTCCCGTCTGGCGAGTGACATTATCCTTTATACAGAACGTGGTACTCCCCCCATACCCCCCCCCCCCCCCCCCCCCCCCCCCCCCCCCGTCTTCTGATAGCAGCACAGCGATTTTGCGGTCATGGCTGACCTGTTCGGAATGTCTGTGTTACCATGGAAACTCAACAGCTTTATCACAGTTTTACATTGTAGACAACTTTTCATAGTAATTGTACAATAGATAGAATTATAGATAGATGTATAGAATTATAGATAGATAGATAGATAGATAGATAGATAGATAGATAGATAGATAGATAGATAGATAGATAGATAGATAGATAGATAGATATTTTACAATGTTTACAAAAAAATCAATAATTTACCAGATAAAAGAAGACGAGCAACTGCTGGATTCTATGAAACCGCTAGCATCCACAGGTCCGCTGCTAATTATGCTAACGATGCTAGCGCTAAAAACATTAGTCAATTAAATCAATTAAAGTAGATTTTTAGTGATTTATTGGGTTTGGCCTAGTTGGTTCAGTAATTGGGTTAGGTTTAGGTTTTCACTAACCTTGAGATAACCAGAATTACTACCCAGCCAATCTAAATGAAAGTCACCCATTATGAGCATTTCAGTATCAGGATACAGAGATAAAATATTTTCTGTTTTATCAACAGAGCTAGCATCAGCCGATGGCGGTCTATACACTCCAATGACAATTAGTGAATTATTTGTGCCCAAGTAAATTTTTAAAACAAGCATTTCACAACATTTGGCAATAGTGATTGCATATAGAATGGTAACAGAAAAACAAGTTTTCACATACATGACCACCCCACCCCCCTTCCAACTCTTAACTATTCTAAATACAGTATAATGGCTTAGTGCAATGGAGGAGTCATCATCAGATCTTTTTTAACCATGATTCTGTTATTACTATGACATGGATCTGTTTGAGAGACCAGTAGATCACAGATCAAATTTTTATGTTGCAATATACCCTCACATTTAAATGTATAAAACCCAGGGCATTTTTATTTCTTTTAAGTAAGTGGATTCAGACTGACTGTGGATTCAGTTGAAATAATTGGCAATTTAGAAGGTGTAGCAGCAGATGATTTTATGGGGACTGTGCCTAAGTTAGAGATAGTAGCTATACGAATTGTAGTCCAAACAGTAGGCTACTCTGCCGATTAGTGACTATCCCTAAGTTATGGCTTATAGGTCTATTATTTATAATGACATGTATATTTGAAACATCATTATTATTATCAATGTTATACGCATCAACACGGACCGGACTCACCCCATCTCATGGACAAGACAGACAGGACTTCATGGCAAGGAGGAGAGAGCTAGTCCTGTTTGGATGCAGGCCGTCTGGGGCAAAGAGCTTGTTTCTGTCAGACGGAGTTGTAAAATTGTCCACAAACAGGATCCCCAGCGAGCAACAGTAGCCTTTCAGCCACACATGGAGGTTTCTTATGCTTATACTTCATGTCCCATGTAGCAACGGGAGGGGAAGGGTCCCGACATGATGCAAGTTCTACCTGTGTCCAGAAGAGTGTTTATGAGAGTTTAGAAGTCTGTCTTTAGCTGTTCTGATTCCTGGTTTTTGATGTAATTTGCTCCGATATGCACAACGACTGTCGTAGCAGAGGGGAACTCGTTGAGCAGTGGACTGATGGTGCTGTTGAGGTTGAGGTCTAGGACCTTAGCACCAGGGTAGCAGTAGGTTTCAGCCTTGGGGATGGAGGATCCCACAGTGAGTACAGAGGGGGGCTCAGTGCCATTGAATAGGTCTAACATTTTTTTTATTTTTTTTATTTGTGAATACATTTTGAGATAGAATCACGATTCTTATATGAATAAATAATTTCTAACACCCATAATACTAATATACACAATTTGTATTGTTTCTTCAGGTTATCAGAGTGATACTTCTGAATTACATTTCACATTTCCAGACTGGGATATAGAGTCTCACATAGGCTCACATGTTATCGCCCGCCTTCGCTTTCAACCATGATGAAATGGCTGCCAGCTGCAGGAAAGAGTATAGGAGTCGGCTACACAATACGACCACACTCTTTTATTTTTCATTAGGCCTATTTGTTTATGCTAATTGCCTTTTCTCTTTAATTATCTCAGGTGTACGTGGTATTGGTGACTCGTGAGCCCATCCCCATGGCAGTGACATTCTGTGACGAGAATGACCAGTTGTTCTACGAATGTCCGGTTTCTCTTACCGCCTTTTACAGGCCTGTCTCTGTCCGTCCCAGGTGAGAGTGCTGTGTTGGAGAATATCTTTTGGTCCCAAACAATAGCTTAGTTCACACTTAGCTGAGAGACCAACGGCTACAGCCCCCACCCCTCTCTCTACTTAAGGTCATTGGGCCTCATGCTCGAACGGACTTACGAGAAAGTTACAAAGATAGTTACGTACACTTTCAATCATGAGGTCCAACATTTTTTATATTGACAGTACCTTATTTATTATGGTGTAACAGTGCTATCCAAATTTGAGCCTGACCGATACTGGATTCATTAAGAATTACCTGCTAAAGCCCTTCAGAGATGGCTAGTCAACCGGAGGGACATGGGCTGGATATTGGTAACATACCAACACGGTCTCATCAGACAACGTAAATAAAGTACTAAACAACCATAGGAAAAAAGGTACAGAATGTATGTTACGTTATAGCCATAAGTAATATATTTACGTATTGTATAAGTAATATATTTATGTTTTGTATTGGCAAAAATCCAAAACAAGCACAGTGACTCAATGATCGTGGTCGCAGGCGAATGCTCTCATCAGTAGACAACGCTACCCACCTATCATGATACATACACAGCAATACTATGATTATGGTTACAGTTATGGTTAGTTTGAACATTTGCTTAATGGTTATGGTTAAGATATGAAGTTAGGGTTAAGGTTATGGTTAGTTTAAGCCTTAAACTAACCATACACTAACCACACACTAACCACACACTGTTACCTTAAACTTTAAGGTAACAGTGTGACAGTGTGGTTACGATTAGGGTTCAATGGTTGTGGTTAGTTTAAGGTAACTGTGGTTAAGGTTAGGGGTAGTTTAAGGTAACAGTGTGGTTAAGGTTAGGGTTAAGGTTATGGTTAAGGTAACAGTATGGTTAAGGTTATGATTAGTTTAAGGTAACAGTGTGGTTAAGGTTAGGGTTAGTTTAAGGTAACAGTGTGGTTAAGGTTATAGTTAGTTTAAGCCTTTAAGGTAACAGTGTGGTTACGGTTATGGTTAGTTTTTAAGGTAACAGTGTGGTTAAGGTTAGGGTTATGGTTATGGTTAGTTTAAGGTAACAGTGTGGTTAAGGTTAGGGTTAAGGTTATGGTTAGTTTAAGGTAACAGTGGGGTTAAGGTTATGGTTAGTTTAAGGCAGGGGTCGGCAACCTGCGGCTCCGGAGCCGCATGCGGCTCTGTAGCCAATCAGCTGCGGCTCCCTGACAATTTATTTTATTTTATTTAAAATAATTTTTTTTTATTATCTCTTATTTTGTAGATCGATGTCATACTGTGACACTGAAATGAAAAAATATTTCATCAACAAAAATATTTAGTCAACTAAAATATTTCATCAACTGGGGCGGCTGATTGGCGCAGTGGGCAAGGCGCTTGCCTCTAACGCAGGATACGCTGGGTTCGAGCCCAGCTCTCGGCGTTGCTACCGGCTGGCCGGTCGTTCATACTAACACAATTGGCAAGTGTTAGAGGGTGGGAAAGCCGGTGTGTGGGGATTTGACGTTGTGGACAGCGACTCCTACAGGTCGGTTTGGTGACGCCAGTGCGACGGAAGCAGGAAGTGACGGGGGCAGCGTGAGCCTCCCACGCGTTACTCCTCGCCACAGAGTTCGATCTGCTGCGGCGAAAAGATGTGACAGGCTGCCTCCTCGTGTACCGGAGGGGACACATGATGCAAGGCTTCTGTCCTCACTACAACCGACCTGTGCGGGAGGCATAGTCTAGCAACGTTCAAGACAGGGAAGGGAAGAATTGGATACACGAAATTGGGATGGGAGAAAAATAGAAAATGGGGAGAAAAAGTGGATACAAAAGAAAATATATATTTCATCAACTAAAATATACAGTATGTCACACCCCATCTCCCTACCGTCTGCAAGTGGCTAATCTTGAGTTTCCGACACCCCAGTAAGCTAACTATGGATAAATCCAAAAAAAGGAAAGTCTGAGGAAAATAGAGGGTTTAATTCAGCGTGGACAGATTAATTAGCTTTCACAACTAACGATGCTTACCTGTATGCCTGATATGTGGTGAGAAATTTGCAAACAACAAAACATTTACTTTTTATTTGATAGCTTTTCCACAAATAAGGGAAGGACTCAAATAGAGCTGCATAGTTCAGGGTTTTATTTCAAAGTAAGTCTACACATGGTAGTCTTTTTTCAAAGTGGACTACTTTTTATTTGATAAAAAATGTTCCACAAATAAGGGAAACACTCAAATATACCTGCATAGTTTCAAAGTAGGTCTACAGATGCCAGTGTTTTTTCTCCTCTTCTGTGTTTTATTTCAAAGTAGGTCTACACATGGTAGTCTTTTTTCAAAGTTGACTACTTTTTATTTTATAAATGTTCCACAAATAAGGGAAAGATTCAAATATACCTGAATAGTTCAGGGTTTTATTTCAAAGTAGGTCTACAGATGCCAGTGTTTTTTCTTCTCTTCTGTGTTTTATTTCAAAGTAGGTCTACCCATGGTAGTCTTTTTCAAAGTGGACTACTTTTTATTTTATAAATGTTCCACAAATAAGGGAAGGACTCAAATATACCTGAATAGTTCAGGGTTTTATTTCAAAGTCGGTCTACAGACACCAGTGTTTTGTCTCCTCTTATGTGTTTTATTTAAAAAATTGGTCTACACAGCCAGTCTTTTTTCTCCTCTTCATAAGAGTTTGAGGTTTTTTGAGGTAAAAACAGCAATAAAAAGTAATTTTTTTTCTTTTTGTTGCTTTATAATTCCATTAATGCAACAAACTGTGTGCTATAAGTATAAAGTATAAAAGGGGGAAAAATTGCTCTTTTGATAGTAAAGGTCGCTGACCCCTGGTTTAAGGTAACAGTGTGACTAAAGTTAGGGTTAATGTTATGGTTAGTTTAAGGTAACAGTGTGGTTAAGGTTAGGGTTATGGTTATTTTAAGGTAACAGCGTGGTTAAGGTTAGGGTTAAGGTTATGGTTAGTTTAAGGTAACAGTGTGGTTAACACATTGGACTCCAGACCCGAGATAAGTCGGGTTAACTCACCATCGCTTGGGCGCCAAACCCGAGAAAAGTCGGGTTTTATATCATTATTTCTTTTATTCGATATTTCCATTCATAATCCATCGAGGGAGCCTGTGTTATCATTGGGAATGAGTCTGAGATCGCAAACGTCCAATACACCACCTGCCGCCTTGCGGTCGGTATTGCACATCCTTGGAAACTCTCTGGCTGTACGTCGATCTAAAAAGTCCGGTCCGGGTTTTCCTAGTCGGGCATGGCGAGCGGTTATAACACATGGATTGAGGATAATCAAGCACTCCCGGTTCATGTTCTTTGGTGGATTATGTTGGCAACACGATCGACATCAATACTTGGAATGGCGATCAGATAATTGGAATATACTTTTTGGAGCTCATCCTAGTCAAGGTAAGGACTATATGGTATCAATCTTGCGTTGATCGAAGAATCCCTTCCCCACGATCTGGGCGTATGTGTGTAATGTACTGTGTAACGTATTCCGTTGGTGACGATCGAAGCATAGAACCCCCCCCCCCCTACCCTTTCATGCATTCATGATGAAACACAATACCGATAATATAGCGTTGATTTCAGATTGATCATTGATACAGGCGAGGAATGCCACGGTTTCTAGTGAAATGCACTAAACCCTGCATAGCGGCGTTTCCTGGGATTAGACAGAATTACTCATTACTTACTATACTCATATTCACCACGGTATGAAATGGGAATGTATGGATGAAGTTTTTTTCTTATTTTTCACAAATTGAACGAAAGATACTCAATGTCAAATGGGCAATCGTTTTATATCGATAGCTATGATATTTAATATAGTTTTAGCCCTGCAAACACCGCCATGTATCCCTATTCTTTAAAGCGCTGGCATTCTTACCACACACACCTCTGGCACTGAATGTGTTAAGGTTAGGGTTAAGGTTATGGTTAGTTTAAGGTAACAGCGTGACTAAGGTTATAGGGTTAAGGTTATGGTTAGTTTAGGGCACTTGCTTCCCATGAGCACCCAGGGTTTGCTCCCTAGCTGGAGAACTATGTAAGTACTTATTACACACATACGTACAACATTGTAATTTTCGGTACAATACCTAAATATATTATAATTTATTGCTATAACATAATACAATATATTATGTACTGTACCTTCCCCCCCCCCCCCTGTGGTTGATTAGTACTTTATTTACATATTTTAACCCTTTGAATGCCACACTACCAAAGGGTTAAGTGAGTTCGGACTGAATATACACGCCGATACCATTATATCGGTGATAAGCCAATAGGCCTATCGGCTGACCAATATATCAGTCAGGCTCTAATCCCAATATATTTCTATCTAATTGTCTCTCTTGTGAATTTTCAGTGACCCAAAGCACATCTTCTCACGACCCTATGTTGAGACGCTGGCACGAAGGTCAAAAGTCGACCCACTGAACGAGTGTCCCCTGGTGGTTGGCTGGAAGGTCCTTGAACCAGACGTAGAAAAGAAATTATCTGCAGCCCTTGTGAAGTGTTTCTTTGCTTACCGAGGTACTCTGATGTCTTGTATACACACTTAAATGTTTGGAAACATTTTTGGTTTTGCTAACTATTTTTGGTTACTTAAAACTGTCAAATTGAGGGTTATGTATTATAACTAGGGATGTCCGATATTATCGGCCTACCGATATTATCGGCCGATATCGGCATTAAAATGTGATATCGGAAAATATCGGTATCGGTTTTCAAAAAAGAAATTAAAATATTTAATCTTTTTTACATTTCTATAACCTTTATTTACCCAGGCAAGCAAGTAAGAACTAATTCTGATTTAATTTATTGTCAAAAGTATGCATAATGTTGTGTTAATTCCACAACAAGAGATATGTAATGTTAATTACCTGAAATTATTCCATTTTTGGGGGGGGGGGGGACCCTGCATATATCGGTATCGGTTGATATCGGTATCGGAAATTAAGAGTTGGACAATATCGGTATATCGGTATCGGTAAAAAAGCCAATATCGAGCATCCCTAATTATAACCCTAGTTATATTAATACTGACTCTGTACTCTACAGAGTGCTTAACATCTTCTCCAGAGTCAGACAAGAAGATAGATACCAATTTCCTCTCTGTGCGTTCAGTAGAATGCTATCCGGCTGCAAGCTATGCCTAGCTTAGCATTTACATTTAGTCATTTAGCTGAACGCTTTTATCCAAAGCGACTTACAAGTTCTGTATGACGAGTCAGCAGGAAGGGTACAACTCTTACAGCTGAGTAACAATGTTCATTAAACAGTGCTGAAACTTGGGTGCTGCAGTGTTGAGTTCATAGTAGTAAAGACATAATAGTATAGTAGGAAGAGTGCATGCTAGTATAAGACAGTAAGAAGGTTAGTTTCTTCATGTTTTCTTCATTTCTAGCCATAACTAGACTACTGTAGCTGTCTGCCAAAAGCACTGATCCTGGAGTTTTAAACTAGGCTAGTGCATGAGCCGTATCCGCTTCCATTCATTTGTGCGGCTAAGCTAGGCTAGCTTGCAGCCGGATAGCTTTCTACTGAACGCACAGAGAGGAAACTGGTATATATCTTATTCTCTGACTCTGGAGAAGATGGTAAGCGCATTTGTTATTGCTGATTGGCTCGAACACAGTATGTTTGTATACAGCGAACAGGTCTATACTAATGATGTCTCTACTACTATGCACTCAACACTGCAGCACCCAAGTTTCAGCACTGTTTGATGAACATTGTTACTCAGCTGAAAGAGTTGTACCCTTCCTGCTGACTTGTCGCACAGAACTTTGGATAAAAGCGTTCAGCTAAATGACTAAATGTAAATGTAATTTGTAATTCAGCGAGTTTCTGATGTTTTCTAAAAAGGCTGCGAGGGCGTGGTGAGGCTGCGTGAGGCGGGGGGGCATGCGCTGAACTGTCCACACAAGCCCTCCGCGGGTCTAGACACAAAGGTTAGTATGAATGATTGAATGGCGCGCGGCGTCACGGCTGTCAGCCTCGTGATCCTCTCGGGCTACCGTAGTGTTCACCTCGCGGTGACATCGCTATCGGTTATAGTGTCTTGTAAAAGTATCAAGTGTTCAAGCGCTGTGTCTCGGGGAAGTGATGAGGTACTTATTTACTAATGAGGGCTTTATCTATTGCAGGACATCGCTGAGACAAACTGGTATAAGAAGTATTTTGCATCGTCTGGGACCGGTAGCATGAGGCTAGAGACGAAAAAGACTTTGGAGGTAGTGGATGTTTTATTTCTTTTTATGAATAGCACTATATTAGGGCTGCAACTAACTATTTTGGTAGGCGATTCATCTATAGATTATTGAAACGATTAATCGAATAAGTAATAAAAAGATAACACAAAACGTTATTCTTCGTCTTGTACAATGCTCTTTCAAACAACTTGCAAATTGACAGTGATAAAAAATATAGTTGTTTACCGAGTTAACAAAGTGTACATGACTTCAACAACAGGCCATGCAGGTGCAGCATAACAGACCCAACAAATCCATTATAAAGAGTTGCCAACTATTTTATAATCGATTAGTTGCAGATTAGTTGTTGCAGCCCTACACTGTATAAATGTGTTTTATTTAATATTGTTTACTTTAGATTATGTTAAACATAAGCCCTTAGTCAAGTTAATTGAATCTAAGATGTGACTCTGCAGCATTTACTATCATCAACAATTGGCAGGACAACAAATGTCGTCATCCAGAACGCTGGTTGCATGACGTGTCAAGTTGAAACCATCTGTCTGAGAGTATTGGGATAGTGTCTTTTGTCCTCATAGGTGCGAAACTGGGAGAAGAGACTCCAAAAGGCAGTAGGAAGGGACGGTGTGGATAAACTGTGTGCCACAGCACGGGACCAGCTGAAACTATACTGGCAACGCCTGCCCAGACCAGGCACGTCTCCTTCAGGGTAGCAGTTTACATGAGGGTACATTAGGGTTAAAGGGATATTCCACTTTAGTAGAACTTGTGAAGTTTCAGCAGTCTTACCTCTACTTGTAAGTGCACCTACAAGTAAGTTAGCGGCCACTGCTGTCCCTGTCGTCCGCTGTCAATGCCACCATTCCTCCCAGCTGTCAGACTCTTCGTTCACTTCCACTAGCTTACTTGTAGGTGCACTTATATATAGAGCTAAGACTGCTGAAACTTGACAAGTTCTACTAAAGTGAAATATCCATTTAACATCCGGTGCTTGGCTGATTCTTGTCAACTCTGAGAGGCGACACAACATACTGAATATTGAATGATACTCATTGGAAGTGAATGGAAATATGACCCTTAACACACCACACAGACAAGAGGGAGACGGGTGAGATAGTATTCAGGTCGAGGCGCTGCTCTTGTAGGGGATTAATGTACACGGGAGACTCTGACTGCTTGTATTATTTAGCTCAGATATCTTGTGAGACGTGGGAAACCTCTGGTTTGGAGTCTATTCACCAGTTTGAAAGTTACACTGAATATTTCATGCAAAAAGACGCATGCAATTATTCCTAAGTGAAAGACGGGATGCATGCAGCCGCACGAGAGATCCCTTTATGCCTCGTCATGTGCTCTGAACGAGTGGGGAAGGGAAACGATGACTGTGTGTGTGTGTGTTTCTGTGTGTGTGTGTGTGTATCTGTGTGTGTCTGTGTGTCTGTGTGTGTGTGTGTGTGTGATGTCTCCCTAGGGGACATGCTGCAGTACGAGGACGGACAGTCTCCTCTGGACAGCCTGCAGCAGGCCTCCGTCCTCTATGCCTCGGCCATCAAAGTGAAGTCCAAGGAGGCCAGACTGCACTTCCTGCTGGGACAGGCCCTGGAGGAGCAGCACTACGCCAGGGAGATGTACGACCTGAAGAAGAAGGTATCACACTACAGGCCGGCGGAGATCAGAGCTCCGTGCGGAACACGGAGTAACGTTACTCGTCTACACGCAGCATGAATAACTCAGGAGCTCACCATGTTTACGTAATTGTGTCTTTACAGAAACAGCTTTGCTATTGTAACCTGGTAGCGATTGGCTGGACAGACAGTGCTATATATACGTATTGTCTGAATGCACAGACAAGATGGAGGCGGACAGACTCAACGGACCAGTACACCCTTCTGCTCCTCCAGTCTACACCCTTCACCCTTCTGGCCTGGGACACCTCTCTAACCTCCTCTCCCTGCCTCCAGACGGGCTGACCTACCTCTCTAACCTCCTCTCCCTGCCTCCAGATGGCCTGGGACACCTCTCTACCCTCCTCTCCCTGTCTCCAGACGGCCTGGGACACCTCTCTACCCTCCTCTCCCTGCCTCCAGACGGCCTGGGACACCTCTCTAACCTCCTCTCCCTGCCTCCAGACGGCCTGGGACACCTCTCTACCCTCCTCTCCCTGCCTCCAGACGGCCTGGGACACCTCTCTACCCTCCTCTCCCTGTCTCCAGACGGCCTGGGACACCTCTCTAACCTCCTCTCCCTGCCTCCAGACGGCCTGGGACACCTCTCTACCCTCCTCTCCCTGCCTCCAGACGGCCTGGGACACCTCTCTACCCTCCTCTCCCTGCCTCCAGACGGCCTGGGACACCTCTCTACCCTCCTCTCCCTGCCTCCCCAGAGGGCCTGGGACACCTCTCTACCCTCCTCTCCCTGCCTCCAGACGGCCTGGGACACCTCTCTACCCTCCTCTCCCTGCCTCCCCAGAGGGCCTGGGACACCTCTCTAACCTCCTCTCCCTGCCTCCCCAGAGGGCCTGGGACACCTCTCTAACCTCTCTCCCTGCCTCCCCAGAGGGCCTGGGACACCTCTCTACCCTCCTCTCCCTGCCTCCCCAGAGGGCCTGGGACACCTCTCTAACCTCTCTCCCTGCCTCCCCAGAGGGCCTGGGACACCTCTCTAACCTCCTCTCCCTGCCTCCCCAGAGGGCCTGGGACGACGACGGGCTGAGTGACACCAAGTCGGCAGAGCGCCGGGAGGACATCCTGGCCGTGTGTAAGCTCCATGGGTTCCCCGGTACGCCCGGCCTGGAGGACCAGCTGCAGGCCCTGGACACTGAGCACCAGCTCCTCAAGGCCCAAGGCCAGGCTGGCAAAGCAGACCACATCCAGACACTCCACCTCTGGCTGTCTAAGAGGGCTGGCAAGGTGACACGTCATATGGGAATCTCAATCTATGCATTGTGCTCTCAGGACCTGTTTTGCTATACAATATGGGACAATGGATGCCTTGCACTAAATGTTTAGAATGTCCATGTTGGAAGAAACAGTGTTTGCTATGTGTTGATATATGGGAAGTATATCAACCAAAATATATTTATATACTAAGTGGCGTCTTATTATAAACAAGTGAAAATGAAATACCGTGCTTTTCCATTGTCTTAACTGCTCTACCATTGCACAGAAATTAGTCGTTTTCTCTCAAAAGTGGTTACTAGTGGTTACAGTCAGCCATGTTGGAAGAGAGACAACTACAGACACATTCTGTGCAAGGCCTCTACTATAATCACCTGTCGTTTGCGACCAAGATGTCTGTGACCAAATTGTATGAATTGCTTTCTTCTAGGGTCCTGTGAAGCTCAGTGGATAGACTGCTTAGTGCTCTGAACACGACACTAACACTGTTTGATTTCCACAGGGGCGAGAACCCACACTGATGTATGTCAGGGGCGAGAACCCACACTGAAACATGTATGTCGGGCGAGAACCCACACTGAAACATGTATGTCGGGCGAGAACCCACACTGATGTATGTCAGGGGCGAGAACCCACACTAAAACATGTATGTCAGGGGCGAGAACCCACACTGATGTATGTCAGGGGCGAGAACCCACACTGAAACATGTATGTCAGGGGCGAGAACCCACACTGAAACATGTATGTCAGGGGCGAGAACCCACACTGAAACATGTATGTCAGGGGCGAGAACCCACACTGAAACATGTATGTCAGGGGCGAGAACCCACACTGAAACATCTACGTCACAACATTGTAAAGAGCTCTAGTTCTAGAACAGCACCATGAAAGCATCGTCATTCATTGATTAAGTTTCTTTATTAGTTGTCATACAGAAGTACAGAATACTTTTATATAAAATGCTTCTTTCTGTTTTGCTCCAGAGATACAAATAGATAAGTATAAAATAAGTATAATAAGTATAAAATAGAAGTCAAGTACGTAGACAAAAGTGTTCAATATATACATATATACAATGCAGAGTAGAAAAGTAACTGAGTTACAATACAATATACTATATACTATACAGTACAATGCAGAAATGGGATGAGGTACAATTTAGGTACAGGTATGAGTTGTAGTGCAAATTCTTTACCAATAAATATAAAGTGAGTTAGGTGTCTAAAGTGGGTAAAGTGGGTGCTGCAGTGAGTTGTTTGTTTAAGATAAGATAAGATAAGATATTCCTTTATTAATCCCCTTGGGGAAATTCCAGAAAGTGAGTGAGTGAGTGTGTGCGTGTGGATGTGTGTGCTGTGAGTGTATTTGATGGTTGTTACATAGTGTTATTGTCATTTAGCATCCTGATGGCCTGAGGATAGAAGCTTCTTCTGAGTCTCTCTGTGCTTGCCATGAGACTCCGGTATCACTTGCCTGACCGCAGAAGTTCAAAGAGGCAGTTGTTTGGGTGGCTGGAGTCTTTGATTATTCTCTTAGCCTTACCCATGCACTGCTTGTGTCTTGGAGAGTTGGAATCCCACCTCCAATTGTGCGTTCGGCTGAACGGACCACCCCATGTAGTCTGCTACGGTCTTGTGCGGTGCTATTCCCAAACCAGGAGGTGATATTGCCAGTCAGGATGCTCTCTATTGTGCAGGAGTAGAAGTTCTTAAGGATCTTCTGACTGACTTGGAACTTCCTTAGGCGCCTAAGGAAGTAGAGGTATTGCCGTGCCTTCTTCACAACACTGTCAATGTGTGTGGTCCATGTCAAGTCCTCGGATATGTGGACTCTGAGGTACTTAAAACTGTTCACTCTCTCAACCGGTGCTGAGGGGGCTGTAGTCCCTGACCCCTGACCTCCTAAAGTCCACAATCATATCTTTTGTTTTGCTAACGTTCAGGGAGAGGCAGTTCTCCTGACACCACTGCGACATATTCTTTACCTCTTCCAGGTAGGCCCTCTCATCGTTGGCAGAGATCAGGCCCACCACTACTGTGTCGTCAGCAAATTTGATGATTGTGTTGTTGTTCCACTGTGCCACACAGTTGTGTGTGTACAGCGAGTAGAGGAGGGGACTCAGAACACAGCCCTGGGGGGCCCCTATGTTGAGCATGATGGATGAGAAGGTGCAGTTGCCTGCTCTCACCACCTGAGGTCTACCCGTCAGGAAGTCCAAGACTCACTGGCAGAGGTCATAGTTCAAGCCCAGGTCCCTGAGCTTTGCTATGAGTTTGGAGGGGACTATGGTATTGAATGCTGAGCTGTAGTCGATGAACAGCATTCTCACATAGTTTCCCTGCCTCTTGTCCAGGTGTGATGCTGCTGTGTGCAGCACATGGGCTATGGTGGACCTGTTGGGGTGATATGCAAATTGCAGGGGGTCCAGGTTGATGGGGAGGGAGGAACAGATGTAGCCCTTCACTAGCTTCTCAAAGCACTTCATGGCTATGGAGGTGAGAGCTACAGGGCGGTAGTCATTGAGGCAAGCTGGCATAGATTTTTTGGGTACAGGGATAATGGTGGACTTCTTCTGCATCGAACATTGTACATATGTCTATACTGAACACTGTGACCTCTATTTTTACTTCTATTTTACATGCTATACTATTTTATTTCATACTTATCTTGTCTAGCACAGTCTCTGGAGCGTAACAGTAAGAAGCATTTTGTATAAAAGTATTCTGTACTTCTGTATGACAACTATTAAAGAAACTTGAACTTGAAACTCCTCACCTCATGTTCTGTTAACCTGAACACTGAGGCCCTGTCCACACGAGAGTTTGGATTTAATATGACCGAAGTTTGAAAAAATAAAACTCCGTCCACACGGTGAACACAGGTGGACAACCGTGTATAACTGCGTACTCACGGGCAGAGCTGGAACCCAGCAACCGATACATTTAGTACAATGTAATACAATGCCAAAGCAGTAGGCGGCGATGTTGTTCAGACATGAAGGCCATTTCAACCAATCAGAAAAGACTGAACGCTCACTAAACTTCCTGTTGGGTCGCGATCTGCCATTAATTAACTGAAGAAGAAGAAGTAACGTTACCGATATGAAATGGATGTAAACGTTATTTAACAGATTGCAGAATGGGTACAATACAATACGGCTCAATACAAACAATTGTTAAGGGGATGCAGTCTGGACTGGGTTCCTTATAAGTTATAACAATAACTTGACAACACATGAGTTTAGTTTAGCAGCTACATGTAAACTTTAGCTGCAGCTACATGTTTACTCTGAGCGTCAACAGACATCAGTCGATCACAACACTCTTCAACACAGACGATACGTTTTGAACAAAAGTTTGTTACAATCATTTTCATATAACGCTACTTGGGACAGCTCTGCTGTAAACACTGGTGTAGTTGGCTCTGCTCTAATATCTCTACCCCGCGGTCTGCCGTGAACATGGGGAATAATTGCGACAGCTCTGCTGTAAACACTGGGAATAACCTCGGTTGCTATGCCCACACGCAACTGCAAAACCGCACAACTCCACCCTGGCCACCGGTTTCAAAAGACCGCGGTTGCAGTGTAGCAAATCCCCGGTTGTGTGTGGCCGAACAGTGCAACTGCGCACATACAATCACGGTTACATTAAACCCAGCGTTGGTGTGGACTGGGCCTGAGTCTCCATCGGCAGTGCCCCCCCCCTCCATTGCAGTGGTTTGTAGGCTGGTGTTGTTATTCACAGCCTCAAACCTCGCATAGAAGGTATTGAGATCATTTGCTAAGGAGATGTCACTGTTCAGCTTTTTAATGTCATTAAATTAAATTGAATTAAAGGGGAGATGAAGCATAGCGATATAAACATAGTCATAGCATCAAATTAGTATTTAGATAAACCACAGAAAAAATCACGTTATAAGAATAAGGCGTTTCTAAGAAAAAACTATTTGTTATGTCCATTTATGTAGTATAAATCAACATGTGCACCGCCATTTTGTTGCTGACGTCACGGAGATGGATTCGCCCGGAGGCAGAGCCTCCCACCTCAGAGAATTGCACGCTGTAGCAATATTATTAGGCTCCTCAAATATCGTTATTCATAAAAACTAGGGATGTCCGATATTATCGGCCGATATTGGCATTAAAATGTGATATCGGAAAATATCGGTATCGGTTTTCAATTTTTTTTAATAATTATTTATTATTATTATTATTTTTTTACATTTCTATAACCTTTATTTACCCAGGCAAGCAAGTAAGAACAAATTCAGATTTTATTTATTGTCAAAAGTATGCATAATGTTATGTTAATTCCACAACAAGACATATGTAATGTTAATTACCTGAAATTATTACGTTTTTTGGGGGGGGAAACCCTGCATATATCGGTATCGGTTGATATCGGTATCGGAAATTAAGAGTTGGACAATATCGGTATATCGGTATCTGTAAAAAAGCCAATATCGAGCATCCCTAATAAAAACACATTTATGTAATATTTTACAGCATTGAGCAACCCCAACAGGGGGATGCTGCATATGTATGCTCTGTCATCTTTGAGATGGCGAGACCTGCAGTTCGCACCTGAGATGGCGAGACCTGCAGTTGGCACTGTGTGAGGCCACGACATTTGAGCAAATTAATAATACTGCTGAAGGTCCAGATTAATAATTAGAATGAGTTCAACTGAAAGGTATAGATTAGGCTATCACCTAAAGTCTGTTGGTTGCTATATGAGTTCAGCCTCAACCGAACTCAGTCTAAAGGTCTATTCTGTCTCCGTTATCCCCTGCCCGTCGCTGTCGGCAGATCGATGCCTCACTGTAGCAATATTATTAGGCTCCTCAAATATCGTTATTCATAAAAACACATTTATGTAATATTTTACAGCATTGAGCAACCCCAACAGGGGGATGCTGCATATGCTCTGTTATCTTTGAGATTTCTCCGTTCTGTGAGGTTTTGTCCGCTGCTCACCTACTCGCTCTGTTCCTTTAAGCCTACTCGCTCTGTTCCTTTAGTTTTCTGTTAATCAATTGCATTCTCCTCACCTCTCTAGCCCCCACCCTCGCGTTCGTTTGCTCTTCAGCAGCCACACCCTTGGACTACCTGTCATTATGTGTTTGATTGGTCTGGTGCCGAACACACACTTCTAGTTTCAAGTATCAATTACCTTCACGCACCTGATGTGCATTCTAATTGTTTCCCCTGTGGGCTTTAAGTACCTCGCTCTCCCCTCAGTTCCTGTCGGGTCGTTCCGTATCATATCCCTATCACCAAGACTCCTTCGGGAGGTTCTCTGTCTAAAGGCTCCTACGGAGTTTCGGTTTCTGTCTGTTATGCTGTTTTCATCTCCGGCGTGAGATGCGCTCAAGCCTTGGCCTCCTGTTCTCCGTTTGCCTGGAAGGAGACACTGGACTGCGCTCTCTAAACTTCCACGGGAGGTATTCCAGTGTTCCACTTCAGACCTCCGCGCAGCAGACGTCCAGACGCGCATCCAGACCTCCGCGCAGCAGACGCCCAGACGCGCATTCAGACCTCCGCGCAGCAGACGCCCAGACGCGCATCCAGACCTCCGCGCAGCAGACGCGCTCTTCACTCCAGACGCGCATCGCTTCCTAATACTCTACGGGAGGATGCGTCTCTCCGAGCCGGCGCGCTCTTCCGCGCAGACGCGCTCTTCACTCCAGACGCGCATTCAGACGCACTCCTGATGCGTCCTCCGTACCGGCGCGTACTCCAAGCAGACGCGCACCACTCAGACCTCCGCGCCAGATGCGCCCTCCGTACCGGCGCGTACTCCAAGCAGTCACGCACCACTCAGACCTCCGCGCCAGATGCGCCCTTCTTACCGGCGCGTACTCCAAGCAGTCGCGCACCACTCAGACCTCCGCTTGGACAACCCGTTCCCCGTGGCGACGCGCTCGCTCTGTTGATCCTGCTCTCTTTACGCACAGCGCCTGGGTGAGTTTTGCAAGACTGTCTTTGACCCTATTCGTTTTTCGTGTGTTTTGACACTGAAGATATCCTGCTTTTTGTCAGACTGTCACTCACCCAGTGTCAGCTTTTTGGATTGTTCATTGGGATAATATTTGCTTGAACATCGCTCACTGTGTGTATTCACACCGAAGATATTATCACTTGGATTATTATTTGGACTTCGCTCACTGTGTGTATTCACACCGAAGATACTGTCACTTGGATTTTTATTGGGACTTCGCTCACAGTGTGTTTTTACACCGAAGATTCAGTCACTTGGATTACTCTGTTTTGGGACAAGTCACTTCTCCTGTCACCTGCACTGTTCCTAACTGTACTCTGAGCTAACCCGCTCCCTCTCTCCCTCTCGGTCCCGTTTACCACCTCGGAGAGCTGCCGAGAGAAATCTGCAGAGCGGCTCTGACGTCACCGTCTGCTTCCCCAGACGAACCATCCCGGGAGAAGCTGCAGAGCAGCAACATTCTTCTAATGCTTGTATCCCAGTCGTTCTGTTTTTCCCCTCTCTAGTCCTCCTAGTCCTCCCTGTCCCCAGCCCGCCTCCGCGGGCCTCTGTCCCTGTTTCCCCACTCTAGTCCTCCTAGTCCTCCCTGTCTAGTCCTTCCAGTCCTCCCTCTCCCCAGCCCGCCTCCGCGAGCCTCTGTCCCTGTTTCCCCTACTAGTCATCCTAGTCCTCCCTGTCTAGTCCTTCCAGTCCTCCCTCTCCCCAGCCCGCCTCCGCGAGCCTCTGTCCCTGTCTCCCCACTCTAGTCCTCCTAGCCCTCCCTGTCCAGTCCTCCTAGTCCTCCTAGTCATCCCGTCCGGTCCTCCTAGTCCTCCCTGTTTCCTGCCCTTGTCCCTTGCCCTGGTCCTGTTCCCTTAGCCTTCCCCTTAGCCAGCTCGCCTCCTAAAGGCACTGTGCCCTTTTCCCATTTCTTGTTTTCCAGTTATTTTTGTTCTCCCTTAAAGGGACAGTGCCGTTTTCTGTGTGTTTCAATAAATGCCCAGTTCTTGGCTTACTCTCATACCTGTCTTGTGTTGTGCGATTGGGGTCGGTTACAAACCATAACACGTTCAATATGTGTTGAGTGGCTCGGCTGTATACAAAACTAACGGTATAACTTTGTCTCCGTTCCAATGCACGCTGTAAGCAGCGGCGATACAAGGAGCATATACGGGCGAACAATAAAACAATAAAACACTATCAGGTCAACAGTAAATATATATCTTACAAATAAAACAATATATATATAATATATATATTGGTTTTCATGGTAAGGAGACAAAATAACCTGTATTGCATCAAATACTGTCACCGTTTATTCACTTTGTCACTGCAGCCTGGACAAGGAGCTGATGGTGAACAGAATAATTTATAAGCAGTCTATCAACAAAGATACACTGCCTTGATCTCCGTGCCAGATCCTCTCTCTCTGTGTCTGTCTGTGTGTCTGTCTGTCTGTCTGTCTGTCTGTCTGTCTGTCTGTCTGTCTGTCTGTCTGTCTGTCTGTCTGTCTGTCTGTCTCTCTCTCTCTCTCTGAGTCTCTCTCGTGTCTCTGTCTGTCTCTCTCTCTGAGTCTCTCTCTCTCTCTCTGAGTTTCTCTCTCTCTCTCTGAGTCTCTCTCTCTCTCAGATGGCTGCCGCATCAAAGTAGATCAGAGCCCTTCACAGACAGTTGAAATGTCATGTGTTCTCTGTAATTTCTCTGTCACTGCCAAACACTTTTGCTTTGATGTTGGACACCATTTAGAACAGTATGGAGAGTGCACTTTACAGCAAAGCAGCTATTGTGCTTTTAAGGCTCAATTACGGATCCACACATAAACAAATGGGCAGCCTTACCACGAAAAATGTAGTAATAGAGACACGTTTTCATTCTCTAGATGATTGAAACAACTAAGTTTGAGCCTATTTTCCATCTACAAATCAAACACTTTAAAGGTGCTATAGGTAACATTCAGCCACTAGATGTCCCACTGGAGCATCAGCATGTCTCGACTAGCAGCATGTATCCAATCACCAGCACCTGCTAACGGGTCTGACCCTTTAGCTCAGCTGGTTAGTGCGGCCGCCTGTGGATCCTATGGTCCCAGGTTCAAAGGTCCTCGGTTACATAAACAAACTGACTTGCACAAGACCATCAACCTCTGTCACGTCATCAACTCCCTCCCCTGACCATCTGTCTCAGGGCCGCGGTGCCGCAGAGGGGGCCGAGGAGAGCTTCCTCCGCCAGGCCCTGACCAAGTACCTGGATGCCTGCTCTCTGAACCCCGACCACTGGGAGTACAACCTCCACGTGGGCAGACTGCTGCTCCTGGATCAGAGGAGCAAGGAGGCCCTGCAGCACTTCCAGACGGGCCTGGCCCTGCGGCCCCTACAGCCAGCTCTCAGGTTAGCCTTATGTTAGGGTATATAATATACATGTCTATACGTAGGACAGCTCTCAGGTCAGCCTTACGTTAGGGTATATATACATGTCTATATGTAGGACAGCTCTCAGGTCAGCCTTATGTTAGGGTATATATACATGTCTATACGTAGGACAGCTCTCAGGTCAGCCTTACGTTAGTGTTACGAAGGATCAGATTAAACCGAATATATATATTTATTGATTGATATATATTGCATAATATTTGTATATCGTCTGATATCCCTTGTGTATTCTTTGTACATATACACGGAATATCCCTTTAACCTAGTACAGACCATAATATTTCGTTCTCCTATTGGACAGCGGTCCCCTAGGCGCCACTGCCATACCCCCAAGGCCTAGTTCAAAGTCACCGCCAAAGACATGCCTGCACATGAACGGCTCTGCGCATGAATACGAGACAGGAATAAGGCTGGTACTAGTTTGTTCGCCTAAACGTATAAATATGGCGCAGGTGAATACAGAAGTAGTTCGAGTTACCCAAGTGAAGCCTCACCCACGATACAACGTGCGGTGAAGTAGGGCCCGTTTGGCCCCAAATAGAGCATTGAGACCGCGTGCGAATTGATAGCTGAAGTATCAGAGTTTAACGCTGTACCGTCGAGTTCGACCTATTCTATTAATTCAGTAATAGTCTATGTATAGTGTATCGTGCGGCTACCGTTCTACAGCGACCAGCATCACCAACGTTTCCTCGTACCAGCTAGTGTGCTTATCCAGGCTGGGCAGCTTAACCTGGCGCCTTCACCCGAGGAGCCCTAGACGAGGACCGTGTGGACATGTACACTGGATAACCTACCCGACGACTACATAGCCCTTTTCGGCTGGATTATATTTGCTTTGGTCCTGTATCTGATGGAGCGGAGAATCGTCTACACCCACAACTGTGTGGGATTTACCCTGTGAGGAGCATCGTCGAGCCCGCCTCTAGGACGCCTGAGGCTGGCTAGCTTTCTTCCATGCTGCACCGCATACCGGAGAATAGCTGCTGCTTTCGTCTGCTGATCAAGGGAGTAATGTACCGTCTCCCGTAGCTGGAGCTTATTGATTCCCCGGTGATCCAGACTTTCGTTACCGACAAACCCTCTCCCCTTGCTGGCCTACAACCGGAGGGACCCTACCAGTATCTCCCGCTGCCTTACTAGTGTACCATAGATATAATTCCTAAGATACAGGTGGTATTCATTATCTCCTGCGTAATATGATAATGGACTTACGTTATTGATTTACTCATGCACATTCTTCGCCTTATAAGCGCGACCCTACGTAAAGTATTGTTATATACTATCATTGCTGCTAATAAATATTCTTAAACCCAGTTTTGTGTGGAACCGTATCATTGTGGAGGTGTTCATATCATATACCTGTGTACTGTATGGCCAGTAGTAATGTACATAAGACAGTAGTGGTTTAATGATACCATACTTATTTAATACAGTCAGGGAATTGTACCCCTCAGTTACAGTTAGGGTATATATACATGTCTGTACGTAGGACAGCACACAGGTCAGCTTTACGTTAGGGTATATATACATGTCTGTACGTAGGACAGCTCAGGTCAGCCTTACGTTAGGGTATATATACATGTCTATACGTAGGACAGCTCTCAGGTCAGCCTTACGTTAGGGTATATATACATGTCTGTACGTAGGACAGCACTCAGGTCAGCTTTACGTTAGGGTATATATACATGTCTGTACGTAGGACAGCTCAGGTCAGCCTTACGTTAGGGTATATATATACATGTCTATACGTAGGACAGCTCTCAGGTCAGCCTTATGTTAGGCTATATATATATGTCTGTACGTAGGACAGCACTCAGGTCAGCTTTATGTTAGGATATGTCCATATATATCCAACGTGACATTAAAGCATGATTATGGTTATTTTCTATGGTCTTACTGGGTGATCAGCCTGGCTGTGGCTCTCGCTCTCCTGGCTGCAATTCAATCCAAAGGGGCCAAACACACAACAGACCAAGAATGTCACCAAAAACACAAGTGAACTAAACTATACTGTCACAGCCATGTCCTGTTGGTTCTGTCAGATTCTACACAGGTCTGTTGGTTCTGTCAGGTTCTACACAGCTCTGTTGGTTCTGTCTTTCTGATGACAGCAGCAGAGAGGGTAGGATCTTTGAACTGAATAATACTGTGTACATCATTTTGAAGTGTGTGACTAAATTGTGTTGTGGAAATAGTTTGTAATTAGTTTCACCCAGCTGACAGAAACTGGAGGTGTGGCCTTTGTGCATGTGGCTTTTGTAAGTTAAGTGGGCACTTGTGACAGTTTTTTTTTGCTTAAAGACCAGCTTTTTCTCTGTTGGAATCATTCTGATGACAGCAGCAGAGAGGGTAGGATCTTTGAACTGAATAATACTGTGTACATCATTTTGAAGTGTGTGACTAAATTGTGTTGTGGAAATAGTTTGTAATTAGTTTCACCCAGCTGACAGAAACTGGAGGTGTGGCCTTTTGCTGCAGGTGTCACTCATCAGTAATTAGTGATAGTGATTTAAGGACTTGCTGGCCTAGCGTCAGCGAAGCGTCGAGAAACGAAGAGGGACAAAGAGGAGTTTTCCTGGAGTTCTCAGCAGAGGGATCCACCGATCCACCCAGTGCTAAGCACACCATAATCCTATATTTCCCTCCCACTCTGCTATTTCCCTACTATCTCGCTTCCTCCCTACAACCTTCTCCCTGCCACTCTTGACACCACAATGTGCCTCATACCTATATCCACAATCTGCTCCTCCAGAACTGACTCTACCCATCCACGCCAGTTTGCTAGCAACCCGGCAAATCTCTCCTACCCTCCTACAGCCACTAATACACCTGTCACAGTACGGGGAGGCTTATGGAATTGTCAATCAGCAGTCAAGAAAGCTGACTTCATTACTGCCTACGCCCATAGTCTAAATCTGCAGCTCCTGGCTCTAACTGAGACCTGGATAACTCCCAATAACTCATCAACACCTGCAGCATTATCTACAAACTATAACTTCACTCACACACCTCGACCCTCCAGACGGGGTGGAGGCACTGGCCTCATGACATCTCCTTCATGGGCTTCAAACCTAACACAACTCCCAGAACTGTCACTCTCCTCCCTCGAATATCATGCAATATCTGTCTCTAATCCTTTCAATCTCACCATTGTTACACTCTATCGCCCTCCAGGTCCCCTCGATCACTTCATAGATGAGCTGGACATGCTTCTAAGCTCCTTACCGGAAGATGGTACCCCGCTCCTTCTATTGGGCGACTTCAACCTGCCTGACTCATCTCAGTCGGTCCCAGTGGTCTCCCTCCTACAACAATTTGACCTGACTCCCACTGCCATGCCTCCCACCCACAAAGCAGGCAACTCCTTGGATCTCATATTTTCCCGTAACTCCAGCATCATTAACACCACGGTAACTCCCCTACATGTATCTGACCATTCCTTCATATCCTTCTCACTAACTCTCATGCTTAACCGAAAGGTCTTCACCCCAACTCAAACCGTCTCACTCAGACGTAACCTGGCCTCCCTATCCCCCTCCACCCTCTCCTCTGACATAATATCCGCTCTACCTTTGAGTGACACCTTCTCTGCTCTCCCCACAGAGATGGCAACCTCCACCCTCCTCTCAGCCCTTGCAACCTCCTTTGACAAGCTCTGTCCCCTCGTTGAGAAACCTGCCCGCCGTTCCCCACCCAGTCCATGGCTGACGGATGCAGTGAGAGAACAAAGACAGGTCCTGAGAGCGGCTGAGAGGAAGTATAGAAAATCACGCCTCACTGCTGACATCGACACATATCACAACCTCTTGTTAACATTCTCCAAAACCATTACTAATGCCAAAGCTTCTTTCTTTCACCATAGGATCGAGGCCTCTGCCAAGAATCTTCGCAAACTGCATGCTACCATGTCCTCCCTCCTCACTCCCCCCCCACCCCCTCCTCCCTCATCTTTTTCTGCCGAAGACTTTGCGATCTTCTTTGAGGAAAAAGTGGAGAACATCCGCAGCTCCTTCTCCCAACCCCCACCCATTCCAAACGCTGAATCGAGAACCTCATCCTTCACTCTGTCATCTTTCTCTCCCATTACAGAAGCCGAGACCCTGACACTGGTAACGTCGAACCGTCCGACTACATGCCAGCTGGACCGGCTACCCTCCCCACTCCTCCAGACCATAGCACCGGACATCCTCCCATTCCTAACTGCAACCATCAACTCCTCACTCAACTCGGGGGTGGTCCCCACCTCCCTAAAACAAGCCAGAGTCACGCCCCTCATAAAAAAACCAACCCTGAACCCCACCGTCATAGCCAACTATCGTCCTGTCTCTCTTCTCTCCTTTCTTTCTAAAACACTTGAACGTGCTGTATCCAACCAACTTACTGCTTATCTCTTACAGAATGACCTCCTAGACCCCAATCAGTCTGGCTTCCGGACTGGCCATTCCACAGAAACGGCCCTCATTGCGGTCACAGAGGCACTTCACTTAGCAAAAGCGAAAGGCCTCTCCTCTGTCCTGATTCTCCTAGATCTATCTGCAGCCTTCGACACAGTCAACCATCAGATCCTCCTCGCGGCCCTCGCAGGAATGGGAGTGGCTGGATCTGCGCTGACATGGCTGACATCATACCTCAACGACCGCTCCTACCAAGTGTCATGGAGAGGGACTCTGTCGGCCACCCGCCCCCTCCGGACGGGTGTCCCCCAGGGCTCGGTCCTAGGACCCCTTCTCTTCTCCCTCTACACTAAATCACTGGGTAACATTATCACGTCTCATGGCCTCTCATATCATTGTTATGCCGATGATACTCAACTCTTCCTCTCCTTCCCTCCCTCAGATATCCACGTCTCTGAGCGGATCTCGGCCTGTCTGTCCGACATCTCCGCCTGGATGACGACCAACCACCTCAAACTGAACCTAAGCAAAACAGAATTGCTCCACCTGCCGGCCAAATCCTCCCCCCTGACCGACCTCTCCATCACAGTCGAGAATGCAGCTGTGACCGCGTCCCCGACCGCCAAGAACCTCGGTGTTGTCCTCGACGACCAGTTGAACTTCTCTGCTCACATCGCAGCGACAACCAGAACCTGCAGATTCCTCCTGAGCAACGTCAGAAGGATACGCCCCTTCCTGACAAAAGAAGCCACCCAACTCCTCATCCAATCAACAGTCATCTCCCGCCTCGACTACTGCAACGCACTGCTAGCTGGCCTCCCGGCCACTGCCACCAAGCCTCTTCAACTCATTCAAAACGCAGCGGCCCGCCTGATATCAAACCTACCGAAGTCGGCCCATGTCACCCCACTTCTTAGGGACCTGCACTGGCTCCCCATTGCTGCACGTATCCGCTTCAAGGCCCTCGACCTAGCATACCGTGCAGCAAAGGGAACCGCTCCCGCCTACCTCCGGTCAATGGTCTCTAACTACACACCCTCAAGACCCCTACGCTCTGCATCTTCTGGCCGCCTCAGACCTACTCCTATCCAAGCTCCCGGAGGGTCATCAAAGAGAAGCCGCCTATTCTCAGTCCTTGCCCCACAATGGTGGAATGAACTACCCATCCCAGTTAGGACAGCCGAATCCCGTCCAATCTTTCGCCGTCGACTAAAGACTCACTTCTTCAACCATTATCTGAAATGAAAAAAAAAAAAAAAAAATCTAACCCTGACTAACCTTACTGTCATGCACTTGTCCTAATAAACTAACCTACACTGTAACACGCAACACTTGATGAACATTGTTACTCAGCTGATAGAGTTGTACCCTTCTTGCTGTCTTGTCGTACAGAACTTGTAAGTCGCTTTGGATAAAAGCGTCAGCTAAATGACTAAATGTAAATGTAAATGTAAATGTCAGGTTCTACACAGCTCTGTTGGTTCTGTCAGGTTCTACACAGCTCTGTTGGTTCTGTCAGGTTCTACACAGCTCTGTTGGTTCTGTCAGGTTCTACACAGGTCTGTTGGTTCTGTCAGGTTCTACAGATGTCTGTTGATTCTGTCAGGTTCTACACAGCTCTGTTGGTTCTGTCAGGTTCTACATAGGTATGTTGGTTCTGTCAGGTTCTACAGATGTCTGTTGGTTCTGTCAGGTTCTACACAGCTCTGTTGGTTCTGTCAGGTTCTATAGATGTCTGTTGGTTCTGTCAGGTTCTACACAGCTCTGTTGGTTCTGTCAGGTTCTACACAGCTCTGTTGGTTCTGTCAGGTTCTACACAGCTCTGTTGGTTCTGTCAGGTTCTACACAGGTCTGGCTCTGCTGCACCAGGAGGAAGGAGCCTCTGAAGCTACAGAGAAGCAGGCAGCGCTCTACCTCCTGCAGGGCCTGGAGCACCTGATCAGCCAGCGCTGCAGCCACAGGTGTGTGTGTGTGTGTAGGACAGAGAGTTGGAGAGAGACAATGAAGTAAAGTGTGTGTGTGTGTGTGTGTGTGTGTGTGTGTGTGTGTGTGTGTGTGTGTGTGTGTGTGTGTGTGTGTGTGTGTGTGTGTGTGTGTGTGTGTGTGTGTGTGTGTGTGTGTGTGTGTGTGTGTGTGTGTGTGTGTAGGACAGAGAGTTGGAGAGATACAAGGAAGTAAAGTCTGTATGCTGTGTGTGTGTGTGTGTGTGTTGTGTGTGTGTGTGGTTGTGTGTGTGTGTGTGTGTGTGTGTGTGTGTGTGTGTGTGTGGCTGTGTGTGTGTTCTCTCCTCAGCCGGGTGGAGCAGTGGGATCCTCTGTCCAGCAGGAGCAGCCAGGTCCTACATGGCCTCCTGCGTCTGGGACACCTGCAGCAGAAGCACCTCCTGCCTGATGGGGCGATGAGCGCCGAGCAGGTCTACCACACGTATGTTACATGTCTACCACACGTATGTTACATGTCTACCACACATATGTTACATGTCTACCACACATGTTACATGTCTACCACATGTATGTTACATGTCTACCACATGTATATTACATGTCTACAACACGTATGCTACATGTCTACCACATGTATGCTACATGTCTACAACATGTATGCTACATGTCTACCACATGTATGTTACATATCTACCACATGTATGTTACATGTCTACCACATGTATGTTACATGTCTACCACACATGTTACAAGATGACTATCACACATATGTTACAACATGGTTATCACACATATGTTACAACATGACTATCACACATGTGTTACAACATGACTATCACACGTACACTACCGTTCAAAAGTTTGGGGTCACTTACAAATGTCCTTATTTTTTAAAGAAAAGCACTGTTTTTTTCAATGATAACATTAAATTAATCAGAAATACACGCTATACATTGTTAATGTGGTAAATTACTATTCTAGCTGCAAACGATTCTGCCGAGTTCTGAGCTGAGGGTTTTTTCAACCTGTAACTTGTTCTTGTCAGAGACCAGCAGGGCTGAGTCGTCCGCGAACAAGAACAAGTTGCAGTCACAAGCTGACGACATGTCATTTGCATTTATTAGTAACAGTAGCGGTCCTAGTATGCTTCCTTGTGGAACACCACAGCTCACTGTGAGGGGGGGGATAGAGCAGGGGTTCCCAAACTTTTCAGGCCGCGACCCAAAAATAACGGTGTCAGTTTTTTTATAAATGGAAATGTATGGTTGAAACATGCACACGTTCAAACGCACACACACTAATAAGCATTGGAGGCTTTTAACCAGGGCTGGACTGGGGAAATCATTCAGGCCAGGAAATATAGTGCAAAATATAGCCCCAGTCAGGCCACTTTTTAAGCAGGGGGTCTGGGGGTCCCCCACCAGGACATCTCTTGTTACAAAGACTTCATTTCCTGCATTCTGGTGCAGGCATTTTTTTTATTTGTACCCTTTAAATGCCAGTGTTTGTGATGGCATCACAAATTATTGTTAAAAAACAGGCTAGCATATGTATGATTAGCAACAACACTGATTTTGATGGATTTTCAGTTTTTTTGTAATGTCAGATTGAAAATAATACAATCTTTTATTGAACTTCAGCCCTGATCATAACACCACATATACATTTTATAATTCTAACCCTTTAAATGCCAGTGTGTGTGATGGCATATATTTGCAATATATCAAATGCAAAGTAGATTTTTCTGGGGGGGATTATTACAGGCTAGCATGTGTCAATGATTAGCAACAACAGTTTTTTGTAAGGGTCCCGCCTCCACCAATCACATGCGGCTCCTTTTGTGTGTGTGTGTGTGTGAGCAAGAGAGAGAGAGATAGTTCTGCAACTTGTGTGAGTTGCAGTGATTTCCTGGTTGTTCCCCACCTAGGTTATCTAACTATTGCGCTGCTGCAACTAGAAACACTGTCCTGGCCGCGTGAATACTTTCGGCAGCCAACATGCCCTTCCGCGTTGCTCTGATTGGCCGAGCACGCGCATGCGCATGAGCCGCAACAAGCTCCTCAGCCAGGCAGGAATACTAAACTCCCCTTAACGCAATTTATACAAATGGAAGTATTGATTACGCCGTAACAAATCATTAAAAAAATATACCGTTAACTGGAATATGTTGTTTCTTTACACATATGTTGGATTATGTAATTGGTTTGTCATGACAAACCAATAAAAAATCGCGAATTAACCGGTGGCTACAACAACACACAGTAACTACATGCATCATTGTTTACAATGAACGGTGGGGCTAATCTAATTGACATCCAAGGACAACGATGTAAATAAGTCATTGCGCCTTTTCTTTCCTATCCTTGACAAAAGCAAAATGTGATGTAATGATCTGTATATGTTTTGTTGTCTAAAATAAATACCATACCATACCATTTGATTTTGATTTGATTTTATTAGGGATCCCCATTAGCTGGTGCGATAGCAACCAGCTAGTCTTCCTGGGGTCCACACACAAAAAAAACATAAACAATCACCATTGCAAAAAAACAAAATTATTAAAAGTCAGTACACACAATGCACAATGAACCTACCGTAACAATTAATATAGCTACAATTACATTAGTGTAAAACAAAAACAAAAAACCACTTTACAGTGTTAAAAACAATTTAAAAATCAATTTAAAAACAATTTAAGATTATTTTTAAAAGTGAATCTACTGTAAATGCAGCAGAGGTTCCGAGGCAGGCCATTCCACAGAGTTAATGCTCTAAAAATAAAAGATCTCCCCAGAGCGCTGGTTCTAGGACCTGGCAATTCAAGCTGCCCACTACTGGAACCTCTAGTGTAATGCTCGTGCACAGTATTACTAAAAACAATCTGATTATGTATAAAAACAGGAGTCTTACTGCTCATGACCAACTTGAACAGCACAAGTATATTAAAAGACAATCTATTTTCAACGTTAAGCCAAGAGAGGCGGGCATGCATACGGCTCACATTAGACCTTAGTGAGCAGCCCAGTACCAACCGTGCTGCCCTGTTCTGGACCACCTGGAGCTTCCTGAGGTCACCACTGGCAGCAGATGACCACATCGCAGAGCAATAGTCAAGATGACATAAAACTAAACTTTGCACTATCTGACATAAAAGGGGACGGGCAACAAAAGAAGCACATTTCCTGGAAATACCAATTGCTCTTCCCATTTTTAAAACAATATAATTAATATGCTGAGACCAAGACAGAGTGCAATCCAGCATCACTCCAAGGAGTTTAGTACTTTCAACTTGTTGAACTGCTGAATTACACAAGTTTAAATGAAGCTTTGGATTTGTAGATAACCTGTGCCTTGTTCCCAGCACAATACATTTAGTCTTGGAGATATTAAGGACTATTACATACTACCCAGTCATGCACAACTTTAAGTTCTCTACTCAAAACTTCATTAAGTACATTGCATGATGGTGCCGCGTAATACAATGTTGAATCATCTGCATAAAGAACTGTTGTAGCACATTTGGTAGCCCAAGATAGGTCATTCGTAAATACAGAGAAGAGCAAAGGTCCTAGGCAACTTCCTTGCGGCACGCCACACTCTAGACCTCTGCTACTGGACAGGCTGCCATTTAGATACACCTTCTGTGATCTAGAGGACAAATAACTTAGTATCCACTTTAAAGCAGAAGAGTTAAAACCATAACATTTAAGTTTATCAACCAGTAGAGAATGGTCCAGCACATCAAATGCAGCACTAAAATCTAACAGCACAGCTCCCACCAACATAGAGTTATCTATAGCTTTAAGCCAGTCATCAGTCATCTGTATCAAGGCAGTAGAAGTAGAGTGACCAGCTCTATAGGCATGTTGAGAATCTGTTGCAAGCTTGTTTGAAACAAAATACTCTTGAACCATGCATGTAGTTACTGTGTGTTGTTGTAGCCACCGGTTAATTCGCGATTTTTTATTGGTTTGTCATGACAAACCAATTACATAATCCAACATATGTGTAAAGAAACAACATATTGTAGTGACTACATTATTGGTTACGTGTTCTCCTCTGAATGTGTTGTGTAGTGGGAGGGAACGAATGATCTGGCGCCGCGGCCAGAGGGGACTTCTATTGCGGTTGCACTCGCTGTTATTCATTCATTGATTCATGTGCTCTTGTGTTCTTGTTTACTGACGTGGCTTTGTATAATAAACAAGCATTACGTTACCTCCGTTCATTCCTCTTTCCTCCAGCACTACACTGGTGACCCCGACGCAGATTTTTGTTACCGAATTGTGTACAATAATCAGCGAACGAACATTCTTTCAAAATGTCCGGACGAGGGAGACGTTCAGGCCATCGGCAGCCATCACCATCCCCCGTCAGGGAAGTGCATGGTGCGCGCGTGCCCACACTCAGGCTACCTGAGTTCTGGGAGTCGACTCCGGCTGCATGGTTTGCTATTGTGGAGGCGAACTTCAACAAGAGCAACGTACATGATGACGACGACCGGTACAACCACACGGTGGCAGTGTTGGGCAGCTCCACCGCAGCTAGAGTGGTAGGTTTTTTGTCTGATCCCCCGCGACAAACAAATATGAGCGCCTCAAGACCCTACTGCTAGACACTTTTGCACTGTCCGCTGCAGAGAGGGTGCGCCGCCTATTTGCTATGTCGGAATTGGGAGACGAGAGACCTTCTGCGCGCATGGAGAGGATGCTGAATTTGCTGGGGACCGAAGAACCCATGATCCTCTTTACGGAGCTGTTCATGCGCACGCTGCCGGCACAAGTGAGGATGACACTGGCCAACACCGACATCGGCGGACCGTTTTGTTTTGGCCATGCCTCAGCGGTCCACTGACCTGCTCGCTCCCGCGACCGCACCGCCACCGGACCGTCGCAGGAGAGCGAGGGAGGACGCCAGACCTTCTGGCCAGCACGGTAACGCAGCGGGCCATTGCTTCTTCCATGCCACCCCTCGAAGGTGGAAGCGGTCGCCGCATTTCCGCGCCCCCGCACAGTCAGCGAGCTCAAGGGGTTCATCGGGATGGTGACCTTTTATTATCGCTTCCTCCGCCACATCGCTCACATCCTGCGGCCTCTGTACGATGCCCAGAAGGGCAAGACGCTGAAGCAGCCGGTGGACTGGACGGCGGAGCGGGTCAAGGCTTTTCAAGACACCAAGGAGGCCCTGGCCCGCGTGGCCATGTTGGCCCACCCGTCGCCCTCTGCGCCCACCGCTCTCACCACGGACGCCTCTGACTTTGCTGTGGGAGCGGTGTACGAGCTTGCTTTCTTCAGCCGCCAGCTGTCGCCCAGGGAACAGAGGTACAGCACGTTCGACAGGGAGCTCCTCGGGCTGTGGCTTGCTGTCAGGCACTTCCGTTTCTTGCTGGAGGGACACGAGTTTACGACCTACGTTGACCATAAGCCGCTCACGCACGCCATGTCCAAGGCGGTAGAGCCGTGGTCCGACCTCCAGCAGCGCCAGCTCGCCTACGTGTCCGAGTTCACCACGGACATCCAGCACGTTGCTGGGAAGTCCAACCAGGTGGCAGATTGTCTCTCCAGGGCGGTGGTCGGTGCGGTGCAGCTGGGTTTGGACTATGTCAGCATGGCTGCGGACCAGGCCGCCGATCCTGCCGTCCAAGCGCTCAAGTCGTCGGACACTGGACTGCGCCTGGAGGAGGTAGTGTTCGGTGACGCGGGGGTTACGCTCTTGTGCGACGTCTCCATGGGTCAGCCGCGGCCGGTAGTCCCCGCCAACTGGAGACGCCCTGCCTTCGAGGCCATACACGGTTTGTCTCACCCTGGCAGGAAGCTGTCCTCGCGACTGGTGTCGGAGAAGTTTGTGTGGCAAGGGCTCAAGAGGGATGTGAGAGCCTGGGTCGACACGTGCACCGCCTGCCAGCGCGCCAAGGTGCATCGGCACATCAAGGCCCCCCTGGAACAGTTCTCTGTGCCCGAGCGGAGGTTCGACCATGTCAACGTGGACCTGGTAGGACCGCTGCCCCCCTCGCACGGATACAACTACCTTTTCACCATGGTGGACAGGACGACTCGCTGGCCGGAGGCGGTCCCGCTCTCCTCAACGACGGCCCCCGACCTGGCCCGGGCGTTCATCGCGGTGTGGGTCTCCCGCTACGGCACCCCGGCTGATCTCTCCTCTGACCGTGGCTCACAGTTCACTTCGGAACTGTGGGCGGCGGTGGCGGAGAGTCTGGGGGTCAAGCTCCACCGTACGACCGCCTACCATCCGCAGGCAAATGGGCTCTGCGAGCGTTTTCATCGCTCCATGAAGGCCGCCCTTCGAGCCAGCCTCACGGACGGCGACTGGCTGGACAAGCTCCTGTGGGTCATGCTGGGGCTCAGGACGGCGCCAAAGGAGGACCTCCAGTCGTCGTCGGCCGAGCTGGTTTTTGGACAGCCGCTACGGGTCCCCGGTGACTTTATTCCCAGGTCGACAGAGCCCTGGTCTGCCGCTGCTCAGCGCGCCTCGCTGCTGGACAGCGCCAGGACTTTCGTCCCGGTCCCGACTACGCAGCATGGGGTCCCTACGTCGAAGATGCCCCCGGAGCTGCACTCGGCGAGGTTCGTGTTCATCCGTCACGATGGCCACAGGACTCCACTACGCCCTCCTTACGACGGACCCTTCCGCGTCATCGAGGCCAGGGCCAAGAACTTTGTGGTCGACGTGGGGGGTAGGCCTGAGTGTGTGTCCGTGGATCGCCTCAAGCCGGCACACTTGGACCTTGAACTGCCCCTGGACTTGGCCCTGCCGCCGCGCAGAGGCCGGCCCCCGGTCCTACCTCCCCTGCCACGCCGGGGCCATTCCCCCCTGTGACTCCTCAGACCCCCCGCCGCTCGTGACCGTCTGGTCACTGACCCCCATCCTGCTCGGCAGGAGGATGTGACGGACGCTGTCACACCCCCTCCCGCACCTCCTGACTTTACCTACGGCCATACGCCCTCCTCACCGTGAGGATTTTGTATATTGAGGTGAACACTGGGGGGGCTGGTGTAGTGACTACATTATTGGTTACGTGTTCTCCTCTGAATGTGTTGTGTAGTGGGAGGGAACGAATGATCTGGCGCCGCGGCCAGAGGGGACTTCTATTGCGGTTGCACTCGCTGTTATTCATTCATTGATTCATGTGCTCTTGTGTTCTTGTTTACTGACGTGGCTTTGTATAATAAACAAGCATTACGTTACCTCCGTTCATTCCTCTTTCCTCCAGCACTACAATATTCCAGTTAACGGTATATTTTTTTAATGATTCGTTACGGCGTAATCAATACTTCCATGCGTATAAATTGCGTTAAGCAGAGTTTAGTATTCCTGCCTGGCTGAGGAGCACGTCGCGGCTCATGCGCACGCTCGGCCAACCAGAGCAACGCGGAAGGGCATGTTGGATGCCGAAAGTATTCACGTGTCCTGGCCTGCTTCTAAGTTCAGTGGCCTGACTGCATACATTTTTTTTTTTGTTTTTTTTTTAATCATCTGGCGACATCATCTCTCTCTCTCTCGCCCTCAGGGTGGCGGTGCTGGCTGCTCAGGCCGTGTCTCTCTCTCTCTCCCTCAGGGTGGCGGTGCTGTCTGCTCAGGCCGTGTCTCTCTCTCTCTCTCCCTCAGGGTGGCGGTGCTGGCTGCTCAGGCCGTGTCTCTCTCTCTCTCTCCCTCAGGGTGGTGGTGCTGGCTGCTCAGGCCGTGTCTCTCTCTCTCTCCCTCAGGGTGGCGGTGCTGGCTGCTCAGGCCGTGTCTCTCTCTCTCTCCCTCAGGGTGGCGGTGCTGGCTGCTCAGGCCGTGTCTCTCTCTCTCTCCCTCAGGGTGGCGGTGCTGGCTGCTCAGGCCGTGTCTCTCTCTCTCTCCCTCAGGGTGGCGGTGCTAGCTGCTCAGGCCGTGTCTCTCTCTCTCTCCCTCAGGGTGGCGGTGCTGGCTGCTCAGGCCGTGTCTCTCTCTCTCTCTCCCTCAGGGTGGCGGTGCTGGCTGCTCAGGCCGTGTCTCTCTCTCTCTCTCCCTCAGGGTGGCGGTGCTGGCTGCTCAGGCCGTGTCTCTCTCTCTCTCTCCCTCAGGGTGGCGGTGCTGGCTGCTCAGGCCGTGTCTCTCTCTCTCTCTCCCTCAGGGTGGCGGTGCTGGCTGCTCAGGCCGTGTCTCTCTCTCTCTCTCCCTCACTGTCTCTCTGGACACAGAGTCATGTTGAGGTGTCTCTCTCCCTCACTGTCTCTCTCCCTCACTGTCTCTCTCCCTCACTGTCTCTCTCCCTCACTGTCTCTCTGGACATGGAGTCATGGTGAGGTGTCTCTCCCTCAGGGTGGCGGTGCTGGCTGCTCAGGCCGTGTCTCTCTCTCTCTCTCTCTCTCCCTCAGGGTGGCGGTGCTGGCTGCTCAGGCCGTGTCCCGGTGCCTGTCCCGTGGGGAGGTGTCCCAGCAGCTGGAGTGGGTTCTGTTGGAGGCTCACTACGCTCTGCTGCAGAGGCTGACTCAGCAGGACCAGGCCTCCACACAGAGCCAGGCACTGCTAACCAAGAGGTGCAGAGCCCTGGCGGCTCTCCTGCGCTCCACCTCTATCGCCCCCTGCCAGCAGCTGCTGGACATGCAGGAGAAGGTACCAACGTAACAGAGTTGGATCAGTATTTCGCCAGAAATATCACACAGACAGCAGCTCCTCCAGACAGACAGATAGCAGCTCCTCCAGACAGACAGACAAACAGCAGCTCCTCCAGACAGACAGACAGACAGCAGCTCCTCCAGACAGACAGACAGCAGCTCCTCCAGACAGACAGACAGCAGCTCCTCCAGACAGACAGACAGCAGATCCTCCAGACAGACAGACAGCAGATCCTCCAGACAGACAGACAGCAGCTCCTCCAGACAGACAGACAGCAGATCCTCCAGACAGACAGACAGCAGCTCCTCCAGACAGACAGACAGACAGCTACTCCATACAGACAGACAGACAGACAGACAGACAGACAGCAGCTCGTCCAGACAGACAGACAGCAGCTCGTCCAGACAGACAGCAGCTCCTCCAGACAGACAGACAGCAGCTCCTCCAGACAGACAGACAGACAGACAGACAGACAGACAGACAGACAGACAGACAGACAGACAGACAGACAGACAGACAGACAGACAGCAGCTCCTCCAGACAGACAGACAGCAGCTCCTCCAGACAGACAGACAGCAGCTCCTCCAGACAGACAGACAGCTACTCCATACAGACAGACAGACAGACAGACAGACAGCAGTTCCTCCAGACAGACAGACAGACAGACAGCTACTCCATACAGACAGACAGACAGACAGCAGCTCCTCCAGACAGACAGACAGCAGATCCTCCAGACAGACAGACAGCAGCTCCTCCAGACAGACAGACAGCAGCTCCTCCAGACAGACAGACAGCAGCTCCTCCAGACAGACAGACAGACAGCAGCTCCTCCAGACAGACAGACAGCAGCTCCTCCAGACAGACAGACAGCAGCTCCTCCAGACAGACAGACAGCAGCTCCTCCAGACAGACAGACAGCGGAACCCGCGGGACACTCAGTTAAGAGCATCGAGGGGCCACCAAGAGGCAGCTAAAAATGTGGACGCACTTGGTCACCGTGACGTTACTCCACAGCGCGTCACACATCCAGTCAAATATTGTTCTTCTATTTTTTTGGTAATGTATTTCCCCCCATGTTCCATCTAGTCAGCACCAGATGTAGGTCGTATCCACATCTAGTCCAAATATAAGTCCATGACAGAGGCCAGTTAAAATATCTATACAGAACATAAAAGCAAAACACTGAAAGTGTCAAAGCACTCAAATGTAATGCAGTTACAGAGTAAACCATTAGATCCCGTCGCTAATTACAACTGTAAGCGGATCGGTGCTCTGTAACAGAACCTTCCCGGGCTTCCTGACACCTGACATGTTCCTGGTCCACTCTGCCGTGCAGGTGTGCCAGATCGCCGCGGTAACCACACCGCGGAACAGCCACGCCCTGTGTCTCCTGGGTCTGACCCAGCTGGCCCGGTACGACAGCGACCCCGAGGCGGAGGGCTCAGCTTGCGCCCTGGCCGACGCCCGCCTCAGCCTCCAGGCCAGCGTCGAGCTGCAGGACGCGCCTCACAGCGGGGAGCCGCCTGCCCAGCTGACCAGTGAGTTCCAGGGGAGAGAGAGTGGGCTGTGGTGGTAGTCTCTAGACTAGTGGCTCACAGCCCCTAAAACCTTTGATATATCTAAACCAGATATATCTATATCTGTACACATCCTACTCTTACTAGTTACGCTGCTGGTCAGTAGTAGTCATACTGTCTCTATGTATATACTACAACTCTGTACATACATCTGATTGGCACTAGACTTAGTACTCATTTGTATATTTTGTATATTTTGTCTAACCACCTGTACATTGTACAGTGTATTGCTGTTGCACTTTACTGTTACATTTGCACTCTGGTTGGATGCCAAACTTCTTTTTGTTGTACTGTACTTGTGCTGTATGATGACAATACATTTTAATCTAATTAATCTTTGACATGTGGCGTCAGGCCATTAGCAACTCCCCAAATCATCTAGCACTGGTTTAGACATTAGATAACCAGGCGTACAACCATAAACTCACAGGTTCCCCTGACCAGCAGAGAAAATCTGGGGTGGCAGATTGTTTTTATCTTCAGGTTGACTATGGCAGTAGTCTAGTGGTAGTCTAGTGGTAGTCTAGTAGTAGTCTAGTGGTAGTCTAGTGGTAGTCTAGTAATAGTCTAATCAACTCCCATCACACATCAAAGAAGCCCCATCTGTAGAAAAATGTAAGTCCCACCTCAAAACCCACCTGATCAACCTTGCATACCCTCACTCCTGACCCTCCAACCCCTGCATCACTTACATTTACACATCTGTACACACCTATATATTATTTATTTTAGTTTTCTCTCTGTAGTATTCCCACCATGTTGTCATTGTGAATGTCCATGTACTGTGATTGTCCGTGTAATGCAATGTCTGTAAAGTGCTATATATACTAGAAAAGTACATGTATTTTATGTGACAAATAATAAACAAACTTGAACTACTATATGTAAGTAAAGGCGCTATATAAAATATATGTATTATTATTATTATTATTATTATTATTATTATTATTATTATTATTATTATTATTATTAAAAGTGGCAGAATGCATTAAAAGGCTAAAGTGAAGAGATGTGTTTTTAGCTTACTTTTGAAATTCTTACTGAGCTAGCCTCCCTAATGTCCAGACAGGGTGTTCCATAGCTTTATCTAGCCTCCCTAATGTCCATAGACAGGGTGTTCCATAGCTTTATCTAACCTCCCTAATGTCCATAGACAGGGTGTTCCATAGCTTTATCTAGCCTCCCTAATGTCCATAGACAGGGTGTTCCATAGCTTTATCTAGCCTCCATAATGTCCATAGGGTGTTCCATAGCTTTATCTAGCCTCCCTAATGTCCATAGGCAGGGTGTTCCATAGCTTTATCTAGCCTCCCTAATGTCCATAGGCAGGGTGTTCCATAGCTTTATCTAGCCTCCCTAATGTCCATAGACAGGGTGTCCATAGCTTTATCTAGCCTCCCTAATGTCCATAGACAGGGTGTTCCATAGCTTTATCTAGCCTCCCTAATGTCCATAGGCAGGGTGTTCCATAGCTTTATCTAGCCTCCCTAATGTCCATAGACAGGGTGTTCCATAGCTTTATCTAGCCTCCCTAATGTCCATAGGCAGGGTATTCCATAGCTTTATCTAGCCTCCCTAATGTCCATAGGCAGGGTGTTCCATAGCTTTATCTAGCCTCCCTAATGTCCATAGGCAGGGTGTTCCATAGCTTTATCTAGCCTCCCTAATGTCCATAGACAGGGTGTTCCATAGCTTTATCTAGCCTCCCTAATGTCCATAGGCAGGGTATTCCATAGCTTTATCTAGCCTCCCTAATGTCCATAGGCAGGGTGTTCCATAGCTTTATCTAGCCTCCCTAATGTCCATAGACAGGGTGTTCCATAGCTTTATCTAGCCTCCCTAATGTCCATAGGCAGGGTATTCCATAGCTTTATCTAGCCTCCCTAATGTCCATAGGCAGGGTGTTCCATAGCTTTATCTAGCCTCCCTAATGTCCATAGGCAGGGTGTTCCATAGCTTTATCTAGCCTCCCTAATGTCCATAGGCAGGGTATTCCATAGCTTTATCTAGCCTCCCTAATGTCCATAGGCAGGGTGTTCCATAGCTTTATCTAGCCTCCCTAATGTCCATAGGCAGGGTGTTCCATAGCTTTATCTAGCCTCCCTAATGTCCATAGATAGGGTGTTCCATAGCTTTATTTAGCCTCCCTAATGTCCATAGACAGGGTGTTCCATAGCTTTATTTAGCCTGCCTAATGTCCATACAGTAGGTAAGGTGTTCCATAGCTTTATCTAGCCTCCCTAATGTCCATAGGCAGGGTGTTCCATAGCTTTATTTAGCCTGCCTAATGTCCATAGGCAGGGTGTTCCATAGCTTTATTTAGCCTGCCTAATGTCCATACAGTAGGTAAGGTGTTCCATAGCTTTATCTAGCCTCCCTAATGTCCATAGGCAGGGTGTTCCATAGCTTTATTTAGCCTCCCTAATGTCCATAGGCAGGGTGTTCCATAGCTTTATTTAGCCTGCCTAATGTCCATACAGTAGGTAAGGTGTTCCATAGCTTTGGTGTGTAATTAGCAACGGCTGCAGCCCTGGTTTTCTTTTGGCTGCTGTTGGGAACCTTCAGTAAACCAGTAGTAGATGGCGTCGCGTGGGTAAAATAACAGGGGAAGCCAAAAAAAAATTATAAAAAAAAAAAGTATTAAATATTTTTATTAATAATTTTTTTTTATTTATTTTTTTTTTTTTAAGTCAAGCAGTCACCATGTACACTACAGTATGGCTCGACGGCCAGTCAAACTTTCTTTTTATTTATTTAACAGATTGCAGAATGGGTACAATACAGTACGGCTCAATACACACAATTGTATAAGGGGATGCAGACCAGAGAAAGACGTTTGTCTTGTTTACATCAGGGTCATTAATACTGCTGGAGCATTGGTTCATTTTTGGTCCGATTTTTCCTTGCACGATTTTGCGCGCCGCGTGGGAGCAAATTCGAGACACATATTCGGTTGCAAAAAGGTGTCCCACGGTCTCCTCTATGGCCGTGAATATTTTCACGCGGATCGGAATCACGGCGCACCCGTGGGACACTTTTCCGTTTCGGCGAGTTTATTCCACGCTTTCTGTTTTCCTTTTCTAAGCATTTTAGGGGCTACATGTGAATGAGTAAAAGTTGCGGGACGCCCAGATGTTTCCACGATAGAAAGCTCGCGTGGATCCCATAATAGGCTCACTTAATACAGCGTTTTTAAAATCACGCGACATTTTCAGGGTCGCGAGCCGACCTTTTCCCCTCGTTTTCGATGATGGAAGTGATTTAGGAAAAGCTTCGGCACGCCGAGAGGTCCCCGTGGATTTAATCTCGCGAGGATCGGGGCAATATTCGGCCCGTGGGAACAGTTACGGGTTAATACAATGTTCAGAGTGCAGAGGGGAAAATATGCTGAGTGTTTTCCTCTCAGCCCCGTTTTAAACTTTTAGGGTGTGGCAGTCAGCTCGAATCTGATTGGCTAGGATCGGATTTGGACTATATAATGCTGGAAGCCTGGAGAAAGAGACCTACCTCCTGCCTCTCTCCTATACTAGCTGCAGTGAGCACAGTGAGTCTGACAGTGTGTTAGAGGGAGTGAGAAGGAGAAGAGGGAGACATTTAAAAAAAAAAAAAAAAAAATTATAACACAGATGCACAGATGAAAAAGAATGTAAACTATATTAAAAAAAAATTATATATATATATATATTTTTTTCATATTTCATATTTGATATTAATTCATATTTTAATATTAGGGAGGCATGGCTTCCGTTGGCTTCCATAAGGATTCGCCACTATGTTCTTGGGGGCACATCGTTGACGAGCGAATTGGTAAAGTAGCTAGATCCTGTTCCATTTAAGGCTTTGTATATAAGGAGGAGGACCTTAAAATCAATTCTAAACGTGTGTGTGTGTGTGTGTGTGTGTGGTGTGTGGTGTGTGGTGTGTGGTGTGTGTGTGTGTGTGTGTGTGTGTGTGTGTGTGTAAATATCTCTAAATGACCATATTGTCTGTCCTACGACCTCTCAGAGCAGAAGTGGTGGCAGGACAGGCTAGAGGCAGAGAGGGACAAGGCTGATGGGCAGCCAGCGAGCCAGCCAGCCAGAGGGAAGGGCCCTTCTGAGGCCAGCGCGAGCAGGAGAGGATGTGGCTGTGGCAGAGGAGGCCCCGGCCGGGGGGGTGCAGCCAGATTCTCCAGCCCCATCTCTTCTGCCACCAGAGGAGCCAAGGCCAAACCCCCTGCAGCCAGGTCCGTCAGCCACGAGACACTGCTACTGCTTATTCATTCATCTCTGTGTTCCTTTCCTGAAACCATTACTACTTTGACATAAGTCAATAATGAAACAATTACTCATAATAATAATAATAATAATAATAATAATAATAATAATAATAATAATAATAATAATAATAATAATAAACTGTATTTGTATAGCACCTTTCATGCAAGAATTGCAGCTCAAAGTGCTTCACATCAGCAAAGAAGACAGGCACAAAATTAGCACAAAATTGGCAGATCAAGAGCAATGCATAAAGTGCAGGCATAAAAAATGAAAAAAGTAGTAGAACGCGCTCACCTCACTAGACTTGACACTGGGGGCTGTAACCTCTGATATCATACATAAAAAATAGGGAAACAATGTCCAGGCACGCACTCCAGGTTTTTCCAAATTTATTGGCAGCCTGTAATCATGACGTTTCGGTGTGAACACACCTTCTTCAGAATGGCTTGCATGAAGCATGAAGGGTAAGTGACCCTAGTAAATACAAGTCAAACAGGAAGTGACAACACAGGAAGTGACAACACATTCCCACAAGAGATTGCAAAAAAGTACAAAATACCACTTACAAGCACAACCTTTTCAGAATTATGTAAATCAAAAAGAAAGCATGTAAATAAAAAAGAAAGAAACAGTAAATCACAAAGAGATATATCTATATATAGTTATATATATATATATATATATTTTTTTTTTTTTTTTTATACAGAGTAGGCCTACATCTTAAACTCTAAACATAAACACTCATGACCCATATAAGCCATCTTTCAATTATAAATATAAAGAATGATAAATGAAAATAGTAAACAATCAAATGAAATGAAATAATCAAATGAAACAGGTCAAAACATTTTCCTCATTGAGGCCTCTAGGCTCTAGACAATCTAGAAAATGAATATAGAAGCATTCCCTTTGTAGCAAGAGCCTGTCTCTGTCGCCGCCTCTTGGTGGTCTCAAGACCTGCTCTATACCCATGTATTTTAAGCCAGAAATATCATGTCCTAACTTATTAAAGTGCCTTGCAACTGAAGACTTCTCGTCATTTCTTCTTATAGAACATTTGTGCTCTTAAAACGTCTTCTTGTTTTTCCAACATAGTAAAGGTTGCAAGGGCATTTAAGCAAGTAAACAACAAAATCAGAATTACAGGTAATCCGGCCTCTAACAGCGATACTCCTACCTGTACTTGGTTGTAAATAAAATTTCTCTTTAATCATGCCATGACATTGGGTACAAGACAAACATGGAAAATTGCCATTTGGAATATTAGCCATAAAATGGGTAAATTTTTTGGGAAAATCTGTTTTAACTAACTGGTCCCTTAAGTTAGGTTGCCGTTTGTAGAAGTATTTGGGTGGTTCCTGGAACACACCTCCGATCTTAGGATCTGACTTTAAAATGTACCAGTATTTGTTCACAATATCACGCATATCTCTAGAAATAGGGCTGAAGGTGGACACCAATGCTACCGAGTTGCTTTTTACTTTGTCTTTATGTGTAAAAAGGGATTGTCTGTTTATCTGTTTAGTTTTATTAAGAGAATTCTCAATAAGGGCCTCACTATATCCTCTAGATCTAAAGTTCTGACAAAGCTCCTTGGCTTGTGTATCAAAAATGTCATCTGTATTACAGATACGTTTATATCTCAAAATCTGACTAAATGGAAGGCTCCTCTTGAGCACTTGGATAAGTCCTGTGGACCCAACTCTGGCCACTGACCACATGAGCGAACGGGTACATACGCACACAAATACACGGCCACTGATGGATCCATGGGACTTGGTAAAGCACTATGGACCCAACTATGACCACTGATAAAAACGTAACTACACTAGCATTATAAGACCTAAACATTGCTACCTACCATACAAGTGCATTGGTTTAGTGCATTTCCGGTTGCCACTGAGCGGAAATGTTTGTGCGGACCTGTTCTCCCAAACTGGTAAGCAAATGACTGTTTTTACGTTATTTTCATTTTTACGTTACTATTATTATTATTATTATTATTATTGCTTTTATCGTTATATATGCCTATAATTGTGTACAGCACTTTGAGCTACATGACATGTATGAAAGGTGCTTTATAAATACTTACTTACTTACTTACTTACTCTGGTGGGTGATAACTGCTATAATGGAGAAACGAATTTCGATCAGTCTCTTTTTTGAAAACTTCGGTATGGACAATATTGTCTCTCTTTTTCACCAATACATCAAGGAATGCTATGGAATGTGAATCATAATTCATAGTAAACTTAATAGTCTCTCTCTGAGAGTTGAGAAACAAGTGGAACTCTACCAGAGCCTCTTTAGTGCCTGACCATACAAAAAATAAATCATCAATATACCTCCAATAAGCTTTAATGTGTCCAACATATGGATTATTATTGAAAATACATTCAGACTCAAACTTCGACATAAAACAGTTGGCCATATTAACCGCTACCGGGCTGCCCATAGCTAGGCCTCTTTTCTGTAAATAATATTGATCCTGAAAACGAAAATAATTCTTATTAAGGACTTCCTGAGTCAATGATATTAATGCCTCAGTAGAGGGATGTAGCTCTATTCTCTGATCCAAATAATATCTACATGCACTTAACCCATCAATATGTGGGATGCTAGGATATAAACTAGAAACATCCATAGTACACAAAATATCAATAGCTTCTATACTGCACTCATACAGCTTACTTAGAAAGTCGGTAGTGTCCTTTAAATAACCAGGTTGTGCTGCAGCCAATTCTTTAAGGTGTGAGTCAACAAATTTTGAGATAGGTTCTGTAAGTGACCCGATACCAGCCACAATAGGTCGACCTGGTGGGTTATGAAGATCCTTGTGAATTTTGGGCAAAGTGTAAATAATAGGTCTTACTGGGTTATCATTCACCATGAACTTAAATTCCTTCTCAGAAATCTCACCCTCCTTAAGAAGGCGCTTTAGAACCTCTTTGATCTCAAAAGAGAACCGAACAGTTGGATCTGTGCTTAAAGGAATATACACATCTGTGTCTGCTAATTGTCTATTTATTTCAGCAACATAGGAACTCTTATTCTGTACCACTAAGGCCGAGCCTTTATCGGCCTTCCTGTACACCAGATTATCTAACTGCATCAATTCCTTAAGTGCTAGTCTCTCTGACTCAAGCAGATTAGGGAATAATCTAGTTTCATTACTTTTCCCACATAGAAGCATAACTTCATCCTCCACTAGTCTACAAAATGTGTCAACTGATGCATGATTAATCTGTGGAGTGAACGTGCTACGAGGCTTGAACAGTGTTTTAAATGGTCTATCAACCATGTCCAATGAACTGACTTCTGGCAGCACTGTGCTTCCAGGAGTAGAATAAACAATATTTTTGTCGACATCTCTAGAATAAAAAGCTTTAAGCTTAATGTTCCTAAAAAACTTAAACAATTCAACCTTTGTAGTGAAACCGTCCACCTTACGAGATGGTACAAAAGAAAGTCCTTTGGACAGTAGTTTACATTGGGAGTCACTGAGGTCTACCTCTGAAATGTTGACTATGTTTGCCACCTCCCCCTGCGTCTTCGGGTTGGAAGCTCTCTTGCCTCGTCGGGTCTTCCTGTGCCTCCTCTCCCTGGTAGGGGAGGAGAGGAGCCTGGCTGAAAAACCTTCCGGCTCCTCGTGTAAGGGCCGATCCTTTCAGCTCCTGGTTGTGTCTCATCTGAGCTCAGAGCAGAGGAGGAAGAGCCAGGATAGGGCCGAGCCCCAGCCTGGTGTGCTTGCCTGCGCATACGTGTGTGTATGAAAGTCTGTGAAAGCCAAGGGTAAACCCTATTGGATTCATAGTCCTGCGTATCTCTTCGGCGTTTAGCCTGTTTATGTTGCTCAATGTCACGTTTATATTGTTCAATTTTTTGCTGCACAAGCCTCCTTAATGGCCTGCAGTTCCTCTGTGGGGATTGACTCACACATGTCAACCTCCAGTGCAGTGATCTCCTTGCGTAAACTGTCAAGCTTTGTGCTTTCATTTTCGATAATTAAAAGCAAGAGGGCTCAAGAGGAGCCTTCCATTTAGTCAGATTTTGAGATATAAACGTATCTGTAATACAGATGACATTTTTGATACACAAGCCAAGGAGCTTTGTCAGAACTTTAGATCTAGAGGATATAGTGAGGCCCTTATTGAGAATTCTCTTAATAAAACTAAACAGATAAACAGACAATCCCTTTTTACACATAAAGACAAAGTAAAAAGCAACTCGGTAGCATTGGTGTCCACCTTCAGCCCTATTTCTAGAGATATGCGTGATATTGTGAACAAATACTGGTACATTTTAAAGTCAGATCCTAAGATCGGAGGTGTGTTCCAGGAACCACCCAAATACTTCTACAAACGGCAACCTAACTTAAGGGACCAGTTAGTTAAAACAGATTTTCCCAAAAAATTTACCCATTTTATGGCTAATATTCCAAATGGCAATTTTCCATGTTTGTCTTGTACCCAATGTCATGGCATGATTAAAGAGAAATTTTATTTACAACCAAGTACAGGTAGGAGTATCGCTGTTAGAGGCCGGATTACCTGTAATTCTGATTTTGTTGTTTACTTGCTTAAATGCCCTTGCAACCTTTACTATGTTGGAAAAACAAGAAGACGTTTTAAAAATCGAATTTCGGAGCACAAATGTTCTATAAGAAGAAATGACGAGAAGTCTTCAGTTGCAAGGCACTTTAATAAGTTAGGACATGATATTTCTGGCTTAAAATACATGGGTATAGAGCAGGTCTTGAGACCACCAAGAGGCGGCGACAGAGACAGGCTCTTGCTACAAAGGGAATGCTTCTATATTCATTTTCTAGATTGTCTAGAGCCTAGAGGCCTCAATGAGGAAAATGTTTTGACCTGTTTCATTTGATTATTTCATTTCATTTGATTGTTTACTATTTTCATTTATCATTCTTTATATTTATAATTGAAAGATGGCTTATATGGGTCATGAGTGTTTATGTTTAGAGTTTAAGATGTAGGCCTACTCTGTATAAAAAATAAATAAATTAAAAAAAAAATATATATATATATAACTATATATAGATATATCTCTTTGTGATTTACTGTTTCTTTCTTTTTTATTTACATGCTTTCTTTTTGATTTACATAATTCTGAAAAGGTTGTGCTTGTAAGTGGTATTTTGTACTTTTTTGCAATCTCTTGTGGGAATGTGTTGTCACTTCCTGTGTTGTCACTTCCTGTTTGACTTGTATTTACTAGGGTCACTTACCCTTCATGCTTCATGCAAGCCATTCTGAAGAAGGTGTGTTCACACCGAAACGTCATGATTACAGGCTGCCAATAAATTTGGAAAAACCTGGAGTGCGTGCCTGGACATTGTTTCCCTATTTTTTATAAAGTGCAGGCATAAAATAAGTATAGAACGAGCATAAAATAGACAGCAGCAGAATAGACAAAGTCAAGGTAAGGCACAGAACACCAAATCACATCGTTTTTCATATTAGGATCATCGTTTTTCATATTAGGATCATCTCAACAGGCCTCTTTGTGTACTCATGATTAAATACATTATATATTATGTATAAAAAGGCCATTTCAATGCATAGTGTTAATTGTGTCCCTCTGAAACCTCCCCATTACAGACATGCTGTAATGTATCGATGGTATCGAGGATCAATATAAAGTACCTTCCAAAAAGGCCACTCCATCCTACCTCCATTTTTATCAATTCCTGAGGTTCTATTTTTCTCCTGCAGGGGGCGAGCTGGAGCAGCAGCAACAAGGCCAGATGGAGCTAGACCTCCTGGCAAGCCCAGCTGCAAGAGCCTGCTCTCCCCAAGCAAGTCTAAACCTGACTGTTCCCCAGGCAAAACAGCAGAGGGTAGGGCTCTGAACTGGCCTGTCTTTAGTCAGACCTATAGTAGATTGTGGTCTGTCATCTTTAAATGATATTAATGATACATGTCGCGAGTCGTGAGAACATGTATCGCTAACAGGCTTGTGTTATTTAAACGGCAGAGTCTTCCGTGGCGGTCGCTGTGAACCGCAGGTCTCACGTGCCTCACCTGGGCCTGGCGCGCGCCCTCTCCCGCTCGGCCGACACCCGGGACCGGTCACACCAGCTCTACCAGGACGTCATCTCTATGGCACCAGGGGTCAGTTTGCAGGGTGTCCCATGGGTTTATAGGTGATCTGTGACAAGCTGAGATCCAACCGCTGGAACGGACTGTGTATTATATCAGTCTGGGGGAGGTCTGTGGTGGGCCACCACCAATAAACCTACGTATGGGAAACACTGGGGTCTAAAAGGGATATTTCACAAAAGCCTAGCAGTCTTAAGTGCAACTACAAGTAAACAAGTGACCACTGCTGTGCCTGCCGTCCGCTGTCAACACCACCAATCCTCCCAGGTGTCAGGCTCCTCATTCACTTCCATTAATTTTAAGTCTAAATATCATACTTCTGAAGTATAACCAACTATACAGAAATCTTATTCTGTGTAATATATTTTACAGCAAGGCAGCAGGTAACCATGCTAACCACGTTGCAGGGCAAAAACATAGCACACTCAAACCAGCTTGACCTTACCTATTTACCTTTTTTTCAAAGGTAATACATTTATAAAGACACATCAAATACCAAAACAAACATTTGACTCAGAATTGCTGTGGAATCTGTACAGCAGTAGTTTGTACTTCAGAAATATATTTAGACCAGCTCCCCAACATGAATGGGAGTGAATGAGGAGCCTGACGCCTGGGAGGAACGGTGGTAGCTCACTTGTAGATGACTTTACATACAGACTGCTGAAACTTTACTTGAAGTTCTAGTAAAGTGAAATATCCCTTTAAGGGCTAAACACAGTATACACTTTTCTTTGGGGAGGTTTAGAGATTGACATGCCATGCATGTTAAGAAAGTGCAGAGTCCGAAACTACTACTACTACTCTTCTGTCCGGGGGTTTCCACCCGTTGTCTCGCTAGGACAAATCTGAGAACACATCAATAGTCAAATAGAATAGACAAGAGTAAAATAGTGTGATAGTGCAATAAAATTGTTAGTAAAATAGAATAGACAAGAGTAAAATAGTGTAGTGCAATAAAATAGTTCTCATCTTATAAAAATAACTTTAATAAATCTCACACCATTATCAGATTCCAGTATGCTTGTAATTATACTTAATACAATTGATTGCTCTGCGCCCAGGTGCACGATGCCTACACAGAGCTGGCAGAGCTGCTGGTACCGTCGGACCCTCGGGCCGCTCTGGAGGTCTACCTCCGCTTCCCTCAGCGCGCTGCGGACCAACAGACCTTGGACGACGCCTTCATCGTGGGGGAGATCATCCGCCTCCTGGTGGAGCTGGAGCTGTACGAACACCCCCGCCTCGGGCCCAGCCTCGTGGCCCGGGGGAAGGTCATGGGCCTGGGTGAGAGGAGTCACTCACACGCTCTCCGTACCTTTTCAAACCTTTATTTACATTAAATAAACGTTGAAACTCACAGAGAGTGTCATGTCAAGTCCACCTTGCACTTCAGAAATATTTGTATGGGGGTAGCTGGGTAGCGTAGAGGACTAAGCACTAGGAGTGGCTGGGTAGTGTAGAGGACTAAGCACTAGGAGTGGCTGGGTAGCGTAGAGGACTAAGCACTAGGAGTGGCTGGGTAGCGTAGAGGACTAAGCACTAGGAGTGGCTGGGTAGCGTAGAGGACTAAGCACTAGGAGTGGCTGGGTAGCATAGAGGACTAAGCACTAGGAGTGGCTGGGTAGTATAGAGGACTAAGCACTAGAGTAGCTGGGTAGCATAGAGGACTAAGCACTAGAGTGGCTGGGTAGTGTAGAGGACTAAGCACTAGGAGTGGCTGGGTAGCATAGAGGACTAAGCACTAGGAGTGGCTGGGTAGTGTAGAGGACTAAGCACTAGAGTAGCTGGGTAGCATAGAGGACTAAGCACTAGAGTGGCTGGGTAGTGTAGACCAGGTCTAAGCACTAGGAGTGGCTGGGTAGTGTAGATGTCTAAGCACTCCTACCACCGCAGAGACTCTGATCCCTACGAACACAATAGTCAGTGTTAGCGGGTAGGAAGCCGGTGGGGTGTGAGTTCTGGTCATCCTACTGGTTGGTCGGGGCGCCTGTTCAGCAGGGAGGGGATCTGGGGGAAATAGCATGAACCTCTGAGGCATTACGTTCTCCTAGTGAAACTCCTCTCTGTGTGAAAAGAAGCGACTGGCATGTCCACATGTATCGGAGGAGACATGCGATATGATAGTCTACACCCAGCCCCAGACCGACAATAGGGCAGCATGTGGTAGTCTACACCCTCCCCAGACCGACAGTAGGGCAGCATGTGGTAGTCTACACCCTCCCCAGACCGACAGTAGGGCAGCATGTGGTAGTCTACACCCTCCCCAGACCGACAGTAGGGCAGCATGTGGTAGTCTACACCCTCCCCAGACCGACAGTAGGGCAGCATGTGGTATTGTGGTAGTCTACACCATCCCCAGACCGACAGTTGGGCAGCATGTGGTTGTCTCTACACCCTCCACAGACCGACAGTAGGGCAGCATGTTGTAGTCTACACCCTCCCCAGACAGACAGTAGGGCAGCATGTGGTAGTCTACACCCTCCCCAGACCGACAGTAGGGCAGCATGTGGTAGTATACACATCCTCCCCAGACCGACAGTAGGGCAGCATGTGGTAGTCTACACCCTCCCCAGACCGACAGTAGGGCAGCATGTGGTAGTCTACACCCTCCCCAGACTGACAGTAGGGCAGCATGTGGTTGTCTACACCCTCCCCAGACCGACAGTAGGGCAGCATGTGGTTGTCTACACCCTCCCCAGACCGACAGTAGGGCAATGCGTGCAACAACCAGGAAGGGAATTGGCATAACGACTAAATTGGGGGATGTGAGAAAAATTATAGAAAGGCCAAAAAAATTTGTTGTGGTTGCATCTCTACTTCTATTGCTGGAGCTTTGTCTCTTCAGTAGGATGCATGCGAGCGCAGCAGACCAGGCATGAAGGGTCCGACGAGGACAGCGCTGATGGTGCAGGATACATTACATGTCATTTGACAACAAGCTGCACTGTGTAGCATCGGTGGGGTTTTCAAATACAGGGAGTGTGACGAGAGAAACATTGAATTGCTCTAATGTTGTTTTAAACTAGAAGTGATCTGATTGGCTGTGGTGCAGCTACCCTCCCACCACCTTTACCATACAAATGATCTGATTGGCTGAGGTGCACCTACCCTCCTAAGAACCACCAGGGTTAAAAATTGCGCTGAGCCATGGATGCACACTGAAATACTGACCGCTATGAAAACCAGAGACAAAAAATGCTCTGAACTCAAACAGTTAACTCCAAACCCACGTGGTTGAACAAAAAATTCAAAGAAACAGACTAAGAAATGACGTAAACACCATGATCAAAACCGCAAAAAAATAATTCATCAATGACAAAACTGAGGAAAACAAAAACAAACCCTGCGAACTTTGGAAATTACTCAACAACCAACTAGGCTACAGCAAAAAACTAAAACCCAGATTTACAAACATAAACATAAAGACAGAAAACACGCTCATCACAGACAAACTGGATGTGGCCAAATACCTAAACATATTCTTTACAAACATAGCCACAACACTGGTTAATAAACTACCCTCCCACTCAGGGCATTATGGGGTAGAACACATAGTAGCATACTACAAAAACCTAGGGGTCCGCAAAGACGACTTCAAACTGGAAATGGTAACAGATGAGGTACTCAAAAAACGGAGCGCCCTCCAACCTAACAAGGCCACTGGCCATGACAACATCCCCTCCAAATTCCTCAGAGACTCAGCAGCCGCCATCACCCCAGTCATCACACACATAATAAACCTCTCCATAAAACAGGGACACGTCCCCAAGGACTTCAAAATTGCGAGAGTGACCCCCCTGCACAAAAAGGGCAGCAAATTAGACCCAGGCAACTACCGCCCTGTTTCTATTCTTACCTCCATCTCGAAAGTCATGGAAAAAATCTAATCTACGAATTCCAATCTGGCTTCAGAACATCCCACTCCACTGACACATGCCTTCTCTATTTGAACGACCACATCAAACAAGAGGGCAAATACTGCGGCATGGTCATGCTGGACCTACAAAAGGCCTTCGACACTGTCAATCACTCCATTCTGATTGACAAGCTAAAAGCAATTGGTTTTGATAGTTTATCAGTGAGCTGGATGCAATCCTACCTTGAGGGGAGAGAACAGATGGTGGAGGTAAACGGTACTCTACCCCTCCCCTCCCCCCCCCCCCCTCACAGTGAGCTGTGGTGTTCCACAAGGAAGCATACTAGGACCGCTACTGTTCCTAATTTATGCAAATGACTTGTCATCAGCTTGTGACTGCAACTTGTTCTTGTTCGTGGACGACTCAGCCCTGCTGGTCTCTGACAAGAATAAGTTACAGGTTGAAAAAACCCTCAGCTCAGAACTCGGCAAAATCTGCACCTGGCTCGCTGATAACAAACTATCATTACACCTGGGTAAAACAGAGTCCATTTTCTTCGGATCAAATAACAAACTCAGCAAGACCGACGGCTTCTCAGTTACAGTGGGTGACAATATTGTCACAAGGAAAGATGAAATTACATACCTAGGTTCCATCCTAGAGGCAAATCTTTCCTGTGACAAAATGGCATCCAATGTAATAAAAAAAGTCAACCAACAAACTAGATTCTTGTACCGGATCTCCTCTCTGGTAAACAAGAATACCCTGAAGACTCTGGCAGGAGCACTCATTCAAGGGTACTACGACTATGCCTGCATCTCATGGTACCAACGCACCTCAAAGGCGCTAAAAACAAGATTACAAACATCACAAAACAAACTGGTCAGACTACTACTTGACCTTACTCCTAGAACCCACCTCACCCCTGCCCACTTTGACAACCTAGGATGGCTTAGAGTAGACAACAGAGTACAGCAACTTGCAATGGGCCTGGTCTACAAGATACACTATACGACTAAGGTACCCATGTACATGTCAAAATACTACCCAAAGGTCAGTGAATACCACAACCACTACACCACAGGAAGCTCAACAAATCATGTTAAACCCAGATTCGGCTCAAACAAGGGACTAAACACGTTTCGCAATTATGCCACATCAATGTGGAACGCCCTACCCAAAGCTGTAAAGGAATGTGAATCCCTACCCACATTCAAAACTGCTCTTAAAGATCACCTACGGGAGGCTGCAATTCGAAACTGGCCACGGTAAATGCCCAAAACCCCCACCACCTCCTAATAAACAGTCTCCTCCCCACCGCATGTATATATTCCCTCCCCGCCGTATGGATATTTCTCTCCCACCCACCCACCCCTCCTAATGTACAGTCCCCTCCCCATCATATGTATATACTCTGTCAGGATCTAGGGGTAACAGTACTGTATATTTGAATACCGTTTATGTCACAAATGTATCAGTACTGTTGTGAAGGATCAGATTAAACCGAATATATATATTTATTTATGGATATATATTTAATAGTATTTGTATATCGTTTGATATCCCTTGTATATTCCTTGTACATATACACTGAATATCCCTTTAGTCTACTAACAGCCCATAATAGTTTCATTCTACCATTGGACGAGAACCTGGCGCCAGCAGCCAAGCCCCTTGGTTCAAGTTCAATCGTGCCGACGAACATGTCGTTACAAGCCCGGTTCCGCGTAGGAATACGTCTGGCGAAATACGAATGGTACTATTTGTTCACAGCGCATATATATATGGCGCAAGTAAAGTAGAACTTTCTTTTAGTCCATTAGTCCTTTACCCTCCAACCTAGTAACAGACGTGAAGCCTCACCCACGACGCACGTGTGGTGCAGTATGGCCTACTTGGCCTCAGAATAGGCATTGAGACATCGTGTGGATTAATAGTTGAATTGTCATAGTTTGGCACTATACCGTCGAGTGGGACGTATTTCTATTAAGTTAATAATAGTCTATTATGTATGGTGCATCGTTCGGTTAGAGTTATAAAGTGAGCAGTAACCCCATCGTTCCTGGCGTTATCTAGAGTCTTAACCAGGCTGGGCAGACCATGTGTGGTGCTTGCATCCGAGGAGCTCTGGGCCAGGACGAGTGGACCTGTACATTGGATTACTTCACCCGGACGACGGCGAGCCCTCCACGGCTTGGATTATCTACGTGCTTTGGGTGCTTTGATTATGCCATGGATAACGGCCAACACTGCTGAGTGTTGGAACTACCCCCCCCGAGAGGAGTCCAGGTGAGACGGCGCTCTACCCCGAGTGAGGTCGCCTCACGTCTCTTCGTTGTGGACCGGCAGCTACCGTCTACAAGAGGGCCCAGCTGTATTCATCTGTGGACCGAGGTTCTGTGGGCACCGTGTTCAGCACTCTGAATTCTCCCAAGAAATCGTCGGCCAGATGGGATATCGCCAGCGGCTCTCCTAACCCCCCCCCCCTACTGACTTACAACCAGCGGGACCCCCCTTTAGTGTATCCAGCTATAATCATTTAAGTACCATCGCTATAGTTCCCTAAAGAACCAGGTTGTATACTTGCTCCCTGCGTAACCAGAGATTGGACATTCAATGTTGATTTACCAACGAATACTCATTTGCCTTACAAGTGCATTCAAATCATAAATGTCATTAAGTGAACGTTGTATATACCCTTTGCTATATAAAATATTCGATTTATACATTTGTGTGGACTTCGTTTCATCAGGTGGGAAAGTGTTCATCATATCTACATCATGTACTGTGTGGCCAGTATTTAAAGTACATAAAGCAGGTAGTGGTTTAATGATACCATACTTATCAATACAGTCAGGGAATTGTACCCCTCAGTTACAAGTACTAAATACCTATATGTCCCTATGCCATAAATGTCAAGTATGTTGTGTATGTCATAAATGTCTATATGAATTGAAAATGGGGGACCCTGATGGAAACAAGACAAACGTCTTTTTCAGGTCTGCATCCCCTTAACAATTGTGAGTATTGAGCCGTACTGTATTGTACCCATTCTGCAATCTGTTAAATAAAGTTTTCATTCATTCAGTACTGTATATTTGCATATCGTATGTCACAAATGTAACAGTACTATAATACCTGTATGTCATGTATGTCCCTATGCCATAAATGTCATGTCATGTATGTTGTGTATGTCATAAATGTCACTATGAATTGAAAATGGGGGACCCGATGTAAACAAGACCAACGTCTTTCTCTGGTCTGCATCCCCTTAACAATTGTGTGTATTGAGCCATACTGTATTGTACCCATTCTGCAATCTGTTAAATAAAGTTTTCATTCATTCATTCATTCACTCCCACCACCTTTACCATACAAAGAAGCATCTTCTAACCGCAACGTTAGATTTGTGTCGAGACTATGAATACATTTCAAGTATTTGTAAATAAGTGATCGTAGAGGTCATTTTTCATCCCAAAACTACACGTTGCAGCTTTGAATGCATTGTGGCATTTGACTTGACACGGTACAAACGAGCCCATGTAGCATGACCGTACCCAGAGAGTTGTCCAATACGAGCCCATGTAGCATGACCGTACCCAGAGAGTTGTCCAATCCGAGCCCATGTAGCATGACCGTACCCAGAGAATTGTCCAATACGAGCCCATGTAGCATGACCGTACCCAGAGATTTGTCCAATCCGAGCCCATGTAGCATGACCGTACCCAGAGAGTTGTCCAATCCGAGCCCATGTAGCATGACCGTACCCAGAGAGTTGTCCAATCCGAGCCCATGTAGCATGACCGTACCCAGAGAGTTGTCCAATCCAAGCCCATGTAGCATGACCGTACCCAGAGAGTTGTCCAATCCGAGCCCATGTAGCATGACCGTACCCAGAGAATTGTCCAATACGAGCCCATGTAGCATGACCGTACCCAGAGAGTTGTCCAATCCGAGCCCGTGTAGCATGACCGTACCCAGAGAGTTGTCCAATCCGAGCCCATGTAGCATGACCGTACCCAGAGAGTTGTCCAATCCGAGCCCATGTAGCATGACCGTACCCAGAGAGTTGTCCAATCCAAGCCCATGTAGCATGACCGTACCCAGAGAGTTGTCCTGCTGCTATATATAGAGTAGACGTGTATCACATTCAACATGTGCGCTGTGCAGATACATGGCATGTCATGATGAATACAGTACATAGACACGCTGTGATGTCAGACGGAGCAGAAATACACGGCCAGAAGGCAAGTCATCTGAAACGCATTGAATCATATCACATGACATGTGGCTTCTTGCTCTCCTCCTGCTCAGCTATGTGTTACTCAATGCCTTTTAGTAAATATAATCGCTATGTGTTTTTCTCAGGTTGCATAGAGAACTACGTCGACGTCCTGGAAGGGCAGTCCATGACCGGCCTCCTGAAGAGCGTCTACGCCGGGGTCCACGACAAGGCGGTGGATGAGGAGGACCTGCTGGACTTCTTCAAGTTCAAATGCTGGATGTGATCTGATATGATCAGACAGTTTGCTATGAAAACTAACAACTGCATTAATTACTTTAAAAAGGGAATTCCACCGTTGCTGCTCCGGGGGGGGGGGGGGGGGGGGGGGTCACACACAGAGTGTTGCTTATGTGCCCAATTGATCACACTGCTATTCAAATCAAATCACATTTATTTGTAAAGCCCAATATCACAAGGGGATGTCCCCAAGTCTTCTTTAAACAAGTCAAGAAGAAACATCACAATAAATCAAGAACAAAAACCCACCATGAAATCCAAAATAAATGTAAAATAAATAAATGCAACACTCCCAGACGTACCCCAGCGAAGGGAAGGGAAAAACTCACTAAAAACCTAGCAATAGGAAAAAAGCACCACAGGCGACTTGGAGGAGAGAAACCTTAGAAGGGCCGTTCAAGGGGGGATCCCCCTTATTGGATGTCGGTGATAATAGTGTTGCTATGGATGATTGATGGGTGGAGAATAAAACAGGCGAATAGTTGGTATACATGTACATATACGTGTAATAAAACACAACTATGTACATGCAATAGCAACTGGGGTACATAAGAACATTTTTGAAAGATTTAAATAGAATAGAGATAAGAACAACACCAACTCTGTTCTCAGAGAGGTGCCCTAAAACAGTTATACCAAATCAAATGACGCATCCAAAGCTGAAAGAACGACACTCCTGACACTAACATTAAAAGATGAGCTTTTTGTTGACTGAATTAACATTAACTGGTTCTTTAACGGTAAAGTTGTGACTTTTAACCAGAAATAAATGCAAAAAAATTTGACTCTCAAAAGAGTCAGCTTTCAACACACTCAAATTGGAGGTATACGTCAGGAACTGCAGACTGGTTCTGAGTAAAAGGAGCACAATAACCCCTCCAACGTTCTGCTCACCAGAGGAAAAGAAACCACATGGACCAAACTGGTCCTACCTTCACCTGGGATCCTTTTAGTCATAAATACGATTATTTTCCCCGGCAAACATGATCATTGTAATCTTGATTGTATATTGAATCTGTTTCATATGATTATTTAGATGTTGATATAATTATTTTTTGTTGATTATTTATGAATGTGAAGCTCAGCTAAAGACAGAAACTCCTGCTGACTCCAATTCTTACACTTCAGTGCTGTTTGGTTGTGAGGACAGCTGTGACACAAGTCTGTTGTGGGGACAAGTGTGTTGTGAGGACAGCTGTGACACAAGTCTGTTGTGAGGACAAGTGTGTTGTGAGGACAGCTGTGATACAAGTGTGTTGTGAGGACAGCTGTGATACAAGTGTGTTGTGAGGACAGCTGACACAAGTGTGTTGTGAGGACAGCTGTGATACAAGTGTGTTGTGAGGACAGCTGTGATACAAGTGTGTTGTGAGGACAGCTGTGATACAAGTGTGTTGTGAGGACAGCTGTGATACAAGTGTGTTGTGAGGACAGCTGACACAAGTGTGTTGTGAGGACAGCTGTGATACAAGTGTGTTGTGAGGACAGCTGACACAAGTGTGTTGTGAGGACAGCTGTGATACAAGTGTGTTGTGAGGACAGCTGTGATACAAGTGTGTTGTGAGGACAGCTGTGATACAAGTGTGTTGTGAGGACAGCTGACACAAGTGTCTAGTGAGGACAGCTGTGATACAAGTGTCTATTGAGGACAGCTGACACAAGTGTCTAGTGAGGACAGCTGACACAAGTGTCTAGTGAGGACAGCTGTAATACAAGTGTCTATTGAGGACAGCTGACACAAGTGTCTATTGAGGACAGCTGACACAAGTGTCTAGTGAGGACAGCTGACACAAGTGTCTAGTGGGGACACATTTGCCCAGAATAGCAAGGAGTGAAAAGTTGAAACATTTGTGTGACTTCCATTTTTCCTAATTGGTAGTTTATGTCTATGGATTTCAAGATGTTAGGGGGTGATGTATGTTAAAATATGTTAGGGGGTGATGTATGATAAAATAGATGTCTCTATTATAATGGTTTCCATTCCCAGGGTGATTTATAAGTGGAATTCTTACTTTCTATTGAATTTTGTTGATGTTGATAAGTGATATTGATGACTTGATGAAATGAGTGCAGAATGAATGACAATGTTTTTAAATGACCGTAAACTCTAACGTACACCTTGTTCTTACAACCTGATTAGCTTAGTCAGCGGGTTCAAATATTACATCAAACATACCATGATAAAGCAGTCATGAAAGAACCTTGTAAGTAAACGTTATCGTCATCATCTCTCTTTTCACACATGCACAGGAATTAAAGTTATGTGTTCGCAATTAGTAGCTGATTGGACAATGTGATGAAATACTGATCCAAAACATTTTATTACAGCACCCTGAACAAGTAGTGAGCTTCAGGGTGGCCAGCAAAGATAATTTCAGTCACAATCAAATGCTGGAGGGATTAATAGTAGAGTGGAACATGCTTGGGAGAACCAAATCCTGCAGAAAACTGATGTCTCAACTCAATGTCCTTAATGGATCATCAAATCTATATCACAACCCGAAAGGCAGTTTTTTAAAATAAGCCAAGATTCGACGAGGTAGAATTGTCCAAAATGAAAGATTTGATGATGAAAAGAAATAACCGGCGTGCAATATCTATTACTGCTTTCATCTTCTATACACTCAATCTTTGCCTTTTCAAGTTATTTCCATGACTGAAATTATCAACAAGTTGACATAAATGATATATATATAGTTGGGGTAATATCATTATTTACATAATGATTAGGTTAAAATGTGTATCAGTTAAGCAGATTGAAGTTTGCGTGTGCAAGTTTGTTGTTTTATATTTTATGATTGTATTTAGGATAATTTACATGATGAAAATAAAGGGGAGAAAAAAGTTGTTCCTATTACATAGATATAGTTCAATCTAGAATCTAATTTAGTTTCCATAAAATACACAATTGAAAGTAGGTTCAAAGAAAAAAATATGCGTGACATTGTTAGAGAATACCTTTTGGTCCCAAACAATAGATAAATTCACACCTAGCTGAGAGGCCAAGGCCTACAACCCCCACCCCTCTATATACTTAAGATCGTGTCTCCGCCTCTTCTTCAGTGTCTCCTAGCTGACCAGAGGAGAGCACTCCTCTTCTTCAGTGTCTCCTAGCTGACCAGAGGAGAGCACTCCTCTTCTTCAGTGTCTCCTAGCTGGCCAGAGGAGAGCACTCCTCTTCTTCAGTGTCTCCTAGCTGGCCAGAGGAGAGCACTCTTCAGCCAAAGCTCATTTAACCCACATGTATAATTGTTTTACTATTAAACCTATTTTGATCATAAGATCTGTCTACGTTATAATTGATGAATCCGGTTTCCACCACACTGGGCCCTGGCCAGTCAGACCCTCTGAGGACCCTCCCACAGCTCAGGGGCCCTGGGTAGTCAGACCCTATGAGGGCCCTCCCACAGCTATCCCCCCCCCCCCCTCCTATGCCCCTGCACCGGTTCGCTTTAGTAAATGTAGTCATTTAGAATTCTAGATAGGAAACATGGCTCCTTTTATGTAAATAATTTTTAAAAATTATAATTTATTTTATAAAGCGCTTCTCAATAACCCAAAGTCACTGACAGTAGGCAGAAAGAAAAACAAATAAACATAGAAGAGAAAAAACAGGGAACAATATGAATACACAGGAACATAGAGCCACAGTAACAGACAACACAAATACAGGAGCCAGTAGAGTGGAATCTGTACAGCCTCCAAAGCAGTTACTTAAGCATTACATCACACGCAGGAGTGTGTTATACTCATTAGATCACGCCTAGGGGTGGTTGTTAGGCCCGACGTGCAGCGGAGGGTGGTTAGACCCCCCTAGGCGTGATCTAATGAGTATAACACATGACTTCAAGTGATGTAATGCTTTTATACAATGGCCCAACCTTATTGCTATTCAATAAACACACAGTAATTGAAGCATAATGGAGATTTATTCACAAAACCATCCACAGAGAAAGTAGATCCACTAGTACAGTGGTTCTGAACTGGTCTAGCCTCGGGACCCAACATTTTCCTTATTCATTAAGTCGCGACCCAAATTTTTGAACCACTATGATTTATAAAAAAAAAAAATTGCAGTAATACACAATCTTTCATGCACTGTTAAACACATGAAATAAACACAAAAAGTGCAACTAGGGCTAAAAACCCAATGAAATAAAATAATAAAAATTAATATATGCTTCTTAGCAGATTTCTTAGCTTAACATAACAGACCGACAGTAAGTTTGGGGGAACTAATGGGATAACTGGGGTTGCAACAAAAGTGCAACTAGGGCTAAAAACACAATGAAATAAAATAATAATAATAATTAATAATATATCCTTCTTAGTAGACTTCTTAGCTTAACATCCCAGGGAACTAATGGGATAACTGGGGATGTTGTTTGCTCCTGACAAGAGTCTCAAAGTCTGGGGTGATGGTAGACAAAGCAACTCTGAGGTCATGCTCAATGTCCAATCTGTTCCTCTGCTTTGTCTTCAGCTGGACTAGAGCTGAGAGAAGCCACTTTCACAAAGATAGGTAGTAAAAAAAATGTACACACATCCGCGACCCACTCAAAATGGCCCCGCGACCCACTTTTGGGTCGCGCCCCACCAGTTGAGAAACACTGCACTAGTAGACACCAGAGGGAGCTCCACAAACCATGTTAAACCCAGATTCGGCTCAAACAAGGGACTAAACACGCTTAGCAATTATGCCACATCAATGTGGAACGCCCTACCCACAGCTGTAAAGGAATGTGAATCACTACCCGACTTTCAAAACCACTCTCAAAGAGCACCTACGGGAGGCTGCAATTCGAAACTGGCCCCTGTAAATGTCCTAACCCAACCCCCTCCAATGTACAGTAAATGTCCTAACCCAATAATACACGAGACCCTCTTCTTGGGACCAAGTAAGGTTTTGTCGATAATCCAATGTACAGTACCACCCCCCCCCCCTCCACCCCACCTACCCAACCTCCTCCAATGTACAGTTTCTTCGTCAAATGTATATAACGGTACTCTCTTTTTTAGACTCTTTTTGTATCACAAACTACTGTATTTGTAAATATGATATGTCATAAATGTATAGATGTAGCAGTACTGTCTATCTGTATGTCATATGTTATGATGAATTGAAAATGGGGGACCCTGATGTAAACAAGACAAACGTCTTTCTCAGGTCTGCATCCCCTTAACAATTGTGTGTATTGAGCCGTACTGTATTGTACCCATTCTGCAATCTGTTAAATAAAGTTTTCATTCATTCATTCAAACAAGACGAAAGTCTTTCTCTGGTCTGCATCCCCTTAACAATTGTGTGTATTGAGCCGTACTGTATTGTACCCATTCTGCAATCTGTTAATACAATTTTCAATCAATCAATCAATCAAATCCAATGGCATGAAAAAAAAAAAAAAAAAGATCGACGGATTTATCTTTTTTTTTTAAGTCCGCGATTTTTCTTTTGTTTCACAATGGGTCATGACAAACCAATTACATAATCCAACATGTGTAACGAACTAATATATTCCAGTTGACTGGATCTTTTTTGGAGGATTCGTTCAAAGGCTATTCATACTTCCATTTGTCTATCTATGGCGGATTCATTCAGACGGAAAACAAAAAGTAATTCGGTTGTGGGAGGGATCTGGGGTCACGTGGAGTGTGTTATACGAAATTACAACGTCTAACTTGACTGTTTCAGCCAATCAGAATCAAGAAATTTGCATGCCATTGTATAAATTACAATTATATTACATTGTGTTCAATTACATTACATGTTATATTACATGTTGTTATACGACCACATCCCTGCACTGACAGCCAGAGACTGAGTCAGACATCAGAACATCATCACCAGTGTTTCCCACAGGATTTTCAGAGACTATGGGGGGTGAACCTCCGACCCTCTAGGGGGGTCCGGGGGCATGCCCCCCCCGAAAATTATTTTTTGTTGTACATTTTAAAGTTAAATGCATCAATCTGGTGCACTTTGAGAGCAAAATAAAGAGGCTAGATCTATGATGAACACAAAATCGACTAGACTAGTGCTTCCCAATCCTCTCCTCGAAGCACCCCAGCCGTTCAATGTATTTGTTAAATTCCACCACCAGCACACCTGATTCAACTTAACTAGCCGTTTATTAGTTGAATCAGGTGTGCTGGTGGTGGAATTTAACAAATACATGGAACGGCTGGGGTGTCTCGAGGAGAGGTTTGGGAACCACTGGACTAGAGCATACATTTGAGCCATCAAAGAAATGAAGCAAAAGTGGTTCCCTGTGTTGAACTGGTTTATTTTTTAGAAAATAAAAAAAATATAGTGGATTACTATTACGACTACTACCACTGCCAATACTACTGATACATCCCTATTGGCAAACTTTATATATAAAAAAAAGTAAAAAATAAAAATGTTTGGTTCATTATACAACTGTGGCGGCCGCTGATCACATCCCCTCGTGGCCAGAGTCGTGTCTCCATGGTGTCCACCCTCCCCAGTCTAAGCGTGGCCTCGCTCACACGCGGTTGAGCTTGGTCACGATGAGCACGCGGACAGACTGGTCGAAGGAAGAGCACACACACAGGCCCTGCATGTCGGTGCTCCAGTCCAGGCTGGCGATTGGCTGAGTGGACAACGTGACGTTCTGTAATAGGTTGACGGAGCCGGCCACGCCCATGTCCATGTCGTCAGAGTCTTTTTTACTCCTCTGGGCAGGGTACTCGCTGGAGACGAGACAGAGACACGCTTTAGGGACGGTCCATCACAGCAAAGATGTAAAACATGACAAGTATTAACTTATCACCGTGTTGGTGATATCAGGAACTCAGGAATATCATTGTACATATTTGTGACCGGGCCCAGCGGTAAGAGACTCATGTCTGGAAGTCGTGAGAAAATGAATGAAATTAAATATTATTTTTTTCCTCCATATTATCACAGTTTTAATGTTTAAGAACATATTTACTGTAGCAGTTTGTGACACCTAGTACCTGACTGCCAAGGTGTTAAAAATGCAGCCAAACTTTAGATTGGATTTTCTTGACTTGAGGTTTAACTAGATTCAAATAAGCATATCTTCTTCACATATTTTCAGATTTCAATGTATGACACATCACTTGAAAGCTTAACTTTCATAATCTGTAAAAAAAAAAATATAATAATAATAATAATGACCTGGGAGACTTGTGCCATGAACTGCTGGGCTCGGTCACATATAGAACTGCTGGGCTCTGTCACATATAGAACGGCTAGGCTCGGTCACATATAGAATCGCTGGGCTCTGTCACATATAGAACCGCTGGGCTCTGTCACATATAGAACCACTGCGCTCTGTCACATATAGAACCGCTGGGCTCGGTCACATATAGAACCGCTGGGCTCGGTCACATATAGAACCGCTGGGCTCGGTCACATATAGAACCGCTGGGCTCTGTCACATATATAACCGCTGGGCTCGGTCACATATAGAACCGCTGGGCTCTGTCACATAATAGAACCGCTGGGCTCGGTCACATATAGAACCGCTGGGCTCGGTCACATATAGAACTGCTGGGCTCTGTCACATATAGAATCGCTGGGCTCTGTCACATTTATACACTTGACGTGTGAGTAAAACACCATTTTGAACGTGAGAATTCAGCTCTTACTATTTCCATAAATGTAGATTCCCGGCTCCGCCTGCAGTCATAAAGATGTCTCTGTTCTGAGGCAGGTGCCTCACCTGCCAGACGGTTGATTTATGAGCCTGAAATGACAGAGGACAACGATCAACGAGTTCCACAGTGATTTATTAACGCAGGCTGGAATTTGCGAACTCGATGAAACCATTAGAAAACATGACTCAAGTGCTCCTAAATATATCCAGAAAATAAACTAAACATTATTAAAATACTTCAAAAGGTCTCGCTACAAGGATGAATGTGTTTTGGTAACATACTGTACCACCTGAAAGATCTTGAGGTGGAAAATGCAATAAAAAAAAAGAAAGGATCGCACAGAAAAGGAGAGGAAATGGTTCCTGGATGAGGTCTAGACGTATCGATGTGCCAACTGTTGATCACTTGGATAAATTGCTCAGATATTTGGAGCTACGGTCTCTCTCTGATGTCTCAGACCCACAGGTGCTTGGCGAGCTGGACCACGATCCTGGCGAGCTGGACCATGATCCTGGCCACGTGTGTTTTCTTAGCGGGCTTGGTGAAAAAAACACACTTTTCTCTCCTCACCAGCCAAATCTCATTTTTGGCTAATGGCTTCACAGCCACAGAGTATGTTAGATCAACACCACCGTAAACAGTTCCAGCTGTGAAAACGGTCAAACAGGCCCCCCCCCCCCCCCCCCGTCTGTACCTCCACACGCTGAGAAATAACCATTGACACTTTTTCCTTCTGTAAGAGCCAAACATCCGTCTGGCTCTTTCACTCTCTCTCTCGCCACCTGGTTGAATTACCTTCTCGGACACTGAGGAGAAGCCTTTGGTGGGGTGCTGGGTCCGCATGTCCAACGCGTGGAACTTACCTTCTGAGACACAGAGGAGAAGCCCTTGGTAGGGTGCTGGGTCCGCATGTTGAACACGTGGAACTTACCTTCTCGGACACAGAGGAGAAGCCTTTGGTGGGGTGCTGGGTCCGCATGTCGAACACGTGTAACTTCCCCTCCAGCGAGGTGGCGACCAGCTTGTTCATGGTGATGTCCTTCCGGTCGAACTCCAGGCAGCAGACCTGCCCGAGAGAAACAAGACATCCTCATCACCCGGGACCACGACTACCTTACAGACGTGTTGAAATGGAAACACGTTTTCCTAAAATATCAGCTAGAAATAATAACTGCAAAAGTTAGGCTAGATTTTTGGCAAGGGAAAAACTGCCATGGCCATTTTCAATACCGGAAGGGTCGAAACGTTGTATCTGCTGTTTGTCTCAATTAAACACCTTTGGAGCATTAAAAAGTGAGTTGCGAGGGGCGCCCTCGTGGCGCATACCATAGTGCCTCGCGCACCTACGCGGCCGACCCGGGTTCGATCCCAGCTCCCGTCGTTATTTGTCGCATGTCTCCCCCACCTCTCCTCCCGTTCACCCTCTCCTCTGTCGGTCCTGCGCAGGCATGCGTTCTTCATGGGACGGGGTGCAACCCCAGATAAGTACTCGCTATTTGCATATCAATAGCGCCGGTCGTCAGGTGTGTTAAATACGTTCTCAGATACATTCACACCTAACTTGTTGTGAAGACATGTGTTACATTCCATTCGTAGAGGCAATTAGGCACTGTCTTTAGTCTGTGCTCAAGCGAGGGGACATTAAATGCGCATTTGCGGGAGCGCGCGTGCACGTGGTGCGTGCAAGCCCAGATGATTTCAATAACACACCACTGGTCCTGCGTGACCAATAAAGCTGTAAAAATGCTAAAAACAAAATGCTAAAAAATGGCTCAGCACCAAGGAACGGAGGATGTGCGTTTTTCTGAACATTTTCAATGGGGCCCATTGACCTCTCACCTCAATGAAAATGGGTTATATATGATTTGATAAAGACATTACTGGTAGCCAGCAAAAAGGCAATAACCAGACTATGGTATAAGGAGGAACCACCGACAAGGGAACAGTGGCTGGGGTTGGAGAGGAGATATACAAAATGGAGAAACTTACACACATGCTGAGGCTACAGGAGGATAGGTTTGGGTCGAAGTGGGAAAAGTGGGAGAAATACAAGGGGAAAGGGAACGACACCACAGATGGGTGAACAGGATGGATACAAAAATAAATTAAATAAGAAAATAACTCAATGTCCCCATGTCACTACTGTTTTTTTTGTTTGGCTTTGTTTCAGTTTTGTTTAAATGTTGTAAGTTGATAAATGTAAATACAAATTTAAGTAAAAAAAAAAGGGAAAAAATGGTTATATGGGTATCTATGGGAGGACAAACTTGTTATAACCACCGGAGGCATAACTATTACATCACAGCCCTCAGTTAAGTATCTAGGCTGTATCCTAGATGAGACTATAGGAGGTGCCCACATGGCCCTAAATGTCCTGGGAAAGATTATAAGCGACAGAACAAGGTTCCTAGCTAGGAAGTCCATTTTACTAAATTTAGACTGCCTAAAAACCCTTGCCTCATGTCTAGTCCAGTGCCAGTTTGACTACGCCATCAGTTCATGGTACTGGAGCCTTCAAACAGCACAGAATAAACTAATCAGAGTGGTTTTAGGCCTTAACTCCAGAACCCACATAGGGAAGACCTTTATCCAACTCCACTGGCTACGAGTTGAGGCTAGAGCCACACAGATACAACTAGGGATGGTCCACATTATACAGGGTTCGAAATTAACGGGGGCTTGGGGCAACATGCCCTAGAAAATTTACCAAATACCCTCGAAAATCAGTTAAGGGGGGCAAGAAAAGCCCCAGACAGTTTACTAATTATATATATGCTCTACAGTGCGAGCATTTCACTCGTATTTGCCCCTAATAATATGTGTGTGCGAACCGGAAAAATAATTTACTCGCAGTGTGCAAGTGAAGATTACAAACGCTCCGCTGTTAATAGTTCAGAAAGTCCCACATTCCACAAGGCGCATAAACATCCAATCACAGTAGTTTCCTGCGGTGACGCGGCTGGTTTCATGCGAGTGAAAGGAAATGAGAACACAGTACGCGCTGGAAAATAAAGTCACGGTACCGGCATAGGCAAGTTATACATTCAGAATCAGACAACGCAAAAAATTCAGCCAGCCATGAAGCCCATTCATTTTTATTTTGAGCAAAAGAGAGACGAGGAGAAAGAGGAATCCGGCGAGGCAGCTAATGTTACTGAGGCTGATAACGTTAGCGAAGTTAGCACACGCACGCCACAATCATACTGTGGGCCAGCCAGTGACTTTGGTGGTGTGTGCTATTGCACAGATGTGTGTCCCGTTCCCGTTTGCACACGCACACACACACACACACGCCACAAGCCATCACTGGGAACGCTCAGAGGAAAGGGGGGCTGAGAATATCCGTGTAGTGTGTGTGTGTCTCGCTCTCTCTCCCTCTCCCTCTCCACATCTCTCTCTCCTGAACCTATTTCATTCAAAAGGAAGACATTGATGGACAGTAGCTATACGTATAAATTATAGCTCAGTTGTAGCTGTAACAGAATAATTGTATTAACTATTAATTAACTATTATTCAATAGCGTTTCAATTATAATGAATTAAATAATTGTATAAAGAATTTTCCATGTTCTGTCATCTATAATATATTCCATTGCCTTTCCTATCTGTATCAAAGTCAAAATGTTGGTATCGTGACAAGACTACAACATACAAAAGCAGCTTGACAACCGATATCCTTTGCGTCTAGTAGGCATGGGACCCCATTCTGTGACCCCGAAACACACAAAAAAGCCCCCGAAAATCAATTATGGGGGGCAAAAAAAGCCATGGAATTTTTTTATGATTATTTCTAACCCACAAGATTCTAAACACAAAAGGAAGCTTGAGAAATGTAGTCCCCTGTAAGCACAACAGGAAGACATTTAGTGCATTTTCATTTAGATATAGAGGTGCAGTGGAGTAGAACAAACTACCATTCAATATTAAGGAAACAGAGTGCTGCAGTGTTCAAATCCAGGATAAGGGAGCGGCTATTTAGTAACCTGCCACTGTAATGTTTGTGCGACTGTATATGTGCTGAACCTCTGTTGAACCATGATTATTGTCTCTATGCACTTTATTGTTGAAAAATAATTATTGCTTTTAATGCAACAATGAAAATGTTTGCATTAATGCATTTTTTTTTTATGAAACAGCATTACTACTAGTATTAACACATTCAGCGCCAGACCCGGGATAAGTCTGGTTAACTCGCCATCGCTTGAGCGCCAAACCCGAGAAAAACCCGGGTTTTACCGGTAATCGTCATTTATTTTATTCGCTATATCCATTCATAATTCATCCATCCAGCTTGATGTTATCATTGGGAATGGCTCTGAGATCGCAAACGGCCAATACCGCCGCCTAACGCCTTGCGGCCGGTATTGCACATCATTGGAAAGCCTCTGGCTTGGGCTGTGCGTCGATCTAAGAAGTCCGGTCCAGGTTTTCCTTCTCGGGCATGGGTAATGTTTATAACACATGGATTGGGGACACTCGACCACCGCCGGTTCATGTGTTTTGGTGGATAACGTTGGACAGACGACTGCGATCAGTATTTGGAATGGCGATCAGATAATTGGATTATTCTTTTTGCAGTACATCATAGACAAGGTAAGGACTATATGTTATCAATCTTGCATTGATCCGATGATTTTTCCCCCGCGATCGCAGCGTGTGTCTGTAATGTACTTAAGCATTACATCACGCGCAGGAGTGGTTTGTGAACAATAAACCATGCCTAGGGGTGGTCGTTAGACCCCCCTAGGCATGGTTTATTGTTCACAAATCACGACTGCAAGTGGTGTAATGCTTTTATACAACTGCCACATTCATCCAACCTTATTGCTATACAATAAACACACATTAATCGAATATTTATTGAAAAAACCATCCGCCAGAATTTTTTTCCCCCACAACAACAAAAAAGACAAGTTGCCTCCATGTGGAAGCAGCTCGGAAGTGCATCCAACCAACTAACACATCCAACTGTGTGTTATTGGAATGATTGAGAGAAGTTGCCTCCATGTGGAAGCAGCTCGGAAGTGCATCCAACCAACTAACACATCCAACTGTGTGTTATTGGAATGATTGAGAGAAGTTGCCTCCATGTGGAAGCAGCTCGGAAGTGCATCCAACGGATCCAACAAACTAACACATCCAACTGTGTTATTGGAATGATTGATTGAACATTTTATTACCAGATGCAGAATGGGTACAATACAGTACGGCTCAATACACACAATTGTTAAGGGGATGCAAACCTACTTTCTATATAACTTCATTCTTAGATGCTTCTATAGAAAGTAGGTAAAACAAATTAAAAAGTTTTCTCCGCCCTATTTTTTTATTTATTTTTTTAAACCTACTTTAGAGGGCCTAAACTTAACCAGTTGGAAACCAGGCATACAGTAATAAAATTAGCAATCAATCAATTCAATAGGCCATGCTCACTCAAAACATCGCAGCACTCAGCTGCTTCTCTCTCAGTCTGACTCTCCCCCGCCGTTGCAGACAGGAGTGTGTGTGTGTGGGTGTGTGTGTGGGGGTGTATGTGTGTGTGTGTGTGTGTGTGTGTGTGTGTGTGGGTGTGCCAGACAGTGTGAGAGTGAGCTCTGCAGTCAGGGGGAAGGAAGAAGAAATTTAAAATAAAATTGCAAATAATCAATCAATCAATCAATCCGCGATTTTTCTTTTGTTCTACAATGACTCATGACCCATCAATTACATCATCCAACATTGTTTAAAGGACTAAGACATTCGCCGTGACAGAATCGCTTTATATTTAGTCGTTATGACGCTATCAACATATCCATTTGTTAAAGATTATTGTCCGCCATCTTGTTTTCTCCGAAGAATCTGCACGGCGGAGTGATGTGATTCGGTTGTGGGCGGGTCCTGGGACCAGGAGCGTGGATTGTGCCCTATAAATACGTGTAAATGGACTGTTTCAGCCAATCAGAATCGAGAAATTTGCATGCCGTTGTATAATGTGTAATGTATGCCGCTGGTGGCGCCAAAGCATAGAAACCCCCCGCTCCCCCCCCCCCCCCTTTCGTGCATGCATGATGAAACATAATACCGATAATCTAGCGTTGTTTTCAGAATGATTCTTGATCCAGGCGAGAAATGGCACGATTTATAATGAAATGCAGTAAAGCGCTGTTTGCCGGAGTTTCCTGGGATTACACAGGATCACCCTAAAACTATACTCATATTCACCACGGTATAAAACGGATATGTATGGATGAAAAAATGATCAGTTTTTTGCATGTTGACCGGAAGAAACTCACTGACAATCGACATAGTTATTAGATCCATAGCTATAATATTTAATATAGCTTTAGCACTGCAAACACCGGAATTTATCCCCATTGAACAGAGAGCTGGCACACAACGGCCCAACGCCCATAGCGACCTCTGGCGCTGAACCTGTTAATGCACTTTAGACTATTCACTAAGAATGCTCAAAGAAGGGGCGCTCCAGTAGCACACCACATAGCATGCTAAGTCGCGAAGTGGTCGTCCCGGGTTCGTTTCCCAGTCCCGGCGACCATTTACCGCATGTCTTCCCTACCCGTCTCCCGTTCTCCCTCTCTCCCTCCATCGGTCCTGCGTGGCCAGAAAAAGCTGAAAATGCTATAAATAAAAGTGTTTAAAAAAGCAAAAAACCTGCTATCTCCCCCTAAAGATCATCTACTGGTGACCTGCTATCTCCCCCTAAAGATAATCTACTGTTGACCTGCTATCTCCTCCTAAAGATCTACAGTTTACCTGAAATATCCCCCTAAAGATCATCTACTGTTGACCTGCTATCTCCCCCTAAATATAATCTACTGCCGACCTGCTATCTCCCCCTAAAGAGCATCTACTGTTGACCTGCTATCTCCCCCTAAAGATAATAGATAATGTTGACCTGCTATCTCCCCCTAAAGATGTATTCTGTACTCTGTACTCTGTATTCTGTACTTCTGTATGACTTCTGTATGACAACTATTAAAGAACTTGAACTTGATAATAGATAATGTTGACCTGCTATCTCCCCCTAAAGATAATCTACTGTTGACCTGCTATCTCCTCCTAAAGATCATCTACAGTTTACCTGAAATGTCCCCCTAAAGATAATCTACTGTTGACCTGCTATCTCCCCCTAAAGAGCATATACTGTTGACCTGCTATCTCCCCCTAAAGATAATAGATAATGTTGACCTGCTATCTCCCCCTAAAGATAATCTACTGTTGACCTGCTATCTCCCCCTAAAGATAATCTACTGTTGACCTGCTATCTCCTCCTAAAGATCATCTACTGCCGACCTGCTATCTCCTCCTAAAGAGCATCTACTGTTGACCTGCTATCTCCCTCTAAAGATCATCTACTGTTGACCTGCTATCTCCCCCTAAAGATAATCTACTGTTGACCTGCTATCTCCCCCTAAAGATCCCCGTCCCCTCTCCCCGAAGAAATACTAAAATGGGTCTATGTGGGTCTTAGAAGGTGTGGTTTGCAGCCAAATATGGGAATATGAATGGAATCACAAAGTCAAAAGCTGTAAAAATATGTACATTAATAACGATCTGCAGATGTTTTATCCTTGCTCTACGCACCCCGTTCTTAATGTTGGTCTCCCAGCGCAGAGACATGTTTCGAAGGTCAAAGAGTTTGATGTCCCCGTTGTCGTACCCTGCGCACACACACCGGTCCTGGTCGTTGTAGGCGTGACCTGCGCGGAGAGAGAGGGTCAAACGAACGGAGGTTGGAGACCGCTCAGATTATCTTCATACACATTACACAGGGTAAAATGTTTTCATTTGGGATGAAGGAACGGGAACACGTTAAGCCGGTCTGGCATCTTGAAGGCATTCAGACATCAGGTTCAAGAAGTTTAACATTCATACTGAAGGACCACCGAGGTCCAAAGAAAAGGTTCCAAGTAATTTTCTGTGTCAACTGTCAAAAGCCCAAACCCGCACAGGCAAGCATTTGTTTTTTTAATCATTCAGGAGGGAAGTTTTTCCATTTTCTGAAACAGTGTTTTGACAATGATGAGTATATTAGTGAATGTGTCTTTGTGGTAGTGGTGGGTGTGTGCACGTGTGTGTGTGCCTCTGTTGTCAGGCGAAAACCTTGAATCTCCAATTTAGGTAATTTTCATGTTTTGACTTGAATTTAAAGTTGACACGCTTATTTCTCTATGTTGTGGCAGAGTCTCATGACCCTAAGGACCATAAAGCCCATTCATAAATACATCACTGTCATTCTGAACATTAGCAATTTTTTTTCTTTCATTCCTGAAAAGTGGAGCTTTTTTTGGATAATGTCTCGACTATTATCCAGTTGTAGCCTGGGGAAGAAGATGATGCTGATGAGGTGAACAGTGACCTTGCACGGAATGTTTGTGTAGTTCTCTTTCTTCCAACATGGCAAAATTGGTAACTATGAAAATAAGAAAATGCATGTTTTATTTTATAATTATATTTTATTGTACTTCTATTTAAACTCAGTTTATATTCCATTTTCATCTTATTCTACCGTAATTGTCTGTCCGTTAATGTCGCACCAAATGACCAAATCAAATTCCTTGTATGTGTAAACTACGGTACTTAAGCATTACATCACGCGCAGGAGTGGTTTGTGAACAATAAACCATGCCTAGGGGTGGTCGTTAGACCCCCCTAGGCATGGTTTATTGTTCACAAATCACAACTGCAAGTGGTGTAATGCTTTTATACAACTGCCACATTCATCCAACCTTATTGCTATACAATAAACACACATTAATCGAAGATTTATTGAAAAAACCATCCGCCAGAAAAAGTAGTTCCCACAACAACAAAAAAGACAAGTTGCCTCCATGTGGAAGCAGCTCGGAAGTGCATCCAACCAACTAACACATCCAACTGTGTGTTATTGGAATGATTGAGAGAAGTTGCCTCCATGTGGAAGCAGCTCGGAAGTGCATCCAACTGATCCAACAAACTAACACATCCAACTGTGTTATTGGAATGATTGATTGAACATTTTATTACCAGATGCAGAATGGGTACAATACAGTACGGCTCAATACACACAATTGTTAAGGGGATGCAGACCTACTTTCTATATAACTTCATTCTTAGATGCTTCTATAGAAAGTAGGTAAAACAAATTAAAAGGTTTTCTTTGCCCTATAGGAAAAAAAAAGTTTTCGCCCTATTTTTTTATTTCTTTTTTTAAACCTACTTTAGAGGGCCTAAACTTAACCAGTTGGAAACCAGGCGTACAGTAATAAAATTAGCAATCAACCAATCAATCAATTCAATGGGCCATGCTCACTTAAAACATCGCAACACCCAGCTCTCTCTCAGTCTGACTCTCCTCCGCCGTTGCAGACAGGAGTGTGTGTGTGTGTGTGTGTGTGTGTGTGTGTGTGTGTGTGTGTGTGGTGGGTGTGCCAGACAGTGTGAGAGTGAGCTCTGCAGTCAGGGGGAAGGAAGAAGAAATTTAAAATAAAATTGCAAATAATCAATCAATCCGCGATTTTTCTTCTACAAAAGTTCTACAATGACTCATGACCCATCAATTACATCATCCAACATTGTTTAAAGGACTAAGACATTCGCCGTGACAGAATCGCTTTATATTTAGTCGTTATGACGCTATCAACATATCCATTTGTTAAAGATTATTGTCCGCCATCTTGTTTTCTCCGAAGAATCCGCACGGCGGAGTGATGTGATTCGGTTGTGGGCGGGTCCTGGGACCAGGAGCGTGTTGTGCCCTATACATACGTGTAAATGGACTGTTTCAGCCAATCAGAATCGAGAAATTTGCATGCCGTTGTATAATTGGCAATAAAGACCTTTCTGATTCTGACATAGAAACCGTTGTTTTGCACATACAGTAGCAACCATCGTCTCGATCCAACATGGAGGACAAACGGACATTTGAAACACTCTGAAAGGACCCCATGTAGATGGGCATATTTCTGTGCTACATACTTGGCCCGTGTCACATATTCAAAGATGGACGTGTCATGTGTGTTTTTCCAAAGGGGCATTTAAAAGGATACAATTCACTTTTAAATACTATTATAGATCCAATATTTATGGCTTAAAACCCATTTCCGACAATTAGTTACACTTTAAATAATAAAAGAAATTAAATCTTGATTCAGAACAATTTTATCATTGATGAACAAAACTTTCAATGCGAATGGTTGATTTGGATTTCAAGGACTTTTTAAACACCTTGTTAAAAAATTGGCTGTTTTCAAGGCCTTGACTTGTTTGTCAAAAATCAAGCACTTTAAGCACTTCAAGGACCTTGTGCGAACCCTGCTTCACGTACCGAAGGCGACCGTCCAGCAGTCTCTCTTGGGCTCCCCGTCTGCCGGCTCCATGTTAGCCACCGCCGAGTCCTTCTGTCGGGGATCCCACACCTTCACCGTCCCTGGAAACACCAGCCGACATGGTGCATCAGTCAGCTTTCAGTTAGGATCATCAGAATCTTTCAAACACCTTCAACTATGAATACAGTATTTGCAGAAGGGGAAAGTGCACAGTTACATGACCTACTGTGCTTCAGGGTTGGGTCTTGGGTCATTACTAGGGTTGGGTCATTACTAGGGTTGGGTCTGGGTCATTACTAGGGTTGGGTCATTACTAGGGTTGGGTCTTGGGTCATTACTAGGGTTGGGTCATTACTAGGGTTGGGTCTTGAGTCATTACTAGGGTTGGGTCATTACTAGTACATTTACATTTAGTCTAAAGTACCGAAAAAAGGTACCGTTGGGTACCGGTATCGATTCACATTTGAACCGATACGGTACCGGTACCTGTGAATCGATACCGGTACCCAACGGTACCTTTTTTCGGTACTTTAGTCTCTAAAAATGTAATCTACCTACCTCAGTTGTGAAAAAAATTATCCAAACTTCAAATAACCACACTTTCGACTGTTTTTGGCTTGCCATTGCCCCGACTGCTTTGTTGTTGAATCAAGTCAAATCCTAGGTAAGCGTATATTGTGCGTGTGAACGTTGACATGAAAATAAAAGTTAATAAAAAAAAGTGTTAAAAAAAGAAATATATATATATATTTTTTTTTACAGTACCGACAACGGTAGCTCACGTGAATCGATACTCGGTAGTACCGACGGAGTGCAACGCGTGCAAAGCTTGACCATATGTTTGTGTCTAATAAAGGTGCTGGCAATCTCAAAGCTCACATGGACACAGAAAAACATTACAAATAAAGCAGTGCAAGGCGAGAGTTTTATGGCAAAGTTGACCGAATTAATTGAAGCATGCAGCTATACAGAGAGAGAAAGAAAATAATTTAAAACAATTTTTATGCCTCAAAATGATGTTTTGGTTTGATAAGATGCTTAATCATTCTAAGGATTATGTGTGTAATAAATTAGTTTTGTACACTAATTGCAACGAATCTGAAACTGCATAGTATCTTTGTGAGGTTATGGTTTTATAATTTACATTACATTGAAAATATACAAAGCGATATATTTTTTAAAGCTGGATTTTCTAATACAGAAGAAGTATTATTTATAACATTACTTCATATTTTTCTTGTTATTTATTTTGTCCAGTAAGACTTGAAAATGTGTATTATTTTGTCATAGGTTGATTTAGTTATTTTCTTGAGATTTGGTTATAGAGATATTATTTTGTTATATAAAATAATATAAACAATAATTTTATATCCATACAGGGGAGGCATACTTTAAATATATTAAAATGATAAGGCATCTTTGAGTAAACTTCGAGTATCATTAAGTATCTTGAGGCTGAAGGCAGTGTCCTCTTTAAAAAAAAATCACAATATGGTCACCCTTGAAGTCGCATGATAATTCACTTAATAAAATAATGACGAGTCAGCCTCCTAAAAAGACAAAAGTTAGTGACACGACTCACACCGCCAACCCAGCCAAAGTAAGGACTTTGCTCTGTATCGTCAAACAATGGTCAAATAAATATTTGATTAAGGAATATAATATGCCTTTTTGTATTATTTCTGTGTATCAGCAAAATGTATAGATTTTTATGTTAGACATTGAGGGAAATTAAGATTCTCAGATATTTTACAAACCGCCGCTTATCAACTAACCGGTTAATCGGCAGGTGACGTATGTTGCTCAGTAGTTGCTGATGTCTGCTCAGGAGGTTTGAGTGTTTGCTCAGACCGGAAAAAAATTAGAGGGAACATTGGTCATAACTAGGGTTGGGTCTTGGGTCATTACTAGGGTTGGGTCTTGCTCATTACTAGGGTTGGGTCTTGCTCATTACTAGGGTTGGGTCTTGGGTCATTACTAAGGTTGTATCCCCAAAATCACAAAATCCAGTGACAACCAGGGAAATCCAGGGTCCATCCAGAACCTGAACAATGCAACTGTTCCCCTTCAAGTTCAAGTTTTGTATTATTTGTCACATATAAGGTACAACATGTACAATGCTTGGTTCTGTATGAGCCCCCTAAGATTGTGCTAAGTAAAATAATAAAGACCAAACTCTATACAAAATATACAATATACAAAACTAAAGTACAAAATGAGGTAGAGATGTAGTGCAAATATTGTGTAGTGTTAAAAAGTGTTTAAAGTGTCTAAAGTGAATGTTAAGGTAAATGTTTAAAGTGAGTGTGTGCATGCGGATGTGTATGCAGTGAATGTAGATGGATGGGTTAGTGTTGCATTGAGCATCCTGATGGCCTGGGGCTAGAAGCTCCTTCCGAGTCTCTCTGTACCGGCCATGAGACTCCAGTAGCGTAACCTGGGGATAGAAGATCCTTTTGAGTCTCTGTACTGGCCATGAGACTCCGGTAGCGCTTGCCTGACCGCAGCAGTGCAAAGAGGCAGTTGATTGGGTGCGGCTAATAAAGCTAATTTGATCTAATGTAAACTATTTCTAAATATACACACACACACATATGGGTTTCTTGTATTGTGTTACTGCCCTCACCATCTCTGCTTCCAGTGACAATCTCAGGGGCTCCGTCACCAATCCCCAGCCCTCCGATTGCATCTATACTGTTCACTATCTCCCTGTGAGCCTTCACAGAGTACACCGGCACCTCAGGCCCCTCCAGGTTCCTGTGGACAACAGACACTCACAGTTAGACAATGTTAGCTTCTAAGCCCAAAAACAAACTGTATTCGGGACAGCCCTAATTTCTGTAGAACCCTGACCCAAACAACAATTCCTTCTGTAGAACCCTGACCCAGTCATTTTATAGAACCCTGACCCAAACAACAAGCCTTCTGTAGAACCCTGACCCAAACAACAAGTCCTTCTGTGGAACCCTGACCCAAACAACAAGGCCTTCTGTAGAACCCTGACCCAAACAACAAGGCCTTCTGTAGAACCCTGACCCAAACAACAAGGCCTTCTGTAGAACCCTGACCCAAACAACAAGGCCTTCTGTAGAACCCTGACCCAAACAACAAGGCCTTCTGTAGAACCCTGACCCAAGCAACAAGGCCTTCTGTAGAACCCTGACCCAAACAACAAGTCATTTTGTAGAACCCTGACCTAAACACTGTAGAACCCTGACCCAAACAAGGCCTTCTGTAGAACCCTGACCCAAACAACAATTCCTTCTGTAGAACCCTGACCCAAACAACAAGGCCTTCTGTAGAACCCTGACGCAAACAACAAGTCATTTTGTAGAACCCTGACCCAAACACTGTAGAACCCTGACCCAAACAACAAGGCCTTCTGTAGAACCCTGACCCAAACAACAATTCCTTCTGTAGAACCATGACCCAAACAACAAGGCCTTCTGTAGAACCCTGACCCAAACACTGTAGAACCCTGACCCAAACAACAAGCCCTTCTGTAGAACCCTGACCCAAACAACAATTCCTTCTATAGAACCATGATGACCCAAACAACAAGGCCTTCTGTAGAACCCTGACCCAAACAACAAGTCATTTTGTAGAACCCTGATCCAAACACTGTAGAACCCTGACCCAAACAACAAGGCCTTCTGTAGAACCCTGACCCAAACAACAAGTTATTTTGTAGAACCCTGACCCAAACAACAAGGCCTTCTGTAAAACCCTGACCCAAACAAGGCCTTCTGTAGAACCCTGACCCAAACAACAAGGCCTTCTGTAGAACCCTGACCCAAACAAGGCCTTTTGTAGAACCCTGACCCAAACAACAAGTATTTCTGTAGAACCCTGACCCAAACAACGCGTCCTTCTGTAGAACCCTGACCCAAACAACACGTCCTTGTGTTTGTGATGTAGATGAAATACCATATGTTGAGAGTTCCATCAAAATCCCCCGTCGCTATGTGCCTTTGCTGGAGAGAGGTGGCCCCAAATGTCCCACATTTAATGGGCTTGGCTTTCTCTATCTGAAAGACATGGTTTGATAAGAGTTAGTCTATATTACCGCATTCCTCTAATTCAATGGTTTTCTCTGTCTGAAAAGACATGGTTTGTTTATTAATAATAATAAATTTTATTTGGAGGCGCTTTTCAAGACACCCAAGGTCACCTTACAGGGCATAAAAACAGAATAAGACAGTAAAATGTCACCTTACACTACAGGGCATAAAAACAGAACAAGACAGTCAAAGGTCACCTTACAGGGCATAAAAACAGAACAAGACAGTCAAAGGTCACCTTACAGGGCATAAAAACAGAACAAGACAGTCAAAGGTCACCTTACAGGGCATAAAAACAGAACAAGACAGTCAAAGTTAAAAAGATTTGATTTTGCCAAGTCAAAGTTAAAAACAAAACAAACAGGAAGTATAAAACAGTGACACACAGGGTACAGTTATAGAGAATATGCCAGTTTGAAAAGGTGGGTTTTTAGTTGGGATTTGAATGTTGATATGGAGTCAGACTGTCAAGACATATGGGAGCAGGGAGTTCCAGAGTCTGGGAGCTGAGCAGCTGAAAGCTCGAGCACCCATGGTGTTGAGGCGTGAGCTGGGGATGGATAGAAGCCCAGTAGAGGATGAGCGGAGGAAAAAGAAATTAAAAATTATTTTATATAAATTTTTTTTTTTTTTTTTTATAAAATATATATATTATATAATTAGACTTGTACTTGTATTATCTGTGAGACATCGCCACCACGCAACAAGTCAAAATGCTCGCTATCTGCAAACAGCTCCACTGTCTGTGTGTACTCTAGTAGCCCAGCTCCAAAAAGGATTCTCCGGCGCTGCAGCGGGACCCTATTGGTAACGTTATGCTTTGGTCATTTCACATTCAGCAAGCCCTCAGCTCGAATACGCATTAAATCAATGTTATAAGACATTGATATCAAGAGCTATCTGTAGCTACTGCTAGCCGGCTAGATGACGTTAAGACAGAACTTTAGTTCAATGGGACATTTCGTTTTGAACAGTAAACTAACGTCAGCTAACGCAAGCTAACGCAAGCTACCGGAGGTATGAACATGGACTACTAGATTTTCTGGATCATTTGTTGATATCAGGAGCTATCGGTAGCTAGCCGGCTAAATACCGTTAGACAATGCCTACTAAACGTGAATAGTTGACTGGGTAATTTTGTTTAAACAGTAACGATAGCTAGGTAGCTAACGTTAGCGCAGGTCGAATGCACTACAGACTCGAGCAGAGCCGCACCTCTTTGTTTACAAACTCTACACGGGGGCGGGCGGGGCTAGGGAGGAGGAGCAGTTTGCAGGTCCTGTGCGTCTGAGACAAGCGAGTGAGATATCCACTTGATCAGTTTCCGCGATCGGCGAATATGACTCATTATCGGAATTCCCGATCGCATATTTATACTGATTATCGGCCGATAACGATCGGTGGCCGATCGATCGGGGCATCCCTAGGTACAAGGATAACATGTGAAAGTCTGTCGACTTGTTTCCAACATGGTCCCAAGAAGAATACAATAAATCACAAAGAAAGAGTTAAGAAGATAAGATAGATACAACAAGTAGATAAAATAGACAACACAATTTTCTGAAAGAGCCTCATTACAGCATGTCATGTTCCTGTTCTTCAAGAGTGGTGGCCAAGCACCGACTGCAACCTATTGTTGCAGATGTCGCTTCACACCCCTCTTGAAGACAGCAATAGTGGGGGAGTTTTGGATGGCCCTGGGCAGAGAGTTCCACAGCCGACAGGCTGTAGACAGAAAGCCATTCTGTGAATAGGAACCCTTTCTAGGCTCATAAACTGAGAGCTGTCCAGACCGTAACTGTCGTCCGTGGACCTGGCCACGCAGGACAATGTCAATGCGAGAGCATAAATAACTGAGGGCAGATCCATTTAACATTTTATACATGTGTCCAGGGAGCGAAATTAACTTTTTGACTCACCGGCCAGTGGCTGGTAGATGAGAAAAATCTACCCGCCAAGCATATTTCTTACCAGCCAATTTTTTTTAAAATAAAATATATATATTATATAATCATACTTGTAGTTGTATTATCTGTGAGACATCGCCACCACGCAACAAGTCAAAATGCTCGCTATCTGCAAACAGCTCCACTGTCTGTGTGTACTCGAGTAGCCTCCAGCTCCAGCAAGGATTCTCCGGCGCTGCAGCTGGACCCTATACTGTAGCCTCCAGCTCCAGCAAGGATTCTCCGGCGTTGCAGCTGGACCCTACTGGAGCTAACGTGTACTAGGTAGCTACCTATCCAACGGAGGTATTATGCACTACTAGACTTGCTGGAGCATTTGTTGATATCGGGAGCTATCAGTAGCTAGCCGGCTAGATAACGGACAATGCCTCAGTATTAAACTAAAAGTGAATAGTTGACTGGGTCATTTTGTAACGGTAGCTAACGTTAGAGCAGTCAGCAGACTGCCCGGCCCGACTCTAGCCTCTCTGTTTACATGGGGTTGGGAGGGGCTGGAGGAGGGAGGAGCAGCGCGTTGCATGTCTGTGTGCTTGAGACAGCGAGTGAGAACTCCGCTAAGAATTGGATCATGTTATTCGATCGGTTTTCACATGACTATTTCGTTGCCCGCCACATGGCGGACAGACCTCTCAGTCCCACCCGCCAAACGTAAAATCTGCCCGCCAATGGCGCTTGGCGGGCTTTAATTTCGCTCCCTGCATGTGTCCCAGTTTCAGAAAGGAGACACTCTGCTCCACAGGGAGCCATCCCACCTCATTGAAGTGACATGGCTCAATATGGGTTCGAGGTGGCAGATTTAGGACCAATCGTATAGTCTAAGGGTGCGGTTACACCTTTCGTTTCATTTTCGTATCATTGTCATACGCGTTTCGCCGCGACGTCCTGCGCCTTGAGTCACACTTTCGTTTTTTTTTTGTTTTTGTCACCTGAGCACACTGATGTAGTACACTGCCAAAGCAGTAGGTGGCAGTAGGTGGCGAACATGAAGGCAATTTCAACCAATCAGAACTTGAATGTGCCAATACACTTCCTGGAAGCTCCAGCAAAGAAAATATCAACAAGGCGGGTGCCTATGAGCGCCACCATCTTGCTATTTACCCAATGCAGCAATTCTTTTTCAGCAAAGCCTAATAAAAGTGCAATAAACAAAACGGATACATTCACTGTGTGTTCTGCCTGTCATTTGTTGATGAAACAAAACTAACATCAACACAAGTGACCACCAAGAGCGGATAGTTTAGTCTAGAAAAAGATCGGTAGCATTGTTAGCTGCATGCTAACGTCAATGGAATTTGCCATTATAACAGTATAGCATTGTGGCTAGAAGCTAACGTTAGCTCACGCTACTTAGCCAGCACCAAACTGATGATATCGGGAGCTATCAGGAGTTAGATAACATTAGAGACAACGCTGTGTGTATTAAACAAAGGTGAATAGATGACTGGGCCATTTTGTTTAATGCTTGTTAAGTTGAAAGAGGAGCTTTGAGCTAACAGGGTTTGATAGCTAACACTAGCTCATGTTATCCAGTGGCAGTGCCAATCGGTAATGCTAGCAGAATGAATGGATGTAAACTTTATTTAACATATTGCATATGGGTACAATACAATACGGCTCAATACAAACAATTGTTAAGGGAATGCAGACTGTTGTAGCTTGGACTGGGGTCCTTATAACAATAACTTGACAACACATAGTAGCTGCAGCTATTTGGTTTGGGACTGCTGTCACCGGAAGGGCACGCAGATGGTATCTACTGCGCATGGGCGTTTTCGCAACAACGGCTCCGTGCTGACTACACGGCTGTTGTCGGCACGTATTTTAGCGTTTCTCCAAAACGCAAACACAATTTAGCGGTTCAGCCATATCCACAAAAAACGCCAAAAAACGCATTTCTGTGTAATAGGGACATGAAACGTATTCAAAAACGTATAAAAAAACGCCACAAATACACTAGTCTAACCATGGCCTTATTTTGGCTGGTTTGTAGCCTGTGTTTACAGTTTCCACTGTAACACCAGTACACCACTATACCAGTACGTACATGCATAAGGCAAAGTAAAATATATTGTTGGTTTCCTGTTGGTTGTCAGTTTGGCCATGGGTAGTGTTGTGAAGGATCAGATTAAACCGAATATATTTATTTATGGATATATATTGAATAGTATTTGTATATCGTTTGATATCCCTTGTATATTCCTTGTACATATACACGGAATATTCCTTTATTCTACTACAGCCCATAATAGTTCATTCTCTTATTGGACAAAAGGACCAGGCGCCAGGGACCAGCCCCTGGCGTTCAAGTTCAAAGGTACCGACGAGACATGCCCTTACTAGCCCCGGCTCCGCGCAGGAATGCGGCTACCGAAAGCAGAGTGGCACTATTTGTCCACCGTGCATATAAATATGGCGCAAGAAATGTAGAATTCCTCTTATCCCTTACCCTTCTACCCAACTAAGTAACAGAACGTGAAGCCTCACCCCACGATACCGCGTGCGGTGTAGTATGGCCTGTTTGGCCTTAGAATAGCAGTGAGACCTCGTGCGAATTAATAGCTGAATTGCCAGAGTTTGGCACCGTATTTCTATTAAGTAATAATAGTCTATTATGTATGGTGCATCGTGCGGTTAGAGTTCTAAAGTGAGCAGCACCCCCATCGCTTCCTCGTGTTATCTAGAGTCTTAACCAGGTTGGGCAGACCACGCGTGGTGCTTTCATCCGAGGAGTTCTAGGCGAGGACCGAGTGGACCTGTACATTGGATTACCTACCCGACGACTGCTGAGCCCTATGCGGCATGGAATATATATTTGCTTTGGTACTTTGATTTGTGGAGCGGATAATCGCCAACACCGGTGAGTGTTGGATCTACCCCGAAAGGAGTCAAGGTGAGACGGCGCTCAGACCAGACTGAGGTCGCCTCGCTTCTTCTTCACTGTGGAGCTACAGCTACAGCTACAGCCTACAAGAGAGCCAAGGTGTATTCATCTGTGGATCAAGATTCTACTGCACTGTCTTCCGTACGTGAAGTCTCCCTAGACATCGTTGACCAGACGGGATACTGCCGACGGCTCTCCTACCCCCCCTACTGGCTTACAACCGGCAGGACCCTTACAGTATATCCAGCTATAATCATTAAGTGACCATAGTTATAATTCCCTAAAAGCCAGGTTGTATACTTGCTTCCTGCGTAACCAGAGATTGGACATTCAGTGTTGATTTGCCTACGAGTACTCATTTGCCTTACAAGAGCATTCAAATCATAAATGTAATGGTGAATATTATATGTACCCTTTGCTATATATTAAATATTTGATTATTACCTTTGTGTGGACCTGGTTTCATGGTGGGAAAGTGTTCATCATATTTAGATATTGTGTACTGTATGGCCAGTAGTTAAAGTACATAAAGCGGTAGTGGTTTAATGATACCATACTTATCAATACAGTCAGGGAATTGTACCCCTCAGTTACAGGTAGGTAGGGAATTTATTTTATTTTATTCTTTCCCACGGCGACTATGGATAGGGAATTTCTTTATTTAATTAAAATGTTCACAACAACATGGATGCATGTACTCTGCCAGCATGTTTAATATCCATAATACTAAATGTTTGACTAAGATTTCTATGAAACTTTATTCAAAAAAAAAAAAAAAAAAAAAAAAAAAAAAAGGATTTTTTTTTTTTATATATATATAATTTTTTTTTTAAACTCATAAAATATATTGGGTCGCACCTAAATCGGCAGGGTCGGTCGGCAACCGGAAACCAACTATTAATTTTGTTAGGCCTAATCATATTGGCTGAGGATCATGCAGTTGGCAAGCAATTTCATAGTTTCCAGTGATAAGAACCTCTTTTTTCTGTGCAAAAATGTCACCCTTGTGTTAACTTTTTTGATCACCTTCAGGGCCATTGTTTTCCCTGAGAGTGTTTGGTCGAGGTCTGCACCTAGGTATTTAACACAGTCTCTAGACTCGACACTGAAGCCATTACAGCTGATCTCAAGTCGGGAGCATTCCTTTAATTTATGTTTTGAGCTGAATAGAATTGACTCCGTTTTTCCAAGGTGAATCGATAATCTGTAGTCAACTAACCATTTGTGAAGGCTTTCCAGCTCCCTACTGAATTTCTGCTGTGTCGTCTCCAGACACCAGAAGTGTCGAGTCGTCAGCATACAGTAGGAGTCTGCAGGATACTGCAGACACCATGTCATTAACATATAATGAAAAGAGCAATGGAGCAAGGATGCTACCTTGCGGCACCCCACATGTTATTTCATTATATGAAGATGCAACACCTTTATGTTCACAACCTGGGTCCTCCCAGTCAAGTACGACCTGAACCATCTCACCGACCCATCGTCCATCCCACAGGCTTTGAGCTTCTCAAGCAGGATCTGATGGTCAACAGTATCAAACGCTTTCTGCAGGTCAATCAGAACCATGCCAGTTTGTTTGCCACAGTCCATCTGGGTTCGAATATGGTCAGTGAGATCAATCAGGCAAGCATCCGTAGAATACCCAGGGCGAGAGCCAGACTGGAATTGATAAAGGAGATCTGTCTGTTTAAGAAAATCTTAAATTATGGTTTGATTGATTGATTGAAAACTTTATTTATTATTATTTTTTTGGTAGATTTGTATTGTTTTTACTACCGGGCAGTCCGGTAGAGAGAGAGAGAGAGATTAAGAACGGGAGACAGAGCGGGGAGAAGACATTCGGCAAAGGACGCCGGGTCCGGGAATCGAACCCAGGTCGACGCAACGCGTTACATGGTTCGCCACTTGGGTGCCCCGATTGAAAACTTTATTAACAGATTGCAGAATGGGCACAATACAGTACGGCTCAATACAAACAATTGTTAACTCATTCCCCGCCAAAAACGAGTTAACTCGTTATAGCCCGGCAAACGGACGCCAACGAGTGTACTCGTTATTGGATCGTTATTTCTTTTATTCGCTATTTCCATTCATAATCCAGCCATCCAGCCTGATGTTATCATTGGGAATGGGTCTGAGATCGCAAACGTCCAATACCGCCGCCTAATGCCATGCGGCCGGTATTGCACATCATTGGAAAGCCTCTGGCTTGGGCTGTACGTCGGTCTAAGAAGTCCGGTCCGGGTTTTCCTTCTCGGCCATGAGTAACGTTATAACAAATGGATTGGGGACACTCGAGCAACGCCGGTTCATGTGTTTTGGTGGATTCTCTTGGCAACACGACCGACATCAATACTTGGAATGGCGATCAGATAATTGGAATATTCTTTTTGCAGTACATCATAGACAAGGTAAGGGCTATATGCTATCAATCTTGCGTTGATCCGATAATCCCGTCCCCGCTATCGGAGCGTGTGTCTGTAATGTACTGTGTAACGTATTCCGTTGGTGACGATCGAAGCATAGAACCCCCCCCACCCTTTCATGCATGCATAATGAAACATAATACCAATAATCAAACGTTGATTTCAGATTGATTGTCGATCCCAGCGAGGAATGGCACGCTTTATAGTGAAATGCAATAAAACGCTGTTTACCGGCGTTTCCTGGTATTACACTATACTCATATTCACCACGGTATAAAACGGAAATGTATGGATGAAAAAATTATCAGTTTTTTGCATGTTGACCGGAAGAAACTCACTGACAATCAACATTGTTATTAGATCCATAGCTATAATATTTAATATAGGTTTAGTACTGCAAACACCGGAATTTATCCCCATTGAACAGAGAGCTGGCACACAATGGCCCAACGCCCATAGCGACCTCTGGCGCTGAACCTGTTAATGCACTTTAGACTATTCACTAAGAATGCTCAAAGGAGGGGCGCTCCAGTAGCACACCACATATCTGTTTTTTGCATCTTCACAGAAAGAAACTCAATGACAATGAATCGACTATATTATATATAGTCCGGCATGTACCCCCAATCATTACAGTCCACGGCCATACGCCCACAGCGACCTCTGGCGTCCGATGAGTTAAGGGCATGCAGACCAGAAAAAAACGTTCATCTTGTTTACATCAGGGTCCCCCATTTTCAATTCATCAAGACATTTATGACATACATGACATACGGATATACAGTACTGTTTGATCAAGACATTTATGACATGCAAGACATATGATACAAATATACAGTACTGTTTAAGAGAAAGAGTTCATAAATAAAATATACATTCGAAGGGGAAGAAACTGTACATTGGAGGGGGTTGGGTGGGGGGGGTTTGGACATTTACCTGGGCCAGTTTCTAATTGCAGTCACCCGTAGGTGCTCTTTGAGAGCGGTTTTGAAGGAGGGTAGGGATTCACATTATTTTACAGCTGTGGGTAGGGTATTCCACATTGTTGTAGCATAATTGCGAAACGTGTTTAGTCCCTTGTTTGAGCCGAATCTGGGTTGAACATGATTTGTGGAACTCCCTCTGGTGTTGTTGTGGTCGTGGAATTCACTGACCTTTGGGAAGTATTTCGACATGTACATGGGTATCTATCCCATGTACATTTGAGGTGCTTTGGTACCATGAGGTGCAAGCAGTCGTAGTTAGAGTTGTTCCGATACCGATACCAGTATCGGAAATGCCGCCGATACTGCCTAAAATGCTGGTATCGGTATCGGCGAGTATCCTCTAATGCTGCGCTCCGATACCACGTAATTTATCAACAACACTGCGGTCTGTTGAGTGAGCATTATAAAACAAACGTGTTTAACCGACCGTGAATTAAAGTGTCAATGCTGTTTGTCATTTTAACAGCAGATACTTTCTTAAATGCCATCCTCCCGACAGAGCGGTGTTGACAGGGAGCTCAGATGGGTTCGCTTGGTGGTGTTATTAGCATTGAACAGCTAACCGAAAGCTAGCGTTAACCAACGTTAAAGGTTTAGCCATAACGTTACCTTGGCTGAAGTTGGGGCTATTCATAATCCAGCAATAATGGCTGCAGACCTGCAAGCAAAGTACAGCAAGTTGGCAAAGGAGTATTCCAACGTAAATCACATTTTCACCAGTAACGTTAGTCTTTCCATCTGCCGGTAGCTCATGCTAGCTAACCTAGCTCACGTTAGCGTCGTCACTGAACCACCTCGCGTACACAATTAATGACATGTTGCGGACAGCCATATCGGTGACAATGTTTAGCTTTTAGTGCCAAATGATAAGAGTCTGAGGCGGAGTCTCAAAAGAGAATGTTGAATATTTATTGTGCAAAAATCACAACAGAGCCTCTACTACTAACTGAATCGGAGCCTTCTGGTAGCAAGTGCAGCAACTAATAATGTCCGTGTGGATCATTGGAATGAATGAATGAATGAATGAATGAATGAATGAATGAATGAATGAATGAATGAATGAATGAATGAAAACTTTATTTAACAGATTGCAGAATGGGTACAATACAGTACGGCTCAATACATACAATTGTTAAGGGGATGCAGACCTGAGAAAGATGTTTGTCTTGTTTCCATCAGGGTCCCCCATTTTCAATTCATATAGACATTTATGACATACACAACATACATGACATTTATGGCATAGGGACATATAGGTATTTAGTACTGATACATTTGTGACATAAGCGGTATTCAAATATACAGTACTGTTACCCCTAGATCCTGACAGAGTATATACATATGATGGGGAGGGGACTGTACATTAGGAGGGGGTGGGTGGGTGGGAGAGAAATATACATACGGCGGGGAGGGAATATATACATGCGGTGGGGAGGAGACTGTCTATTAGGAGGTGGTGGGGGTTTTGGGCATTTACGGTGGCCAGTTTCGAATTGCAGCCTCCCGTAGGTGCTCTTTAAGAGCGGTTTTGAATGTGGGCAGGGATTCACATTCCTTTGGTAGGGCGTTCCACATTGTTGTGGCATAATTGCGAAACGTGTTTAGTCCCTTGTTTGAGCCGAATCTGGGTTTAACATGATTTGTTGAGCTTCCTCTGGTGTAGTGGTTGTGGTATTCACTGACCTTTGGGAAGTATTTTGACATGTACATGGGCACCCCGGTCGTATAGTGTATCTTGTAGACCAGGCCCATTGCAAGTTGCTGTACTCTGTCGTCTACTCTAAGCCATCCTAGGTTGTCAAAGTGGGCAGGGGTGAGGTGGGTTCTGGGGTTCAGGTCAAGTAGTAGTCTGACCAGTTTGTTTTGTGATGTTTGTAATTTTGTTTTAAGCGCCTTTGAGGTGCTTTGGTACCATGAGGTGCACGCATAGTCATAGTACCCTTGAATGAGTGCTCCTGCCAGAGTCTTCAGGGTATTCTTGTTTACCAGAGAGGAGATCCGGTACAAGAATCTAGTTCGTTGGTTGACTTTTTTTTTATTACATTGGATGCCATTTTGTCACAGGAAAGATTTGCCTCTAGGATGGAACCCAGGTAGGTAATTTCGTCTTTCCTTGTGACAATATTGTCACCCACTGTAACTGAGAAGCCGTCGGTCTTGCTGAGTTTGTTCTTTGAACCGAAGAGAATGGACTCTGTTTTGCCCATAGTTTGTTATCAGCGAGCCATATGCAGATTTTGCCTAGTTCCGAGCTGAGGGTTTTTTCAACCTGCAACTTGTTCTTGTCAGAGACCAGCAGGGCTGAGTCGTCCGCAAACAGGAACAAGTTGCAGTCACAGGCTGACGACATGTCATTTGCATAAATTAGGAAGAGTAGCGGTCCTAGTATGCTTCCTTGTGGAACACCACAGCTCACTGTGAGGGGGGGGATAGAGTACCGTTTACCTCTACCATCTGTTCTCTCCCCTCCAGGTAGGATTGCATCCAGCTCACTGATAAGCTATCAAAACCAATAGCTTTTAGTGTCCATTAGAATGGAGTGATTGACAGTGTCGAAGGCCTTTTGTAGGTCCAGCATGACCATGCCGCAGTATTTGCCCGTGTCCACCTCTTGTTTGATGTGGTCGTTCAAATAGAGGAGGCATGCGTCAGTGGAGTGGGACGTTCAGAAGTTCCGCCAGGTACTTTTCGACCTGTTCGTAGACTATTTTCTCCATGACTTTCGAGATGGAGGTAAGAATAGAAACAGGGCGGTAGTTGCCTGGGTCTAATTTGCTCCCCTTTTTGTGCAGAGGGGTCACTCTCGCAATTTTGAAGTCCTTGGGGACGTGCCCCTGTTTTATAGAGAGGTTTATTATGTGTGTGATGACTGGGGTGATGGCGGCTGCTGCGTCTCTGAGGAATTTGGAGGGGATGTTGTCATGGCCAGTGGCCTTGTTAGGTTGGAGGGCGCTCAATTTTTTGAGTACCTCATCGGTTGTTACCATTTCAAGTTTGAAGTCGTCTTTGTGGACCCCTAGGTTTTTGTAGTATGCTACTATGTGTTCTACCCCATAATGCCCTGAGTGGGAGGGTAGTTTGTTTACCAGTGTTGTGGCTATGTTTGTGAAGAAGATGTTTAAGTAATTGGCTACATCCAGCTTGTCTGTGATGAGCGTGTTGTCCGTCTTTATGTTTATGTTTGAGAATCTGGTTTTAAGTTTTTTACTGCAGCCTAGTTGATTGAGTAATTTCCAAAGTTCGCAGGGTTTGTTTTTGTTTTCCTCAGTTTTGTCGTTGATGAAATTTCTTTTTGCGGTTCTGATCATGGTGTTTACGTCATTTCTTAGTCTGTTTCTTTGAATTTTTAGTTCAACCACGTGGGCTTGGAGTTCACTGTTTGAGCTTTTGGAAAGCTTTGTCTGACTTTTATGAAGTTCAGAGCATTTTTTGTCTCTGGTTTTCATAGCGGCCAGTATTTCAGTGTGCATCCATGCCTCAGCGCGATTTTTAACCCTGGTGGTTCTTATGGGTGCCATGTTGTTGAGTATTGCTGTGAATTTGGTTTTGAATCCAAGCCATGTTTCTTCAACCTGTGTACCACTGAGTTCATCTGACCAGTCCAAGCTCCCCAGTTCTAGGTTAAAGGCCTCTCTAGAGTAAGTTTTGAGGTCTCTAGATGTGACTGTTTTGTGACAGCCGGCCTTCTGTTTTAGCTTTTCGCGGGTACAGAAAATCATATAATGATCACTTAACCCGCATGCTATCACCCCTTTATTGGAGATCATTGACTTGTCAGAGGTCAAAATGAGGTCAATGGTGGTTTGTGTCGAATCACATACCCTTGTGGGTTGGGTGATTAGCTGGCTGAAACCGTGCAGATCAGAAAATCTACTGAAGGCCTTGAAGACGGGTGCTGCTTTACGCAGCATATCCGTGTTCCAGTCCCCAATAAGAATTTTTTCTACCCCCTCCACCCCAGCTAAACACCCATCAAGTGTGTCATAAAAGCCACTCTGTTCTGGTGGTCTATAGATTGTGCCTACTAGTACTGGTTTCGCCCTGTCTAATAAGATTTCAATCCAAACAGTTTCAATTTCATCATGGTTAAGGTCAGTACGGTTGATGTATTTGGTATCCTTGTGTATATACACACAGACGCCACCTCCATACTGGTTCCTATCCCTCCTGACTATTGAGTAGTTTTCAATTTCAATCTCTGGATCCTGTACAGATGAGTCTAATTTTGTTTCTGTGAAACACAATATGTTAGCCTTACCGTGGAGTAGGGTATATCTGCAGTGCTGCAGCCCCACTCATTGATTAATGATACTAATACAAATCTATACAATCACGGTCACCTGTTGTTGAATAAATACCATTACTTTCTAGTTATTACTAAAAAACAGTATATATAAAACAGTAGCTGTATATAAAAAAATAAATAAAAAAAATTATAATTTATATCATTTTTTTTTTATTTGTATTTTTTTTAATGTATGCACTGGTATCGGATCAGTATCGGTATCGGCCGATACTAGGGGTGGGAATCACCAGTTTCATCATGATACGATACGATATCGATTCTTTGGACAACGATACGATATTTGCCGATATCACAAAGTCTCTCACGATACAATACGATACGATTAGATTCAGGTGCCTGCGATCGATATGAGATGATATCATATGCCCATTTAACACAATCAGTTATGAGACTCGCCACAGGATTTTCAAAATAAGAGTATCGATATGAATCGATCTTATTACATTGCATCGATCCGATTCGATCGTTGATAATTACATCGATGTATCGATCTGGATCGATGTATCGTCCCACCCCTAGCCGATACCCAAAGCTTAGGTATCGGAATCGGATCGGAAAGGAAAAAATGGTATCGGAACATCTCTAGTCGTAGTACCCTTGAATGAGTGCTCCTGATAGAGTCTTCAAGGTATTCTTGTTTACCAGAGAGGAGATCCGGTACAAGAATCTTGTTTGTTGGTTGACTTGTTTGATTACATTGGTTGCCATTTTGTCACAGGAAAGATTTGCCTCTAGGGTGGAACCCAGGTAGGTAATTTCATCTTTCCTTGTGACAATATTGTCAGTCACCCACTGTAACAGAGAAGCTGTTGGCCTTGCTGAGTTTGTCATTTGATCCAAAGAGAATAGACTCTGTTTTACCCAGTACAGAGCTGAGGGCTTTTTCAACCTGCATCTTGTCCCTGTCAGAGACGAGCAGGGCTGAGTCGTCCGCGAACAGGGACAAGTTGCAGTCACAAGCTGATGACATGTCATTTGCATAAATTAGGAACAGTAACGGTCCTAGTATGCTTCCTTGTGGAACACCACAGCTCACTGGGAGGGGGGGGGGGGGAGTGTACCATTCACTTCACCTCCACCATCCGTTCTCTCCCCTCCAGGTAGGATTGCATCCAGCTCACTGATGAACTATCCACGAATTGCTTGTAGCTTGTCAATCAGAATAGAGTGATTGACAGTGTCGAAAGCCTTATGGAGGTCCAGCATGACCATGCGGCAGTATTTGCCCGCGTCTACCTCTTGTTTGATGTGGTCGTCTCCAGAGTCAGACAACAAGATAGATAAGTGCATTTTCCATAATGTTGGCGTGTTCCTTTAATCCAGTCAGGTGTGAGTTTTGGGGGGATCTTAGAATTCTACCACTCTATAGCAGCCAGCAGCCACTGTGACGTCATTTAGAATGTTATGTTCTCAAAGTTCTAATCACACTGCCGTGATCGTGCACACCTGAAAGGGTTGATCGTTTTGACATGCACAAATGATCAAACATTGAATTTACCCAATAGTATGCAGCTGCAGAGCCGCAGAGCCAGCGGCGCTCTCAGGGCCGCGCTGTGAGGGCCGCTCAGCAGCGCCACCCACCCAATGGCTGAATTGCCAATGGCTGAATTGGAGTATTGCACTGTGCGGGCACAGCTGTGAGATCCGCGCGAGGCCAGATATCTTGAATGAATGCGTTTATTTATTTCGAACATAAATTGAAAATAAATAATAATAAACTAGACAATTCCGCGCGGGGAAATTGTGAAAGTGTGGGTGATGCCTGTGCACCTCCGGCCAACGGGAGAGGGTCTGTACTCTCTGTATTGTCTCTTTCCACAGCAAAACGGTAGGCAAGGCACCTTGGTTGAGAAATGCAGGCTTCAATCTATGTTGTTTAGTCTATCTGTTCAGTAGTGTTCAGTACTAGGGGTGGGAATCACCAGTTTCATCACGATACGATACGATATAGATTCTTTGGACAACGATACGATATTTTCCGATATCACAAAGTCTGCCACGATACGATACGATTCGATTCAGGTGCCTGCGATCGATATGAGACGATATTATATGCCCATTTAACACAATCAGTAACATTTAAATCAACAACAAAAAAAGGCAATGGAAATATCATGACATTTTTATTGTTGATCTCTTCCAGACATTTAAATGAAAAACAATCTATTGTTTTTAATACAAAGAGACCTCCTAAGGCGGTTAGGTGGCCGAGCGGAGATTGCGTTCGTCACCAGCCCCGGAGCTGTGAGCTGGATTCGCCTGTTCGAATCCAGCTCACAGCTCCGGGGTTGTCACCAGATTGGCTGGCCGTCTGCACTAATACAATTGGCTGTATTAGAGGGTGGGAGAAGCTGGCGGGGTGGGTCCGGGTCGTTGTAAACAGCGACTCCTACAGTTCGGTCGGGGCGCCTGCTAAGGCCTAACAAAATTAATAGTTGGTTTCAGGTTGGTTGTCAGTTTGGCCATGGGTAGGTAGGGAATTTTTTTTTTTTTTTTTTTTCTTTTATTCTTTCCCACGGCGACTATGGATAGGGAATTTCTTTATTTAATTAAAATGTTCACAACAACATGGATGCATGTACTCTGCCAGCATGTTTAATATTCATAATACGAAAAGTCAAGATAGACTGCGCTCACAAATTATAACACTGGGTGCTGAAATCCCGTCGAGTACAATAGAAAAAGAAAGCAATACGCTTGGACCAGCACTCTCAGATTTTGGTAGATTTAATCGCAGCCTGAAACAAACATGTTTCGGAACTGTAATGTTCCTTCTTCAGTGTTGATGGCTAGCAAATGTTCTCACCGACAATATTGTTTTTATACCAAGAACAGCAGGAAGTGACATCATCCACAGGTGTGTTGAATTACTATAAGGTCTAGTTTGACCCAGGAAGTACTTTGAAGTCAAGAGTCCATTCTTAAGTCAAAATTACCTAAATATACAAATACAAAATGTAGATAATAGATACAAAAACATAAAATTGTTATACTAGAAACAAAACCAAAATTGACATCTAATATGTATGGCTAAATAGGTACATTCTAATGCTTTATTCATTTTCAATATAAACCATAAACAAGAACCCTAGGGTAAATAAGTCCGCCCTTTGGCTTACAGTCAAACTTTTTTTTTTTGAGCCTCGTAATAAAGAGGAAACCCGATGAAAAAACTAAAGTCAAAATTACCACAATATACAGATGGTAAATGTAGGTATAAGATTAAAATTAAAATTATTGTGCTGGAAACAAAAAACAAAATAGCTAAAATATCTAGTATGTCTGGCTAGATAGATACACTACAATGCCTTATTCATTTTTTTTTTTTTTTTTATATTTTTTTTATTATTGCAAAACAAAAAATTATTAAAAGTCAGTACTCAACACACAGTGCATAATGAAACTTTCAGTAAAGGTGGTTAAAATATATGCAAGTACAGAAACAGGATAAAACAAAAATAGTCTATAATAACATTTTAACCGTATACAGTGTATATCCAGCGAAATTACAATTATATAAATGTTAGTATATAATATACCCCTAATACCTATTTTCTAAAACCCTACACACATATGCTCCAGCTCAAACCCCCCCCTCCCGGACCCCCTCTTGGATAGTACCTCCATTATCCCTCACTCCTAACCAGACACTACCATTATAAGCTAGCTTTTATTCTCTCCACCACTTCTAACCACATTGACATTTTGGATTCATTGAGCCCCAGAATTCTTGCTGTAGATATTTCTTGATATATCACATCGAGATATGTAAGAAACCACACTTTTCGGCACATTTTTTCCGGTTGAAACCAACGTGATGCGATCAGTTTTTTAGCTACTGTGATACCCGATAAAACCAATCTTTTTAGTTGTGGATTCACTGCAAACTCAAAAACATCATTCAATAGTAATACCGCGGGGTGTACAGGTATATTCCCTTGGGTTCCAAATGGCATTAAAATCCGCACCTATTATATATGAGTACTCGGGATGGTTTAACATTTCTCCGGTTAGTGAAGTGAAGAAACCCACTTCGTACAAATTTGGGGCATATACCGCTGCCAATGCAATTTTCCTGTTATTGTGTATAATCCTAGCTATAGTTATGCGCCCCTCAGCATCCGACCATACCCCTTTCAATTCGATATTTAATTTGCGTCTGACGACTATGGCTACCCCTCTAGTTCTCGTAACAAAAGAAGAGTGACTAATATTATGGTATATGTTATCCGCTAACGTATTTATGTCTTCCTCTAAAATGTGCGTTTCGCTTAATAGAGCCACGTCCACATGTTCTTTTTTCATCAGTGTGAGCACGCTTTTGCGTTTGTGTTGTTTGTTTATCCCACCGGTGTTCCATACCATTATATTCAAACTAGCCATAATCTATGCATGTTTTTGTGTAGTTTTTGGTAATGCTTCTGGAGTGTGAAGCTACAATAGATGTACATCCAATTAATGAGGTCCCGTTGAGAGCTGAGCTTAAAAACATATATATATACAAATAAAAATCCCCTATTTTCCCCTCACCCAGAAAGTCGTACAGGCCTGTGTTCCAAGAACACATCCTCCGCGATTGACTTTCTCCCATAGTCCACCGGATTGCCCAAACTGAGCATTGTAATCTTAATCTTCCTGTGCTAATTGCCATAGGATCTAACATTTCCATTCTATTGCAATAGAATGTCGCTTTTGGTCTTGCACCTTCCCTTACTGTAATGAAGTATTGTGATAAATGACAGAAAAAATAAAATAAAAAATAAAAAAAGAGAATAAACTTTCGACATATTCATTTGAACCCTCTACTAACGTGTGGAAAAAAGGAAAAAAGGAAAAGATTGTAGAGCAATATTGACACCTTAATGTGAAGAACATTGGAAAAGAACAATGTAAGTTAAAATATATTTTAAAAAATATAGAGTAATGAGAAGAAAAAATTAAATAAAATAAAAATCAATGGAAAGATATAGATAAGGAATGAGAGATAGAATAATTATCAACGTGGAGAAGCCACTAGAACCGAATTAACAGATTAGATAAGATAGAAAAGCAGCGCCTTTTAGAGCTTCAATGTGCCTTCAATGGAGTGATTACTTAAATTGTTAGAATAACCTTGTAATGTTCATACGTTTAAGTGTGGTTAATTTTTAAAATATTATTAAGGACTGATTGAACTTCATTTAATTTATTATCTGCTATGTGTATACACACCGGATGTTTATTGTTAGAGTTGTAGGCTTCGTTGTCATGGTGCCTTATATTCTAGAAGGTTGTAGAGTATACTAGTGCCTAGACTATTTTATGTTCCAGAATGATCTAAGAGACCCAGGGCATTGGAGCGATAAACCCAGAATATTCCAGATAGATCTTTTTGCAATGATATGTATTTTGCAATGATATGTATTTGTCTCCTCAGAGACCAGAGACTGAAATTATAATGTATTATGAATCGTATTATACACAGTACACATTGTTATAGACGGCTTGCATATCGTCTGCTACCTTGATGAACACAATAAAGTCATTCTAACACTGGTATACATTGAGAAAGAGGCTTATCTGTTTCCGGCATTTTCGTCCTGCCTTGGGTTATTTGCTCCATTTCGATTCAGAAAATCCTCAGCTTCAATAGGTGTGTATATACCTGACCTGCGGCCGTCACTGCCCAAGAATGATAACAGCGCCGGGTATGATAGCCTTGGCTTGTAACCGGCTTTGAACAGCTTTTGCATCACCTCCTTGTATGGTAGACGTCGGATGATGGCATCTTTGCTCAAATTCCTTAAATGCCTTATTCATTTTATATAAATAAACCATAAACCACAAAAACTAAACAGGAAACCCATTGGGTAAATAAGTCTGCCTTTATATATAGGGCTAGATAGATACACTCTAATGCCTTATTCATTTATAAATAAACAATAAACAATAAAAAGTAAACCAGAGACCCTTGGGTAAATAAGTCCGCCATTATGTATGGCTAGATACACTCTAATGGCTAATTCATTTTATATAAATAAACAATAAACCATAAAAACCCTTGGGTAAATACGTCCGCCATTATGTATGGCTAGATAGATATACTCTTATACCTTATTCATTTTATATAAATAAACCATAAACAATCAAAAGTAAACCAGAAACCCTTGGGTAAATCCTTTGGCTGGAAAAGGCATATTGGGAGTCAGAAGGTGCAGTACCGGCCAGATCCTGTTAGTGGGGCTATCTCGAGAATGCAGTAACCCCCCCCTCCTTCCCAGTTCCTAGTGGACCTCTGCTGCTCTCTCTATTAGTTAGGGGGCCTTAGGGATATTTTTGTGCAAATTTGTGCAAAAGCACCAAATTTGGCCCGGATGTAGCCCAGAGTATGCTCAATTGATTCAGCCAGGGCGCCCGAGCCAGCGACCCCCGGGGCCACCCTGGTGGCCAAATCAATATGGCTGCTGTCCGAAAAAGGTCTTGGCTATAACTTTGGAACCAAATTAACTAGAAATACAAACTTGGTGTCTATTTGATGTCTTTTGACGATTAGAAACACATTGGAATGCTTATCTTTACAATTGGGTGTGTCTGGACCCCTAATTTGCATATTTCCAAGATGGCGACTACCCGAAAGTGAGTTTTACCAGAACTTTTGTTTTTTCTGTCTATAAAAGTGAAATTCTATATAACATATAATTATATCAGAATCCGAATCAGACACGTTGATTGCCAGGCAATATTTATAATGTCAAATAAAACTAAACAACAATTGGTTGTCAGGCGTAACAACAACAACAAAGGCGAAAACATGACAGAACAATAAATACTGCACAATACACAAACAATACAGAATCATACCCTACATTAGCCCAAAATGACAATCCACATACCACATCAAGGTGCTCAGTCTATAGATATAAGTTTATGGGGATGGATGTGCTCAGTCCTTTTTATTTACCAGGGTGAGTGATTGTGGATAGAAGCTGTAGGTGACAATTTTTATATCATAATCACACAACCAGATTACTTATTGTTGTCTCATTGTAGTCTCGACCCTCATTGTTGGTAGGCTACAGGCAACCTCACAGCCACATATTGAGGTGCAATGGACTCCAGCTTTGCAGCGCCCTCTACATGACTTTTTGCAGCCGCAGTGGAGGAGAATGGTGCAGGCTTTACTGGCATCTGCAAGATGAGTCCAGTAAGGTTCCCAAGTCTTGGTCGTGGAATCCCAGTACCAGCTCTGTACCACCATGTACTGAACTCAGGGATATTTTGCTGGACAGAGGTTGCCTGGTTCCAGTAAAAGGGCTATGCCAACTTCGTGAACCCTTGCAAGTGATTCAGCCACTGCTGTTTCCATAATGTCTTGTGTGTCGAGTGCTACAAGGTCATTATTTGGTAGAAATGGATTTCTGTGGGTCTCCATAACCTCTGAAGAATTTGACATCTTTCCTGAACATGACCTGCAAGGTATTTGCCTCTTCATGATGAGATGTTGACGATGATGTGCTGCTGTTATACACAGCTTCAAACTCTTGCACCAACCTGGCAAAGTCAGGCCCTGCAAGCATGAAGAGTGTGAGGGCTTCAGGGCTTTCATAGAGTCCAGCTGCTCCACCACAGGACTGCAGGATTGTTTGATTGCTCATGGGATTGATCTTTCGCAATCAAGCTGAACTTACGTTCCGACCGCTGCACTACGAATTTCCCCTTCATGAACTCGTCATAAATGGCAGGATTTTTTTCAGGCAGCTCAAACATGTCTCCAACATTGACGGGTAACCAGCGAGCGTAGTTTGTGTGATCCATCATGTGAAACCAAGCACAGAGCTCATCACACACTTGAATGTACAGCTTGAAGTGTCCTTCTCGGAGTGACTGAACAAAATCGACAGAACAGTAACTCTAGCTCCATGATGGTAGACCAGTACTTGAACTGTGGAAACTCCGCTTGAGATTGTTTGTCCCACCTTTTTAATGTTTCAGATGGGCCCACCACATCCACACAATAAGCAGAGTATGCCTTCTGCTTGAGAATATGAAGGGACATGAGAGTGACTTGATGGACATAACGTGTGCGTTTGATATGGTGCTCATTGAGGGCAGACTGAGCTCGTCCTGTAGTCAAGACCTGTGCCTGGGTAAGGACGGTGGTCCAACCTGAATCGCGGAGCAGCTTGCCCACCATAAGGTGAGCTTTGTCTTCGATATGCAATGCTCCCATCATTACGACCAACTTATCTTCACCAAGTGTCGCAGGATATTGCCATTGGAGCTGCTTGGCTTTAATAGCATACAATGGTTGATCAGCACCAAGGACAGCAATCTGGCCAGGATTCAGGAATGATGTGCCTTTTTTCTGTGCTAGCTCCATTGCATGCTTCGTCATGGATGCAGATGCTGCTTTATCTGGGAATAAGGGGTACACTCCTATCTCTGCACGAAGTTTCACTGTGTCATCATTCATAAGCTGTGAGTTATAACCTGACCATGTAATAACATCATCTTCACCTAGTGTCTCCTGATCGAGAACTCTTTTCCCATGCATCAACCAACTCTCATCTTTCACTTTGGCTCCACGCACAAGATCATGCAATGGTTGCACAGGATCAGTGCCACTTCTGGGTGCCAATATATCTATATTATATTATATATATTCATTGAGTTCCGCTGGCTTAACAATTGTATGTGTCTGCAAGTTTGGGTGTGGATGAATCTTCAGTGTCAACTTTTATAGGAGGACGCTCAAGTCCTAGATGGTCATGAGTAGGGATGCCCCGATCGATCGGCCACCGATCGTTATCGGCCGATAATTAGTATAAATATGCGATCGGGGAATTCCGATAATTAGTCATATTCGCCGATCGCGGAAACTGATCAAGTGGATATCTCACTCGCTTGTCTCAGACGCACAGGACCTGCAAACTGCTCCTCCTCCCTAGCCCCGCCTGTACCCGTGTAGAGTTTGTAAACACAGAGGAGGCGGACCTCCTCTGCTGAGTCTAGATAGTGCATTCGACCTGAGCTAACGTTAGCTACCTAGCTATCGTTACTGTTTAAACAAAATTACCCAGTCAACTATTCACGTTTAGTAGGCATTGTCTAACGGTATTTAGCCGGCTAGCTACCGATAGCTCCGGATATCAACAAATGCCCCAGAAGTCTAGTGGTCCATGTTGATATCTCCGTTAGCTTGCGTTAGCTGACGTTAGTTCACCGTTCAAAACGAAATGTCCGATTGAACTAAATAGTTGTCTTAACGTCATCTAGCCGGCTAGCAGTAGCTACAGATAGCTCCTGATATCAATGTCTTATATCAATGTCTTATCAATGTCTTATAACATCTAGTCGGCCAGCTACCGATAGCTCCTGACATCAACAAACGCTCCACAAAGTCTAGTAGAGACGTGTATGCTACCCGTTAGCTCACGTTAGCGCAAGTTAGTTCACCGTTCAAAACGAAATGTCCCATTGAACTAAATAATTCACTGAGGCGTTGTATTAACGTTATATATCCGGCTAGCAGTAGCTACAGATAGCTCCTGATATCAATGTCTTATAACACTGATTCGATGCGTATTCGAGCTGAGGGCTTGCTGAGCACAGTTAAGTAACGTTATGCCAATAGGGTCCAGGTGCAGCGCCGGTAAATCCTGGCCGTAGCTCTGCTCGAGGCTACTCGAGTATAGGTCCAGGTGCAGCTCCGGAGAATCCTGGTCGTAGCTGGAGGCTACTAGAGTACACACAGACAGTGGAGCTTGTTGCGTGGTGGCGATGTCTCGCAGATAATACAAGTACAAGTCTAATTATATAATATATATATTTTATAAAAAAAAAAAAAAAAACTTTTTATATAAAAAAATGTTTAATTTCTTTTTAATCAAAAACTATCGGTATCGGATCGGTATCGGCCGATATGGCTCACGACGATCGGTGATCGGTATCGGTGGCAAAAAACGTGATCGGGGCAACCCTAGTCATGAGAGATGATTTGTAGCACTCAGTGCAGTTCCATGGAACTCGTTCTGTGAGTAGTTCCCTTTGCTGTGCCCATCTAGATTGTCAACATCATAGGTGAAGACATCCTGACGAAGATTAGTATAGAAGAACAATGCCATGTACTTCTGACATTGGGTGATGAGACTTGCTATTTTCATTCTCGGTTTCAGGTTGGCATCTTCTGTATTAGCTGCACAGGGTTTGAGGAGTGCTGGACCCTGGAGGATGATATCATTGAACACTCGTAAGGGTTCGGCAACAGATGTTGTGAGACAGTTAATAATAATCTTAAATTTATATAGCGCCTTTCAGGAGACCCAAGGCGCTTAACAGGAGGGGCAGCTAAGGGAGGGAACAGGAAACAACGTAACAACAAAATAATAATCAAAACGAAAGAAAGAAAGAAAATTAAAAAAAAATTTAAAAAAGGAAATCAGGCAGAGTCATTTACAAATTTGGTGAAGAGTTGGGATTTGAAGGAGTGCAGGGATGTAGCATTACGGATGTTTGGAGGGAGTGAGTTCCAGAGGGTGGGTGCGGCCACAGAGAAGGCTCTGGGACCAACAGTCCGCATGTTGGTGGTGGGGATGGAGAGGAGACCGGAGTCAGAGGACCGCAGCCTCCGGGGCGGGATGGAGGAGGTCAGCTAGGTTCCGGGGGGCAAGGGAGTGAAGGGCTTTGTAGGTGATGAGGAGGATCTTGAAATTGATGCAGGACTTGACTGGAAGCCAGTGGAGGTGGATGAGGGTGGGGGTGATGTGGTGCCAGGACTTGGTGCGGGTGAGAACTTTGCACATATTGTAAACTATTCAGGGCATTGCTGGGTAGCCCTATTAGGACAGAGTTTGCATAGTCAAGACGGGAGGTGACGAAAGCGTGAATGAGAGTCTCTGCTACAGAGTCGGGGAGAGATGGCCGGAGTCTGGAAATGTTCCTGAGATGAAAAAAAGCTGATTTAGTTATTGTTTTTATGTGGGAATGAAAGAAGAGGGTGGAGTCCAGTATGACGCCCAGGTTGCGAACTTCTGGGGAAGGGTGGATTAGGCAGCCATCCACTTCAAGGAGGAGATCTCCAACCTTCCGGAGCAGTGACTGCTTGGCCACAACCATGAGCTCAGTCTTCTTGCTATTTAGCTTCAGGAAATTGGATGACATCCAGGCCTTGATGTCAAGGAGGCAGTTGACGAGGTGCTGTAGGGTGAGAGGAGTGGAGGGTGAGGTGCTGATGTAGAGCTGAGTGTCATCAGCGTAGGAGTGGAAATTGAGACCATGTTTCCGGATGATGTGACCAAGGGGGAGCATGTCGATTGTGAAGAGGAGTGGACCAAGAATGGAGCCCTGCGACACACCTTGGTTGACTGGGGCAGGGGTGGAGGTGGAGTTGCAGATGGAGATGAACTGTTTTCGGTCCAGGGGGGGTCCAGACACACCCAATTATAAATATAAGCATTCCAATGTGTTTCTAATGGCCAAGAAACATAATATAGACACCACGTGACGCAACGCAACGCACGCTCGCCATGGACGGTCGCAAATCTCTGAGCTCCAGCAAGAACTCCAACAACAACTACAATCAACACGGAAAACCAACAAGGTTTTTCATACATTTCATCATCTTCCTACTATGGATTACAGATTACTTTAATTCATCAAGAAAGCTAAACCAAACGGATAAAAGAGAAATCGGAAGAGAAAGCGGTAGACACAATGACTTTTACCTCCTCGACGGCTCGGAGCAGAAACATCTGGCCATTGGAACCGCAGCTATCCACGGGTTCCTAACGGCAAATCCGGAGCGGAAGAAAATGCCCCCAGCAGGTAAACTAGATCGAAGGACGATAATCATCCTTTATCTACTCCTTGCGGGAGATATTAAATTAAACCCGGGCCCGACTACACGACTACAACAGAAAGTGATGAATCAGAGGCTCCCACAAATAGTGACGGCTACCGTCGCGATCAACAATAATGACAACAACATCCTCTTCAACGACACCAACATCCTAACACCGGCGTCGGGTGCATACATTCCACCCGTCACCGGAGCAGTGATGACTGCCGTCGCGATCAACAACGACAACAACATCCTTCTCAACAACAACAACAGTGTCAACCCCGGACCCAGCCACGTCAGGACCCCCGTCAGGACGCGAACACAGACGCAACGACTGGGTCTGGCTCTACAGGATGCAACGATGGCTTCGGGTGCCGATGCCGGAGCAATCAACACACCCGGCGCCGCCGCAGAGGAACACACGGGAGGACGAGACGTCTCCACAGCAGGGAGCCGGCGGGATGGAATAAACACAGCCCCTGGCCCATGCCCCCTCCCCACGGAATTCCACCACCAGGCGACGCCAGCAGATGAACATGACAAAGAATCTCACCCACCCCCCCCTCCCACACACGGACCAAATAATAACAACACAGCCCCACCCCCCTCCCGTCGCGGGACACCCACCTTGATCAAAGGATCCCCCACCCCCCCTCCGGACATCACAGAGCCCCCCCCCCCTTCCCACAGAAGAAGAATCCTACCTTTATCTCAAGGATATTGACATCACAGCAGATAAAAACGGACTACATATGTTTCATCTTAATGTAAATAGCCTCAGGCACAAACTGGCAGAAATAAGACAACATTTCAGTAGCGGAAAGGTAAACATACTATGTTTCTCAGAAACCAAACTGGACTTATCAGTAACAGACCCGGAAATTGAATTAGAGAACTATTCTTTAGTCCGCAATGACAGGAACAGGCATGGAGGAGGTGTCTGTATGTACATTCATAAAGACACTAAATTTATTAACCGTACAGACCTAGATCATGAGGCTATTGAAACTGTTTTTGTAGAAATTCTATTTGAAAGGGCTAAATCTGTTCTAGTGCACAATTTACAGACCGCCAGACCAAAATGGCTTTTATGATGTGTTGGATGCGTGCTTAGCTGGAGTTGAGGATACAGAAATTATTCTTATTGGGGATTGGAACACGGATATGCAACAAAAAGATGCACCCGTCTTCAAATCCTACAATAGGTTTTGTGATCTGCACGGCCTCAGCCAACTAATCACACAACCCACACGTGTGTGTGAGTCAACTCAGACTACCATTGACCTCATCCTGACCTCTGACAAGTCCAAGATCGCCAATAAAGGGGTTATAGCATGCGGGTTAAGTGATCATTATATGATATTCTGTACGCGCAAAAAGCTAAAACAAAAGGCTGGCTGTCACAAAACAGTCACATCTAGAGACCTCAAAACCTACTCTAGCGAGGCCTTTAACCTTGAACTGGAGAGTCTGGACTGGTCAGATGAGCTCAATGGTACACTGGTTGAAGAAACATGGCTTGGCTTCAAAACCAAATTTTCAACGATACTAAACAACATGGCCCCCCTAAGAACCACCAGGGTAAAAAATCGCGCTGAGCCGTGGATGCACGCTGAAATACTGACCGCTATGAAAACCAGAGACAAAAAATGCTCAGAGTTTCGTAAAAGTCAGTCAAAGCTTACCATAAGCACGAGCAGTGAACTCCAAGCCCACGTGACTGAACTCAAACTGGAAAGAAACAGACTAAGAAATGATGTAAACTCCATGATCAAAACAGCAAAAAAAAAATTCATCAATGACAAAACCGAGGAAAACAAAAACAAACCACGTGAACTTTGGAAATTACTCAATAACCAACTAGGCTGCAGTAAAAAACTTAAAACCAGATTCTCAAACATAAACAAAGACAGACAACACGCTCATCACAGAAAAGCTGGATGTAGCCAATTACTTAAATAGTTTCTTCACAAACATAGCCACAACACTGGTAAACAAACTACCCTCCCACTCAGGGCATTATGGGGTAGAACACATAGTAGCATACTACAAGAACCTAGGGGTCCACAAAGACGACTTCAAACTGGAAATGGTAACAACAGATGAGGTACTCAAAAAACTGAGCGCCCTCCAACCCAACAAGGCCACTGGCCATGACAACATCCCCTCCAAATTCCTCAGAGACTCAGCAGCCGCCATCACCCCAGTCATCACACACATAATAAACCTCTCCATAAAACAGGGACACGTCCCCAAGGACTTCAAAATTGCGAGTGACCCCTCTGCACAAAAAAGGCAGTAAATTAGACCCAGGCAACTACCGCCCTGTTTCTATCCTTACCTCCATCTCGAAAGTCATGGAAAAAATTGTATACGAACAGGTCGAAAAATACCTTGCGGAAAAAAATCGAATCTACGAATTCCAATCTGGCTTCAGAACATCCCACTCCACTGACACATGCCTTCTCTATTTAAACGACCACATCAAACAAGAGGTGGACGCGGGCAAATACTGCGGCATGGTCATGCTGGACCTACAAAAGGCCTTCGACACTGTCAATCACACCATTCTGATTGACAAGCTAAAAGCAATTGGTTTTGATAGTCCATCAGTGAGCTGGATGCAATCCTACCTGGAGGGGAGAGAGCAGATGGTGGAGGTAAACGGTACCCTACCCCCCCCCCTCACAGTAAGCTGTGGTGTTCCACAAGGAAGCATACTAGGTCCGCTACTGTTCCTAATTTATGCAAATGACATGTCGTCAGCTTGTGACTGCAACTTGTTCCTGTTTGCGGACGACTCAGCCCTGCTGGTCTCTGACAAGAACAAGTTACAGGTTAAAAAACCCTCAGCTCAGAACTAGGCAAAATCTGCATATGGCTCGCTGATAACAAACTATCATTACACATGGGCAAAACAGAGTCCATTCTCTTCGGTTCAAATAACAAACTCAGCAAGACCGACGGCTTCTCAGTTACAGTGGGTGACAATATTGTCACAAGGAAAGAAGATATTACCTACCTGGGTTCCATCCTAGAGGCAAATCTTTCCTGTGACAAAATGGCATCCAATGTAATAAAAAAAAGTCAACCAACGAACTCGATTCTTGTACCGGATCTCCTCACTGGTAAACAAGAATACCCTGAAGACTCTAGCAGGAGCACTCATTCAAGGGTACTACGACTATGCTTGCACCTCATGGTACCAAAGCACCTCAAAGGCGCTAAAAACAAAATTACAAACATCTGAAAACAACTGGTCAGACTACTGCTTGACCTTAACTCCTAGAACCCACCTCACCCCTGCCCACTTTGACAACCTAGGATGGCTTAGAGTAGACGACAGAGTACAGCAACTTGCAATGGGCCTGGTCTACAAGATACACTACACGACCAAGGTACCCATGTACATGACAAAATACTTCCCAAAGGTCAGTGAATACCACGATCACAACACCAGAGGGAGCTCCACAAATCATGTTAAACCCAGATTCGGCCTCAGCCTCAAACAAGGGACTAAACACGTTTCGCAATTATGCCACATCAATGTGGAACGCCCTACCCAAAGCTGTAAAGGAATGTGAATCACTACCCACTTTCAAAAACACTCAAAAAACACCTAAGGGAGACTGCAACTCGAAACTGGCCCCTGTAAATGTCCGAACACAACCCCCTCCAATGTACAGTAAATTACCAAGTATGGTCTTGTCAATAATCCAATGTACAGTGTTTGTTTGTACAGGTGTACAGTGTCCCCCACCCACCCCTCCTACCCAACCCCCCCCCCCCCCCCCCACTCCTACCCAACCCCCCCCCCCCCCCCCACTCCTACCCAACCCCCCCCCCCCCCCCCCCCCCCACCCACCCATCCACCTCCAATGTACAGTCCCCCCCCACCCCCACCTACCCAATCCATTGTACAGTTTCTACGTCTAATGTATATACTCTTTTCTTTCTGGACTCTTTTTGTATCACAAACAGTACTGTAATTGCAAATCTGGTATGTCATAAATGTATAGATGTAGCAGTACTGTCTATCGGTATGTCATGTATGTCACATATGTTACGATGAATTGAAAATGGGGGACCCTGATGTAAACAAGACGAAAGTCTTTCTCTGGTCTGCATCCCCTTAACAATTGTATGTATTGAGCTGTACGGTACTGTACCCATTCTGCAATCTGTTAATAAAGTTTTCAATCAATCAATCAATCACGTTTTTATTTGAAGCTCATTTGGTTAAAAAAATTTGCAGAAACCTTTTTCGGAGGGCGGCCATATTGATTTGGCCACCAGGGCGACCCCGGTGGTCGCTGGCTCGGGCGCCCTGGCTGAATCATTAGAACATAGTCTGAGCTGGGGCGGTCAGGTGGCGTAACGGAGATTGCGTTCGTCACCAAACCCCGGAGCGGCTAGATTTGCCTGTTCGAGTCCAGCTCACAGCTCCGGGGTTGTCACCAGCTTGGCTGGCCGTTCACACTAATACAATTGGCAGTATTAGAGGGTGGGAGAAGCTGGCGGGGTGGGTCCGGGTCGTTGTAAACAGCGACTCCTACAGTTCGGTCGGGGCGCCTGCTAAGCGCGGATAGGACTTGAGTGGGATAGTGTGATCCTTCCACACGCTACGCCCTCTCAATGAGAATCCGCGCTGCCAGGTGAAAAGAAGCGTTGATTGGCTGGACGTGTGTCGGAGGAAGCACGTGATAGCCTCCACTCTCCCAGACCGACTGTGGGGGGTAAGTGCACAGCGACCAGGAAGGGCATTGGGAATTGGCATAATTGGGATGGGAGAAAATCGGAGGAAAATGGAGGGGGAAAAAGAACAAAAAAAAGGAACATAGTCTGAGCTACATCTGGGCCAAATTTGGTGCTTTTGCACAAATTTGCATGAACTTAGCCTCATATAGCCCTAAGGCCCCCAACTATATCAGCTTAGCTTAGTTAGCTCACGCTAACGCAACGTTAATTTCGGTATTTAACGCGACGTGGGCATAAAGGAATGGTGAGGAATCGAAAGCATGTTAGATGCATTTGACCCCTTGTGGGGAAAAAAAACAACAGGCACTTATTTCGGGCAAAATAGGCAGACTCTGAAGCAATGTTGTCTAACGTCTACACACGCTGAGCTGTGAGCTACTGTTGTTGCAGCCAGCCGGGCGGATATGCTCACGAGGGGATTTTCAAAATAAGAGTATCACAATATCATGAATCGATCTGGATCAATGTATTGTCCAACCCGTATTCAGTACTGTTTCAAGATGCACAATGAGATCTTCTGAGAGAATTGTTGAATAGATACACAAATGTTCTAGAACGTTTGATTATGACATCATACTGTGACATCACAAATGTTCTAGAATGTTCTATTATGACATCATACTGTGACATCACAAATGTTCTAGAATGTCAGTGGTCCCGTAGTTTGGGGACCACTGACCTAGCCCCTTCGTGACTGTGATGCACGCCTTGCTTTGAATACAGCTGTTACCATGTTACCTGTTGCTATGGAAACGTATAGCAATACACATTGATTACAACAACCACAAAGACCATCGCTTGCTTTAGTTGAATACATACCAAAGACAAACTAACCAGGAAGAACTAACCTCTTTCACAAGTTGCAGCTCTCCGTGTTGCACCTTATATATTTGCATCACTCCGGTCCCTCGCGCGAAGTTTCCCAGACAGACAAACTTTGCGCTGCGCGGGATCCATTTGCTGTCAAAAATTGTGTAGTTCAAACTTTTCTGAATATGGGCGATTATTTGAGGCTTTTCAAGTGGCGTTGACATTTTTGTAGATTAGAACGTTAGCACAGGAAGTCAGACCGTTCTATCCAGTCCTCGACAGAATGCTGCAAGAGCTTGAGAGCAGGTTCTCATGAGTTGGCGAACAACAGGCTTGAGAAATGCAGGCTTCAATCTATGTTGTTTAGTCTTATCTGTTCAGTACTGTTTCAAGATGCACAATGAGATCTTCTGAGAGAATTGTTGAAGATACACAAATGTTCTAGAATGTTTGATTATGACATCATACTGTGACATCACAAATGTTCTAGAATGTCTATTATGACATCATACTGTGACATAGTATGTTTGATTATGACATCATACTGTGACATCACAAATGTTCTAGAATGTACTATTATGACATCATACTGCACAAATGTTCTAGAATGTGCTATTATGACATCATACTGTAGAATGTTCTATTATTACATCATACTGTGACATCACAACGGAACATGTTTGAGTTCCATTTGAATAATATAAATAATATGTTTGGTAAGGCTGTCCCCGAAGCCTGTTTTTGGGATTAAAACTTCGTCAGGGTTCTTTGAACGGACGTTCGAACCTTCGTTTTTAATTAAAAAATGTACACACAAAAAATAGACAATTCCGCACGGGGAAATTGTGAAAGTGTGGGTGATGCCTGTGCACCGCGGGCCAACGGGAGAGGGTCTGTATTGTCTCTATGACATACGGTTCAAAAGATACAAAAAGGGGGCAAGGCCTAAGGACGTGGTCAATATAGACCAATGAAAGAGGATATCCTTACTCAGTACAATGTAGTGTTGTCACGATACTGGAATTTCGACTTCAATACGATACCTTGAAAAGTATCGATACTTTCGATACTTTCAATACCAAAAAAAAAAATAATACTTTTTTTTTTATTATAATACTTTTTTTTTTTTTTTTAACAAATTTTGCTTTTGTTGCTGGTTGATTCTCCTCAGCTTCTCTCTGGTACTATACGAGAAGATAAATACACTTTTAAAACCCTTTGTTTATCTTTAGATCAGAGAGAGAGAGAGAGAGAAAGAGAGAAAGAGAGAGTGGCTGCTGGAGATTTTAGGTCTACTGAGCGCACCTTTCTAGTTATGACCCGTCACCCGAGAGAGAGAGAGAGAGAGAGAGCGAGAGAGAGAGAGAGAGAGTTCTCCGGAGCTATGCTCGGAGCATTTATTAACGTTACATTTTCAACAACATTGCTGCTAATTGGACACTTCATGGAGGCGGGGTAACGTTGTGTCGAGTTCATGTGTGTACTGGTGTAGGATGGGCTCCGGCTCCGCTAGACCTAACGTTGGAAACGGGGTAGTTGTGTCGAGTTCATGTGTGTACTAGTGTAGTGGGCTCGGCTTGACGTTACTCCGTTTCCATGAAGTAATAGGTGGCCAGCTAGCTGGCATTAAGCTAACGGAGGAACGACAGCTAACGTTAGCTAATAATAGCGTTGTTTACAAACTGAAGACAGGGCTGCGCTGCCCGGCTGTGAGGGGGAGGAGGCTGCAGCAGCTTGTGTCTGTTGCTCTGAGCGAGGAGGAGGAGGCGGAAGGGCAAGGCTCTGGCAGCGCGTCTGTCTGTCAACAACTTGCGGGAGCAAGCCAGCTGGTACCGATACTGCAGAAAGTATCGGTACTTCGGGAAATGAGTATTGAAGCCGTTTTAAATATTCAGTATCGATATGTATCGATACTTCGATATTTTTGACAACACTAGTACAATGGTACAACCCGCAAGTCTCTACGACAAACGGTTCAATTTAGAGGAGAGTCTAACTTCAAGAAACAGGCTGTTCATTTAACAATGTATGTATATTTCAGTTTGTGGAGTGAATATGAGTTGCATAAGATAATAGAGTGTGAAGGTATACTGAATACGGTCTATCTGTATGTCATGTATGTCATATTATGTTATGATGAATTGAAAATGGGGGACCCTGATGTAAACAAGACGAAAGTCTTTCTCTGGTCTGCATCGCCTTAACAATTGTGTGTATTGAGCCATACTGTATTGTACCCATTCTGCAATCTGTTAATAAAGTTTTCAATCAATCAATCAATCAAGGGGGTAGGAATACATACGTTTACACTTCATCCTCCTACTCCTGCTTGTTTGTTTTTTAATCTGTTTCTTACTTGTTTTTTTTTATTATTTATTTTCAATTTATGTTCGAAATAAATAAACGCATTCATTCAAGATATTGTGTGAGCAAAAGTATAGTTAATTTACTCATACAGTAGGGGTCCGGGCCGCGTCAATACTTTACCCAACGCAGTTGTGTTTCCGCGTCTGATTGGCCCACGAGTTTCTGGTCATGTGACATGTGCGCCAATCGTGGGCCCGCAAGTTTCTACACTGGTTAAGCTTAGGCGCTCTTTCGAAGTTGGTTAAGGTTAGAGTTTGTCTTAGAGCATGGCGATAGAACGCCAGGTAGTTTGCAGGCTGTTAGACCCGGAAATAGGCACAGAACTTGCTGTCCCACGATTGGCACACATGTCACATGACCTGGCCAATCAGAGCGCAAAACGGGAAAGCGGAAACACAACTGCGCTGGGGAAAGCATACCGTCCGGGCCCGCCCACTGAGTCAGCTGTGCCCGCACTGGCGATAAAAAAATCCCATTTTTTTTCCACAGTCGACTATCGGCTAATTTCGGCCAATCAAAGTAGACTATCCAAATCCTTAGTCGGGGACAGCCCTAGTGGGCACTGATGTCAACAACAACACTACTGAAGCTAGCACGGCACTCTGTGAGAATTCGTTTTCTACCCTCAAGAACGTCTTTACAGAACATCGCCTTAGTATGCTTCATCGATGCAAGGCCAATTTAATTCAGTTGGCATTTGAGAAGGACTTAACAAAAAAGTTCAGGAATGAGTGGAGGGACAGTGTTTTAAGAAGATTTCACTCTGTCCCAAAACGCCGCTTGCCGCTCTACTAATGATGGTGAGTAGCCTGTGGAGGAATTTTGTTTGCTTTTTTATGCACCTTATTTTTGTCAGTTCAGTTCAGTTTGTCAGTGAATTCAGAAGTGTTGAATAAATGGAGACTTTTCAAAGATATAGAATAGAAATGTATTATCCTGAGGGAAATTTTACACTGCAAATCACTCAACATTAAACATTTAGACAGAACAAGTCACGAATAAGAATAACAAAAGGCCTAAGAATAGAATAAAATGAAATAGAATAAAAGATACAGTAAATAAATACAGTAAAAAAATATACTGAAGTCTACAGTAGGTGTAATATTGCACAGTGCTGTTTAAAAAGTAAGAGTCCAGGAAGATGGTAACTGTCACTCTGTACTCAGTGATGCACACAGTGATGCATTGTATAGTCTGATGGCTGTCGGAATGAAGGACAATACACAAAAGGTTAACCCTTTCACTGCCACACAACAGCAGGTTAACCCTTTCACTGCCACACTACAGAAAGGGTTAAATGGGGATGCCACCCATTTTAAGAATCCACATGTTCTTTGTGTGCTTCAGGACAGTTCAATCAGTAAATGTACTATTTGTACATGCACCACTCCTATAAATCAGAGCCTCCGAGTGGTGATGTCTGACTTTGTGAGGCCATGGTCTCTGACAAGAACAAATTACAGGTTGAAAAAACCCTCAGCTCTGAACTCTGCAGAATCTGCACCTGGCTCGCTGATAACAAACTATCATTACACCTGGGTAAAACAGAGTCCATTCTCTTCGGATCAAATAACAAACTCAGCAAGACCGACAGCTTCTCAGTTACAGTGGGTGACAATATTGTCACAAGGCAAGATGAAATTACATACCTAGGTTCAATCCATCCTAGAGGCAAATCTTTCTGTTTTTTTGCATAAATTAGGAACAGTAACGGTCCTAGTATGCTTCCTTGTGGAACACCACAGCTCACTGTGAGGGGGGGATAGAGTGCCGTTTGCGTCTATACTTTCCACAACAAACTTGTGTTTTTCCGCTTTCGAGTTTTGCGCTCTGATTGGCCAGGTCATGTGACATGTGCGCCAATCGTGGGACGGCAAGTTCTGCGCCTATTTCCAGGTCGAACAGCCTGCAAACGACCTAACGCCTAGTTTATCACTGGTTAAGCTTAGGCGACTCTTTCGCAGTTGGTTAAGGTTAGAGTTTGGAATCAGGGCAGGCGTTCTATCGCCATGCTCTAAGACAAACTCTAACCTTAACCAACTTCGAAAGAGCGCCTAAGCTTAACCATCCAAAAACTTGCGGTCCCACGATTGGGCGTACATGTCACATGACCTGGCCAATCAGAGAAGCGGAAACACAAACTTTGTTGTTGGAAATATTCAGGCGTACCGTTTACCTCCACCATCTGTTCTCTCCCCTCCAGGTAGGATTGCATCCAGCTCACTGATAAACTATCAAAACCTTGCTTCTAGCAAGGCTAGAATATAATGTCAGCTGTAATCGGTTAGGATGAATGGGGCAAAGACATGGGGTCATGTAGTCACTACCGTCCTAGCCCCTTCCGTGACTGTGATGCACGCCTTGCTTTGAATACAGCTGTTACCATGTTACCTGTTGCTATGGAAACGTCTACCTTCCTCAGTCAGAATGACTTAGCTAGCTAACGTTAGCAATACACATTGATTACAACAACAACCACAAAGACCATCGCTCGCTTTAGTTGAATACATACCAAAGACAAACTAACCAGGAAGAACTAACCTCTTTCACAAGTTGCAGCTCTCCGTGTTGCACCTCATATATTTGCATCACTCCGGTCCCTCGCGCGAAGTTTCCCAGACAGACGAACTTTGCGCTGCGGGGGATCCATTTGCTGTCGAAAATTGTGTAGTTCAAACTTTTCTGAATATGGGCGATTATTTGAGGCTTTTCAAACGGCGTTGACATTTTCCCCCTGGATGAAAACTACCTTGTAGAAAATGTTGAAATTAATGGTCTGAAGACTCAGCGAGACCTCAGAGCTACTAACACAACACCAGGACCCTCCTGGACTCGGGACAGACTACGATTCCGCCTGATCTAATATACGAACTAGTTAAAATAATTGTGCACAACACATTGATATTTCCAATAATAATTCGCATTAATTTCAGTAGAATGTTATAAAGTACAGATGTGTTTTCACGCATAATAAAACATTTAATATTTTTTCACAATACAGGCGACGTGACGTGACGTCGCCGTTTGGGTCTTTCTGGTCGCACGAGGACCACCTCATGTCTCACTTTCAGCAGCTCAGCTGATTGTTTATTATATGTATCCTTCTTAGGTTTGTTTACCTGATTTCGTGATGGACACCGACAGTAATTCAACGCCCGCCGTGTGTGCTGCTGCTACTGCCGTGGACAGTGACGGTGGAGACTTTGTGAAGGTGAAGTCTAGAAAGAGACAGAAGAGGAAACGCGAACAAGATGGAGTGGAAATGGACTCGGAGGACGCGGTGGCGTCCAAGCGACCAGTGTTTCCTCCCATTTCAGGCGATAAATTAATGGTAACTATCTCCTGTTTGTATGGTCAGTGGTCACTATTACAATTAACAATAGTGGTTGGTTATTTATCGGCTGTTTATTTAGTGACACCTGTACTCGTTTACAATTTTACGGCATAACTAACGTAAAAGGGGCACTTCACTGATTTATTTTGCACATAATCTAAACAGTTCTGCATACATTAATTTCGTTTTACAGTTATTGAGAGTGGATGAGTTTGAATATTGCCACGATATGTCATCGGAGACATTGAATCCGTGTGTTGTGTAAATCTGGGGTAATGCTACCTTATCATTGAATTGAGCTGTAATTAACACAACACAGTGATTCAATGTCCCTGATGACATCACCGGTGGCCGTATTCAAACTAATTTACTGTCGATAACTGTCAAACTAAATGAATGTGTGCAAAACAGTGTACGTTTTTGTAAGATATATTGATTGAGTGTTTTTAGACTATAATATGGTGACCATCTTTTTCTGTTTTCAGGGCAGCTCTGATGAGATGCGTAAAGTAGCCGTCCCAGCTCATAGATACACGCCCTTGAAGGAGAACTGGATGAAGATATTCACTCCTATCGTGGAGAACTTACAGCTCCAAGTTAGATTCAACCTCAAAACTAGAAATGTTGAAATTAAAGTAAGTGTAACCAACCTGGCAGCGTGAATGCCTTCTACAACGCTGTTCCAGTTCCGCATTGCCGTTTTGCGCTCTGATTGGCCGAGCGCGCGCATGAGCCGCTCCGCCAGGCAGCAATACTACGCTCCAGTTAACCTAATTTATACAAATGGAGTATTGATTTTGCCGTAACGAATCATTAAAAAAATATACCGTTAACACTTTGATCGCCGGGGTTAAATTCATAATTTATCATCCCTCACCAGCCCTATTTAACATGGAGAAGTTCCCCTTCTTTGCAGGGCTATAACTTTTTAAATTGTATTGCTAAATTGACATTACTATGGCCCATTCAACGTCCTATATCTATTGTTCAGGGTGTAGCAACGTTATACTTTTTCATTCACATATTCACATATTCATACTAAAATACGGTCTAAAGTATAAGTATGTTTTTATCATTTTTTGCAGCTTTCTCCAGAACTTGATTTATAGTAGGGCTGGGCGATATGGCCTAAATATGATATCACGATATTTTCGGACCTTTCGGCGATACACGATACACATCACAATGTTTTTCCTTTTTTCCCCAAACAATTCATAATGAGGCTTACCAAGACAGTATTTGAGTTTGCAAGCGAACATTAAAGACAAAAGACTCATGCATTTAGCATTTTTATATTATATATTAGATTTAGATGATTGGATTCTTAGATTATATATTTAGCATTTTAGCCTTAGTTTTTTTAGATTATATATTAGATTAGATTTAGATGATTAGATTACATATTGTAACTATTTATTTATTTACATGTATGTATACATTTATTATTTGAACGGCTTAAGGCTATATCTGTACTTGATGTTTGTTTGTTGTGTTGCATACTTGAAATAAACTTCAATCCAATCAAATCCCCCCTCTTAAAAACAAAAACCTGTGTTTAACCTAGCCATCTATAAAACATCATGCTAAAACTGTGAAACAAATGTCCTACTCCCCTAAAGAAAGAAATACATAGCAAACATGACTCAGTTATCCAATAGTGCTGCTGCTTTTTATTTTGTTAAAATCTTTTAGTTAATAAGACTAAAAGACTACAATATATATGACTACAAGGGCCAGAAGCCCGACTTCATGACGGCTTCCTGTCCTCTCATTCCATTTCCGGTTTTCCGGTTAACGTTACATTTTCAACAACAGATTGCTGCTAATTAAACACTTCATGGAAACGGAGTAACGTTAACGTTATGTCGAGTTCATACGTGTAGTGTAGTATGAACTCCACATAACGTTAACATTACTCCGTGGCCACTGTTGCTGCCACTGTTGCGTCGCAGATGGATGGTACACTCTGTTAGCTCCGTAGCTAATCCGCTCATAGACTAACTTACCGATAGCAGTACCGTTAACGTCGGAGCTTACTCCTGGGTTTCAGGGGGCATCCCTAGCACCGAGCCACCGCCTCTCTGTCTCTGGCTAGGTGTGTGCGCTTGCGTGCGTGTATGTGCGTGTAGATGACGTAATTTGGGCAAGTGTGTGTGTGACTGACTTTTTTTTTCTGCGAGAGGGAGAGGCGAGAGAGAGAGGAAAGCATTTAGCACTGCGCTTGTAAGTCTCATCTCAGCCGCGGCGGCCTCTAACGCGAGGGCAAAACATCACGATATCCACGATACGTTTAAAAAGTGTATCGTTAATGAACTGTACCCGATATTTATATAATATCGTCATATCGCCCAGCCCTAATTTATAGCCCCAAATGCATTATATTGATGATGAAATACAGTTTGATAGGAATCTGTGCAAGATAAAAAATTTCAACTGGACGTGCTTCTAGGAGTTACTCTAATGTTAGCTAACGTTAAAACGAACCTAAAGTTAGTTGTTCACCAACATTTGTATTAACGTTAACTCAAAAACACAGAACCGGACGACACAAGTTGTCCACTCATAGATAGGTTCCGCTAGCGATAACAACAATACTTCCGGTTGGGGGGTTTCAAAATAAAAGAGCAAAGTCTAAAACACCGGAAAAGACGTTTATTTTGTACAGCGTTTTCCTCCATGAGTAATCCACGATTACTCGAGTATATCATGCGATCAATCGATCTGGATTTTTCTTAAAAATGCCCATGTACATTTAATGTTGCTTTTGATTGATTGAATAGTTTATTGATTTAAATGAATAACACATAACGGGTATACATATCAGCCCACCATTTACCAATAGGATTAAAAAACACAATAAAGCCATAGGCTTGTTTCCATTGCGGTCCTTCATCATTGGTGTCCGTGGAGTTATGTACTGGTGTGTGGACGTGGGTGTTTGTAGTGTCTGTGTCAGGATGTGTGGTATAGATTAGAAAACCATGATCAGAGTCTGCGGATATATGCATGCGTGTGTGTGTTTTTCTTTCTGTTGCATATGATTTACCGTTTGTGTGTTTTATGTAATGTGCCTTTCTTTCAGACATGCAAAGAGACCCAAGAAATCGGTGCACTCACGAGAGCGGCGGACTTTGTCAAAGCCTTTGTGATGGGATTTCAAGTTGAGGTAAGCACTCTATTGAGGACAACAACCATGTTAAAATTATTTAATGTTTTTATTTAACCAGGTCAGTCCCATAGGGAGTAGTCTGCCGTCTCTTTAGTTTCCCACGCGGTCCATCCGTATTTATCATTGGGAAAATGTATTATCGGCTATTGTAATAATTCTGCCTCATGAACATTGGCAAGCTTTGGCAAATACAATCTGGTCAGAGCAAGTTAAATAATGGGCCTTTCATATAAAGCAGGAGCAAGAACGATATGAGGCTGATTCCAAGTTACTCAGGGTTTTAAATATTCTAAGAGAAATTAGCAGCTAATTAGTTTAGCAGCTAAGCCTGTCCCTTGTTATTTTTGTTAATGAAAAACTGAAATAGTGTGGCAGTAAAAGAATATCAAACTCTTAAACTATCCTCATAGTAGTATTGGTCCGAATATAAGACAAACCATTTTTTCCACTTTTTTGAAGACTTTCAAATCTTGTTTTTATGAAGAAAATAATTTTATTTGAAAATAATGATAATAAAACAGTTTTATTCAATGTAGGCTGCTATTTTGTTATTTTCATCATTAAAAGTTCTCCGCAAGATATCCTGCCGATTTTTTATCAGAGGCCATAAATGTATATGTTGGGAAGACAAAATCTCTCTGAAATTTACATTTACACATGTACCTAAACATCGGAGTCAAATATTGGTGCATTAGTATACTTGCATGGGAATTTATACCATGATATGCAGCACATTTATATATATATAAAAATAAAAACTCACGTTATCTCTTCCTGGTGGAGTTATCTCTAACATGGTGGAGTTATCTCTAACATGGTGGCGTTATCTCTAACATGGTGGAGTTATCTCTAACATGGTCTCTCCTCTTTCTGGTGGAGTTATCTCTAACATGGTATCTCCTCTTCCTCAGGATGCCCTGGCTCTCCTCAGGTTAGACGAGCTCTTCTTGGAAGCATTCGAGGTCACAGACGGTAAGTCTCCATGTTGTAGCGGCAGACCGGCAGTCCTTCCTGGGCTGCTCAGTGAGCTCATCTCTTGGCCTGTGTGGCTGCACTCAGAGAACAACTTCCTTGTGTTTTTCCATGTTGGCAGTGAAACCATTGAAAGGGGACCATTTATGCAGAGCCATCGGGAGGATCGCAGGAAAGGGAGGAAAGACCAAGTTCACCATTGAAAACGTCACAAAGACTCGCATTGTGCTGGCGGACACGTGAGTAGTGCATCTTCAGGGAGGACGTCGACCTTTCCGCTCGAGATGTTCTGAGTTTACATGCAGGGTTCCCGTGGACTCTTCAAGGGTTTTGTTTAATAATCAGAATTTTAGGCCTTAAAATACATCTTAAAAAGTAATTGGATTAGGAGGTTACTGCTATGTTTTGATAACCTCTCTGTAGGTGTAATATCCAAACGTCTTGTAGTGAAAAACAAACACCCGTGAAGCCAGAGTAGATGAATAACGGGAGTCTTGAACGCGAACGCCAGGACCACGTATATAGTTTACAATTTAATAAATAAATAAAAGAAAACATAACACGTCAACATCGCTCGTCGCACGGTCAAAAACTATGACGCTTCAATCTACGCTGGCTCCATTCACAACTCGAGCTGCCTTTTACTCAGTTGATATAAGTAGTCGCATGACATTTCCGGTCTATCAAAATAAAGAAATGTTTTTATCACAAGTCTCTTTTTAGACGAAACAAACTCTTATCGAATCATGACATCTTTTTAAACGATAGACTATTATCCAATTGAAATATCAAAACATGAATATAGGACATATTAATGAACCAATTCCTAAATTGGCTCCTACACTCTATCACACTTAAATGTGTTTGGGGGCAAAGCAGTGTACGGTAATAGCCAACAAGTCATGTGGAATTACTTTGCATTTTCCTTCACACTTTTTTGCCAGTATGGCTGTGAAATGGGTATTAAATTATATAAAAATTGGTCTTAAAAAGTCTTACATTTAACTTGTTGAAACCTGTGTTGAGTCTATGTGGAATGTTTACCTGAACCCCCAGAAAACGTTAGGTTATGACTATAACCAAGTTCTGTTAGTTAGGGGCGATGCTTGGCATCGCTACTGCACTATCTCGCGTACGTGCACGCGTACTGAATAAACCACAAATGTACCTCTAATACCAGTATTAGTCTGACCACACCCCTCATCAGCTTACCTTCATAAGCAGGTGTGTGGTCACCTGCTCTCCTCCTTCCCAAGCTTTCACCACAAGGTGAGGACAAGGGCTGCAGCGGCCGTCCGATGCCAAGCATCGCCCCTAACTAACAGAACTTGGTTATAGTCATAACCTAACGTTCTGTATCGTTAGTGGCTTAGCTTGGCATCGCTACTGCACAAGGGAGGCCAAGCGGAGCCACTTGGCTGACAAATACACCCCGCTGACAGCCCCCCAAAACCATCAGAACAGGGAGGGCCGAGCCCCCCCGACCCCCCCTAATGGAGGGTAGCCCCCCTATTAGGGACGTCACGGGAGGGCGACGGACCCGACCGTGCGAAGAGGCACTCAAGCAACTCAACGCACAGGGTGAGCAGACCGTGGCTTGACCCCACGACTACACACACGCACAACCCGCATGCCACCCGGGAACGAACGGAGGAACAACCTCGTTACTGCCCCCAGAATCACGGGGTCAAGGGCAAACCCAACCCCGTGGCAAGGCCGTAGCAGCGGAGCACGAAGGAAGACCCAGACCCACCAAAAGGACTGGACTCCCTAGAATGGGGGCCCGGAGAAGTCCATGATGCCAGCATCAAGACCCCACCAGGTGGGCACGTAGTGCCCCGCCCCCCACATCGCCAGCGTATTCGGACAAAGGCCCCTCAGTTACTGCACCTGGTATTCCCAGGCGGAACCAACCAGGCCAGAACCTGCCCAGCTTCCGAGATCGGACGAGATCGGGCGTGTTCAGGTCGGTATGGCCGTAAGCCGAGCGGGCCCCGTCCCCCCAATAGTACACCGCCTGGCACACTGACCCTGCAGAATAGGCAGTCAGCATGGCCGTAAGCACACAAAAAAGGTTAACCAACGGAAGCAGGCAGCGCACCGGGGAAAAACCAGGCAACAGGCTGTTAACCCTAGCCTGGAGACTGCGGACGAGACAGGCGCCAGAGGGGACAGCTGAACACAGCCGCCCCGGCGGAAGGAGCGTAAGCTGGCGGTGTTGCATGACCAAGCCTCCATTTAACAACCCCCACCCAGAGGGGTCGAGGCAGAGAAGGCTGACACGATCGGCAGACGTCATGAACGTGCAGGGGCACCCTCAAACGGTGAACCCGGGAGTTGACACTGCTCCAACACACCAGGGAATCAACCACCTCGGTGTTACCCAATGCGGTGGTTGTTCCTATAACCCCTCAAGAAAAAACTCCAAAACACACCTGCGGGTATACACCGGCTATACCGCAGTACAAGTGTTTCAGTTTCCAAAAAGGGTTAACCCAGGCCTACGGGTCGCAAACAGCACTTCGGACCGGGCCTGGCGGTACGGGAAGCACAGGGTCACCAGAGGAGGTCAAAAAAAAACCACCCCCACAGGCCCCTCTTCGCCATGCGTGAGAGAGGAGCGAAAAATAATGGAGAACCAGCCCCTAAGCACACCGTACCCGGTATTCCCCGGCGGTCTCCCAACCAAGTACTAACCAGGACCAACCTGTGTAGCGGCCGAGATCCGACGAGATCGAGCGCGTACAGAATGGCATGGCTGTAAGCCATGACGACAGTGCTGAGTAAAAACATACCCAACCAGGGTCTCCATAGCGCTTAACCCTGTGACACCCAGACCGACCTGGCATTTTTCCCCCTGAAAAAAGCCCAAGTCCCTCAGGGTACCAGAACAGCAGATCTGCATCCCCGGCGGACAACGGGTTCAACTGATCTGGACCAGCGTGACCAGAACCAGTCCCGTGCCCTAACCACGCCGACATGCCTACTCCAGGAGAAGGGCAGATATGCGTGTTGATCTTAACATGAAAAGAAGGCGCCACCCAGACGTTCGGACGAACCGCGCCTGGTGGCCCACCCCAAGGGCGTGAGACCCCACTACATATGTTCAGATCCATCCCGTCATCATCCCCCAGACATGAACGAGAATCCGTCGACAACCCACCCAGGTCATGGGATGTGGTCGCCGGAAGAGGAAAAACCCCCATCTCAGTTGCTTTATAAAAACGCTGTTTCAACCACAAGCAACCAAGGCGTGCCAGTCAATCGCCTGTTTACAGCGAGCTAGCACTATACGTGCGTCGGGACACACCCCCATCAATGAACAGGCTATTTAGACCTGTCATTGAATCCCCAAGGCGCCCAGGGGAACGACAAGAGGGGTGTGACACTCCCTAACTCCAACACTTCTGGAATAGAAAGAAGGAAGCATCAACAGTATGTATCCCAGTCTACACAGCCGGGGCAAAAAATGTTCACATTTTTACATCCCACCACCCTCCCATAGGAAAGAGACGGGGATCCCCAGAGAGACTTCCCACGCGAGCTGTACAGATTGAAAAGAATATATTGCACCTTGAGCCATGTAAAAAACTGGTTTTAGGGCCTCCGGGGAAGAGGCACCGAACCCATACACACTCAATAAACGAATTGAATCGAATATACATACAATAGAAAAGGACCCTTCTAGAGGGTCCACTCACTTTGACAATCTGAGGAGGAAGGCTCTGTACTCTGATGGAGGCTTCCTCACATGGAAGAAGGAGTCCGAACTCACAGAAGGCCTGAGTAGGCGCTTGGTGAGGAGGAGCCCTGACCACCCCCCCTGAAAACAGATCCATCACATGGACCTGAACAGCACACGGAAGTCCTACCAACAGAGACGCGCACGGTGACGTACTCTATGGCGGGGGAATTCCTGCGGTGCACACGCCCAATATACCAGGCTGTGGGACCAGGAACTCCCTCCCCCCCCCCCCCCCCCCCCCCCCGTAACGTGCCGAACCGCCACGTGACGGGAACCTTGAAGGACAGGGGGTGTACCCCTGACCGACAGAACAATGGGGAGAGGAAAGGTTACCAGTTCACCCCTTTACGACCCCACACCCATGATACGACGTAACGACAAAAAGAGAATATGACACAGTCATAGTCAGCTCTATGAAGCGTTTCACAGCTCCACACAGCGCATGAGCTAACCTGCTATCTGATTTTTACTAAGGAAAAACACAGAATAGAGAAGGCTCTAAGAACCCCGGTCCAACATACACATGTGCTTCTGTGGCCAGTACAACCCAGTTGTAGGTCACATGACACACACAACCCATCATCACCTACAAAAAATGGCAAAAACACTCAACAGAGGAACGCCGTTTTTTTCACAATGAGAGAATACATCATTCTTGATTAGTATCGACCACAGGCCTTGCTAAGCACACATGACAGCAACCAAACCAATTTCCCTTTAGGAAATAAGTTTCTCCAGCAGATTTAGCACAACCTCAGCAATCAAGCTAAGAGTCACATCGTATCCCTACGAGGTGATAAAGTCCCCAGGGAACCGGGGGGGAAAAACACAATCCTCCTATTTTACCCTCAATACGGCCAGTTAAAACAGGAAAACCTGTTAATGTGTGAACTCACTGTTCATTGTCATTACAGTCTGAGAAAGAACATTCTTTTACTCACTTGTCACCAAGCATAGCTTCATAGGTCAGTTGCCTTAGTAGTGAGTACACGGTACACATAAACACCATGATGTTTCTCACACAACAACCAGATCAATACATCACGATCTGCACGGAGAAGCTAACTGCCAGTGACAAAAACAGCTCACACACAACCCGCAACGTATCCCAAATGCATTGCAACAACACACGTTTTGGGAAAAAACACCGTTATTCACAATACATTTAGCAAAGTAAAACCAGAAGACGTGTTATGAGGTCTGGCCAACCCCGTACCTACCCGGAACGCAGATCAGCGAAGTGCAGTCACAAGACACCGTAGAACACAGCCGTCCTGTGTTGTTCGACCCGGGCAGCGTCGCCGCTCCACCAGTCGCTACAGTCCTCTTTGTTGACGCAATCCCCGTCTAGGCTCAGGCAGGGTCGACGAACATCCCCTGTCAAGGATGACGTCGTGGTCAAGAGTGTAAAACATGTTAAAATCAAAGCACGTTCAACAGAATAGCATCAAGCTAACGGCTGCTCCAACCGTTCGGGTGCTATTGCTTCCGCTCGCGAGACGCCGATCTAACGACGCACGCGATCAGAAGCGAGCTCCCGGCGGCGCGCGAGAAGCTAAGCTACCCCGCGCCAGGCCACTGACCGGCTAACCGTAAGCCATGAACATGTAAACAATGACATAACACTCACCCAGACAGGCCGCCGTTCTGAACCCCTCCTCACTTTTTAAGAGAAAAGAGAAAACAAGACGTCAACACCGCTTCACAACGGTGACATTACCACGTCCGGCGGAATCAGCACAGTACCAACTGGCCTGTATAGCTGACTTTGAACATGAATCTGCCGCTATCGCACATTACATGCACATATCCCCTCGTGAAGGAATACTCTCATTTGGATATGAAAGATGGGGTCTTAACACGGTGACAGAGAGAATCCACTCGTCCAGAACACACAGGGATCACCAGTGTCAATGGTCGCGGCCCACTAGTTAAAACTATAATGGTCGCCAGACCAAGGCCTTCTGTCGCCTAGGCGGCTAAACAAAGGACCCTAGCCTGGGGCCGGTTTCCATAAACTTTGTCAAGTAGCCCCCATAGCACTAACAGACAAGTGGAGCCCGCCAGCAAACACTACTCACCCAACCTGGAACGCACCGCTCCTCACAACAGCGGCATGTCCGACAGTTCAGCTGTGGCCTGACAGGTTTCACCCCAACAAACACAGCAAGGAACTGCAGTTGAGAAGCATGCAGCGGCGTGCTCCCAATACGAAAACCGGTGGAGGGTTTTTAGAATGATCATCTTCTAGACACTCCAGTACGAAGACAATATCGCCGTATTTTCTCGAAAATAGTGAGAGAGAAAATAAAGATATGATGTCAACGTATCCTTGTTTCCCAAGCTGTTCCTAATCCAATTTCTTCCATCATGGTGTCAAGTGTGGGGATCTACCGAGGCACCTCTTCCTTGTGGTGAAAGCGAGAAGGAGGAGAGCAGGTGACCACACACCTGCTTATGAAGGTAAGCTGATGAGGGGTGTGGTCAGACTAATACTGGTATTAGAGGTACATTTGTGGTTTATTCAGTACGCGTGCACGTACGCGAGATAGTGCAGTAGCGATGCCAAGCTAAGCCACTAACGATACAGAACCTGTTTTCAGCAAATAACCAGTGTCGTTTGGTTGATCTTTCCCTTTCAATAGAAAAATCCACATATTGGGCTCCTTCCAGAACATCAAGATGGCCCGGACAGCGATCTGCAACCTGATCCTGGGTGAGAGGGTGTTCATTAAATAAAGTTGTGAAATTTTTTTAAGTGTGTGATAAGATACAGGAAATAACCTTTCAAATTCTGTCCGCCCCCCCCCGCAGGAAGTCCACCTTCGAAGGTCTATGGCAACATCCGAGCAGTGGCTAGCAGGGCTGCGGAGAGCTTCTGAAGTCTGGCTGGAAGCGGTGCGTTTCTCCTCCCTCACTGGCTGATGTGTTCCACCTTGGTCTGTGTTGCAGGATGTAGTTTATGGACAATATCTTGGACTGTCCTTTATTCAGGTTTCTGTCTAATGGCCCCGTGACAGACGGACCTGTCATCATGGCTCCAGGAGAGACGATAATCACAACATTGATAAAGCATAAGTGTTGCACATGATATTTTCTGCATGGAAATATTGATTCATGTAAATAAATAAAGTTCAGCCCCACTGTTCTACGTTGTTATTTCAGTTTCAACCTTAGACATTCATGTCATATGTTTGTATACATCTGTAAGTTATTTTCAACAGAATCTAAATGGAATGTGGTAAATGGTGCATTTATATAGCATCTTTTGTCCAAAGCACTTTACAACTTATGCCTCACATTCACCCCGTTCACTCAGTTTTATGGGCTTAAAAGCCTCAGTAGTGGAATAATCTGAGCCTCGGGGGAGAGACGTATATTATGGGCAGGGCAGGGGCAGACAGTGGGGAGGATAGGGACAGACTAGGGAGGATGGGCATAGAGTGGGGAGGACAGGGGCAGACTAGGGAGGATGGGCAGACAGTGGGGGGGACAGTAGCGCTGCAAGATGCAACACATACCATGTAATATCTAACCTAGCTGAGTCATGTCACTGTCCTTCCTGGAATATTATACTATTCTTTATTTAGTTCATGGTTCCTGCAGGTTTCAACTAGTTACAGTACACTTTGAATATAATGTAATACCTATTTCACAGCTATACCGGCTAAAGTAAAGGAAAATTACTATGAAAGTAATTCCATACAAATAGTTGAGGGAACCGATTATTATTACCGCACTGCTTACTTTGCAGCTCAGATATTTCAAACACATTGAAACGTGATAGAGGTTATCTTCCTACTCTTTTAAAGATTTCTAACCCTAGTGTCTTATAAGGACAAAATTGTCCTTTGAGATTCTTATTTTTTTGATAACTTTGCAGTGGTTATGTTTGTAGCCAAGATATGTGGCAAATGTGCCCATCTGAATTATCTTGGAATTGTTTAACTTTTTTTTAAGACTACTTTCATTCAGCCTGTAGAATTTAAAGTCACACTCTTAACATTAGGGACAAAATTGTCCTCTTCAAAAAGGCCATACAAATTTTATATGTTGAAATAATCTTCCACTTTCTTTTTCATAAATCTTTTATTTAACTTCAGCCCTGATCATAACCACCAAATATTCAAGATAATTGTAACCCTTTAAATGTCAGTGTTTGTGATGGCATAACAAATAATTGTTAAAAAAACCTGGTCGGTTGGGTGACGCCTGTACAGCAGAGACCGGAAGTATCGGGGGCAGCGTGAGCCTCCCACACGTTAAATCAAATCAAATCTACATGGCACTACAGGGTACTACATGGCACTACAGGGTACTACATGTCTGCTCCTTTGCAGCACCACAAACATGGGAACTCTAACTCTTCCCCTAGTTGGGAGGAATCATTTGGCTTAATAGGTATATATAATTGGGTGTCATCAGCGTAAAAATGAAAGTTTATGCCAAATTTGCGTATGATATCGCTGAGGGGTAGCATGTAAATCGAAAATAGCAAAGGGCCCAGGACAGAGCCTTGTGGGACACCACATTGCACTGGGAGGGTCTCAGATGTTAAATCATTATAGACCACGCAGTGTGTTCTATCAGTTAAATAGGATTTAAACCAAGCTAGTGCGAGACCCCGAATGCCAACATGATTCTCAAGCCGACCTAGAAGAATCGAGTGATCGATAGTGTCAAAGGCTGCACTGAGATCAAGCAATAAGAGCACAGAAGTGAGGTTTGAGTCAAGAGAGAGCAGTAAGTCATTTGTGACTTTGGTAACCGCCGTTTCGGTGGAGTGTAAGGCTCTAAAGCCAGATTGAAATGATTCATTAAGATTATTGTTTGATAAATGGTCAGTAAGTTGCGTTGCGACGATCCGTTCTAACACTTTGGATAGGAATGGAAGATTGGAGATAGGTCTGTAATTTTTCAAGATTAGAGGGTCGAGGTTCGGTTTTTTAAGTAGTGGTTTAATGACGGCTGATTTAAAGGCCAGGGGCACCACGCCAGTAGACAAAGAGGTGTTGAAGATATTGAGTAGGGCAGGGCCTAGAGTTGGGAAGAGTTTTTTGATGAGAGTTGCTGGGAGAGGGTCAAACAGACAGGTTGAAGGTTTAGCCGCGCCAACCAGTTTAGAGAGGGCACTAAGAGAGACGTTTTCAAGGCAGCATAGCGTATGACTGGAATCAAAGTCAGGGGGAATGCCCGTCAATGCCCGTTACTCCTCGCCACAGAGTCCGCGCTGTCTGGTGAAAACATGCGACAGGCTGCCTCCTCTTGTACCGGAGGGGACACGTGATGCAAGGCTTCTATCCTCACTACAGCCGACCAGTGGGAGGCATAGTCTAGCAACGTTCAAGACGGGAGGGGAGAATTGGCAATGCGAAATTGGGATGGGAGAAAAAATAGAATAAAATAAGGAGAAAAATAGTATTGTATCCATAGAATATAGTTATAGCTCTACAAACAAGGTGACACACTCCTATCGTTTAAAGCGCGGCCTAGCTACAGCGGGCCCCGACTAATATCTGGCGCTGAATGAGTTAACGGACAAAATTGTCGCCTTCAAAAAGGCCATACAAATATGTTGAAATAATTATTTTTGAAATAAAAATTATTTAATAATATAAAACTAAAAACCCATCAAAATCGGTGTTGTTGCTAATCATTGACATATGCTAGCCTGTAATAACGCCCCCCAGAAAAAGCTACATTGCATTTGATATTGAAAATATTAACATTTTAGTGTTTTTTTTTTGTTTTTTTCCAATAATTTGTGATGCCATCACAAACACTGGCATTTAAAGGGTTATGATGGTGGTTATGATCAGGGCTGAAGTTGAATAAAAGATTTATGGGGAAAAAAAGTGGGAAATTATTTCAACATATATTTGTATGGCCTTTTTTGAAGAGGACAATTTGTTTAGTGTAACAATTTAGTTTTCAGACAAGGGTTAAAGGCCTAAAATGATGATTGTTAAATGTAAGACCCTGTGTGGAACCCTGTTACTTTGTGGGTTGTCCGGTGTCGAAAAGGAACCGTGGCCAGGATTCCTGGTGAGGGCACTAAGAGATTCATTAAGATTCTCAAATGCTAAAGATGAACCATTGCATTAGCCGTTACCTTCAACGTTTCAAAGTTTATTTTAATATTTTTTATTTTCATACAGTATCAAGTTTCCAACAGTCCCACAGCATAAGATGCAGCATGCAAAAAAAAAAAAGGTTCTCAAACTTAACCATTTCAGATTCCCCCACACAGACTAAAAAGAACCCAAACCCCTCAGAGAAAAGCACTTACGAACTAAAGCGCCGTCTGAACTACAGAGAACAGAGAGCGGAACTGCATTAACAAATACTTATATACAAAAGAAATTAAAAAAAAAAATGAAAAAAGAAAACAAAAAGAAAAACACATCAAATTTCCCCTTTTAAGCTGAGTACAGTGTGGCAGGTTGAGACAGGGTCAACTTCACTGGAATAGAAGCATCTGTTGACCCAGGAAAAATACAAAAAGTTACATGTAGTTCAGTTCATTTGGATTACCTCTTGTAATGTGTACATTTACCAAAGTTTGGCAACATCCATATTGTATACCATTAAATTCTTTTAAATATATTAACATCACCATCCGTGTAAACAATAGGATTATTTCAAAAAGTGATCCACATGCACAACAAAAAATATATTTCCATGTCATGCAAGCGAGACCCACGCCGAGCTCTGGGAAGGGATGATTGGGGTGCTCCGGTTTCACATCTCTCACCAAAAGCACCAAAACCCAGTGATCGCTCTGTAAAAAAGCCGCCTGGTGCCGTTATAATAACAGGAAGCATCTTCCCTTCCAAATTAAAAGTTTGGTTATACTTGTATTATTCTCCCTGCTTATACCAGTGGGGAGAGAGAGAGAGAGAAATGAGGCGATTGTGATAGAAAAGTGAGAAGCCAACTTTTGAAATGTACACGCTATAAACTACAACTATGGAGACGATCCCACTGCACATTACATCATGCCAATATGTGGTTCTGCTGTGCTGCAGTGAGACAGGTACATATTCAGAACGGCTCAGGTTGAGCAGAGAGGTCTGCTCCTGTGCTGCAGTGAGACAGGTACATATTCAGAACGGCTCAGGTTAAGCAGAGAGGTCTGCTCCTGTGCTGCAGTGAGACAGGTACATATTCAGAACGGCTCAGGTTGAGCAGAGAGGTCTGCTCCTGTGCTGCAGTGAGACAGGTACATATTCAGAACGGCTCAGGTTGAGCAGAGGTCTGCTCCTGTGCTGCAGTGAGACAGGTACATATTCAGAACGGCTCAGGTTAAGCAGAGAGGTCTGCTCCTGTGCTGCAGTGAGACAGGTACATATTCAGAACGGCTCAGGCTGAGCAGAGGTCTGCTCCTGTGCTGCAGTGAGACAGGTACATATTCAGAACGGCTCAGACTGAGCAGAGGCTGAGCGTCCCCCTCGTACTGCTTGAGAAGATTAGCAAACATACCTAATATACACATATTGGTAAAAAAAAAACTCAAAACAAAACATGCTGCCTGCAGGTAAGTCTCTGAATGTTATGTTGCTATATACTTTTACATACAGTATATTCTCTCCGTAATAAACTGATCTGTTTTAAAGTATCGTTATCCTCTTCAAGTCCACTGCGTCCCCTAGCTTCAGGTCTAAATGTATTGAAATACAAATATATATAAATGTTCTGCGTGATTTCACTATAATTCTTCCCAACGTGAGTGGTGAGCTGCTCTCTGCATGGGGGATTGTCTCATGGATGCACGCTATATTTAACATAAAATGTAGTTGAAAAGTAAACCATAAATCAGTTTGCAAAGACATCACTTTCTTGGCATTTATCTACTAATAATTGCATGACAGGAAACAAGAATAATCTCCAACAATATAAACATGTCTAAGCATAAATAAAACAATATCACTCTTATTACAAAATAAAAGAAAACATGAATTGCTTTGCTAAATGTGATTGGAAGCTTAACAGATCTTAGTCAAACTGCTCAAGTGTAAAGCTAAGAACAGAGGAGAAAAAAACCAAATCAGAAGAGGTGAAAGTTGATTTTTTGCATCTAATATATCTTGACGACTCGTGATCATGCAGTGTTTCTTTTGACGTATCACAAAACCAGTTCTCCCAAAACAAAAGAACAACAGCGATGAATGGTAATAACGTGGAACTGGTTATGTGGATATGTTCTGGTTGGCACTTCATACCCTACTTCCTAGTTTGTACTGAAATCAAGTATCTCGAAGTAATGTTTTTTCCGCTAACTATACACCTTCCACTCACGAGAGAACCATAGATATACTTGGTTTGTTTTTCTTCTTCTTCTTTATAAAAGACGAGAACAAAAATAAATATAAAAAATAACAATAAAAAAAGAAAGAAAAAAGAACAAAAAAAAAACTAAATATGAACAAGCCAACCAGCCTCTCCACGTCTCCCTTCCCCCCGTCCATATCGGAGATGCTCTTGCAAATGAAAAATAGCTCCTTCAGTCTCTTAAAGTGCTACAACCGGGTTATTGAGACGATCATAGTTCAATAACACTTCAAAGTTGGCTTCACGAGGCTTGCGGTGTGAAAAACAAGTGGCTTCACAGAGAGAGAGAGAGAGAGAGAGAGAGAGAGAGAATTACAGAGAGAGAGCTACAGAGAGAGATACAGAGAGAGGTTACAGAAAAAGTTACAGAGAGAGATACAGAGAGAGGGAGAGTTACAGAGAGAGAGAGTTACAGAGAGAGAGAGAGATACACAGAGCGTTTGCCAGACGTCTTGAGCAGATCTTCAGAGATGGAGAAGAAAGCGAGTGTGGAGGAGGCGCGGGGGGAGGGGCCAGCGGAGATACGCTCACACGTCCACAACCATCTTTTTGTGTATATCGAGGCCTCCGACCACCTGGTGGAGGAGAGGGGAAAACAAACAGAAAGAAATAAAGGATCAGAACACAAGGATTCATCAAACTCTTTAAAAGATACACTCGGCTGATATGGGAACTGTGAGTAACGGTACACTGGAGTGCTTTCACCTTCTGCAAGGCGTTGGTGAAAATGGTCAGTTCTCTAAAAACTACTAGCATCCCTTTGATAAAACCTCTAAGGTTAAAGGTACGGCGTTATGGAACATTGGTTTAGCCTAGTCTTGGTGTGGATGTGGCAGTCTGAAATGTTCGGTGCACTGGTAAAAACGGATATACTGTATGGCCGTTTGGACATGGCTATTACCTGAATAAGGTCTTCGGATTAAACATACAAATCAGAGGTATTACCCTTTGTGTCATACCAAGGACACACAACAATCAATTAGCTTTAATAAATCAACAATCTGTCCTTTTTGGAGCCAGGAACACAGCATACCTATTCTACAGCCAGGTTTGTAAAGTGTTTGGATGTGGGGTAGCCAATCAGGGAATGATTGGATGTGGGGTAGCCAATCAGTGAATGAATTAGAACGTTGGTGTGCACTGTACACCACAAAAAACCTGTGTTCACTACAAGAGAAGAAAAATTATGGAAAATAATTACAATTAGATTTTGACTAGTTGCTTAAGAAAATAATCAGTTTCACCGATTCAAGGAAACTATAAAATTGCGGAAAAGCTTGTGGACTTTTGTTGCCATCTCTTTTACTCTGCACTCTTCAAATCTGGATGCTTTCAGTGTGATGTTCTTATGTCACACAATCCCTTCACACATAAAAACCGTGAAGCATTCAGGCAACGTCACTTTGTTAAATACGATCCGACGTTCAGAGCCGTCCTGAAAATATACTCCCTCAAGGAAAAATATGATCCGATGTTCTGAGCCATCCTGAAAATATACTCATTCCTCAAGGATGGAGAGCCTTTTTAGCTCAAGACTCCAGAGATACAGCCGTCAAATGTGGAGCTTGTATCTGTCAAAAGTGAGCAGCGGGGGCTTTCATTTATGGAAATGTCTGGGAGCGAGGCGGTTCTACTTCTGTCCTGCGTGACAGATTAATATGGATGATATACTGGGGTCAGTGTTTGTGAGTTTGGCTCTTTGATCTAAAAGCAGCCGCAGTACAATGACACCCATCTGCCAGGAACGTCCACATGGTCTCCTCCTCTGTGTTCCGTCTGTAAAGTCACCTCTGTGTCTACTGTCGCTGTAACGCTAAAAGCCTGTTTGTGCTGCGGGAAAACCAGCTTCTGTCAGTGAATCCTCTGATGATACACTTCAGAGAGACACGTTGAATTCAAAGTCAGCATTGCGTGGCATCAGCAAAAAGTTGTTATTTTGTTTGTCTACAATACTCTACCCTTTTGAAGTGTCCGGGACGCGTCTATATTAAAGGCAGCCCAAGAGTGCTTCCGCGTTTCTCTGATTGGCCACGACACCCATGTGACCGCGGCAGAGCGGAAATAGGCTGCTGCTCCGGCGAAAGAAAGACAGGCATTCTATTGCCATGCTCTGCGACAAACTCTAACCTTAACCAACTCCGAAAGAATGCCTAAACTTAACCCTAACCTTAACCAACTCCGAAAGAATGCCTAAACTTAACCCTAACCATAACCAACTCCGAAAGAATGCCTAAACTTAACCGGCAAAAGAAAGACAGGCATTCTATTGCCATGCTCTAAGACAAACTCTAACCTTAACCAACTCCGAAAGAATGCCTAAACTTAACCCTAACCTTAACCAACTCCGAAAGAATGCCTAAACTTAACCCTAACCATAACCAACTCCGAAAGAATGCCTAAACTTAACCGGCGAAAGAAAAACAGACGCTAGTTACGTTTATATAGAGAGATGATAAATTAATTAAACGTAAAAAATAAAAAATTGAAGTGATTAGAACTTGTCACCAACCTGACCGCAGGCTCCACAGCAAGCTGAGGAACGAGTTGAGCTAACCGTCGATGTTAAAACAGGGGGGATTACGAATGCATAATGCCGCGGCAACCTATGCGCCGCTGCCGCTCCGCTCTGGCGCTGCCGCGGGGCGTGCGCGGCGTTGTCACGTGGGGCGTCGCGGCCAATCAGAGAAACGCGGAAACACTCTTGTGCTGCCTTTAAAGAAGAAGCGTCCGGGAACCCTACAGTTAGCACCCCAGGGAGGACCAACTTACTGCACAGAACTCTTCGAAGGATATCCTGCCGTCTCCGTCCTTGTCTGCGTTGATGATGGTCTTGTCCACGATCTGCTGCAGCTGTGTATCCTTCAGGTTGTTCCCTACCATCATCTTCAGCACCTGGAACAGCTCCCCATTGGAGATGTATCCGTCCTTGTCCATGTCGTAGATCCTGAAGGCGACTGAAGGGGAGGCAAGACGCAGGCCATTAATTCTCCTTACCGGTGGAGCCATGTTGTATGTATTTCTACTGTGTTGTATATTTTGTGAAAGTGAAATCAATCCCGACTTCGTCGGACCACCACAGACCATCTTAACCATGGTTTTGTGTATTTTTTACTCATTTTTTGTCAAAGCACTTCCTCCTGGACCGGGACAGCTGGCGCGGTGAGCGGGACACAGAGCAGGGGAGACACAGGAGAGAAAGCTCCGGCGGGAGCCAGGCCAGCAAGGAGCACATGTGGCCCCAGAGGTGCTGCGAGCGGCGGGGGTCCCGACCAGCGGGGTCCCGACCACCACACCACCTCTGCGCACATGTGCTTTAAGAAGTGAAGGCAGCTGGAGATTTGCAGCTCTACTTACACCGAAGCTTCTGTTCCTTGTCCCCCTTGACGCTGAACTGTGAGACTCCCTCGATGAACTCTGGGAGTGGAGAGCAACAATCAACGCAAACCTCAGTCAGTCAGGCAGACATGTTTCACCTTTTCTCTTTGCTGGAATACGTTATAGACAATCTTTCGGAACAGGGCAATCTGTCAGAAAGTATGGAATATAAGGTGTTTCCAGTGATTCCTCTTCATGTGTAATGACCAGAATCAATATAGTTTGTACACAGCAAAGAAATTCACCTCACCAAGTGATCTTATCTTGTATTGATTTAGAAATGTGCCAATGGAACCAATAACTGCCAATGGACTGAGATAACGTGCCGTTGCCACGAAGCAACCATCATTATCTAGAAAGAGACGAGAAGTGATCCATCTTGTTTCAAGATATTGTCCTTGTTTCAATAAATCTCGAAACAAGTCTTGGTTGCACTGTAACAAATGAAATTATCTCACCCCATTGGTCGATTTTGGTCTCACTTGTTTTATGATGAGATAACTTGTTTAAAAATGGAGATAATGTTTTGGTATAAACTAGGGTTAGACCAATATATGGGTACGCAGATATTGGCCTTTCAATAAATATTGGATATCAGCCTCTCCTGAAAGGACATGCTGGTCAGAGTTGTCGCTTGGTCTCGCTTGGTCTGACTTCTATTTATTTAAAAGTAAACATCAAACACAAAACACAAAACACCTTCCATCCAAAATCATTGGTACCGGTGTCAGCCTTACCTACACTGGTCGAACCCTAGTGTAAACAACAGTGATCTAGCACTCAGTTCCTCAAAGGATTACTGCAATACACTATGCGAGAGAGAGCTGGGACCAAAGTCCCTGGTTATACAGTATTGTGTTAATCATGCGTTGTGATTAATGTTTGGTAAAACTCCCCAGACTATATCGTGTCACGGCCAGGAGGACAATAGACCTGCTGTAACAACATGCTCCATTTCAGTACATACACCGCTCCATTTCAGCACATACACCGCTCCATTTCAGCACATATACCGCTCCATTTCAGCACATACACCGCTCCATTTCAGCACATACACCGCTCCATTTCAGCACATATACCGCTCCATTTCAGCACATATACCGCTCCATTTCAGCACATACACAGCTCCATTTCAGCACATACACTGGAAACAGACATCTGTTGTTTGACATTCCTGGAAAATGCTACAACTCGCATGAGGCAGAGGAGTTTGTATAGCGATCTGTTCATCATAGTGACCTTTCATGCATGTTCATATTCTTTAAATAATAGTGTGTTTCTTTGTTTGATTTTAAGCAGAGACATCTGTATGTTATCACAAATCAAGGGGGATCAACGACAGCCCGTCCTCATAGGACTCTGCCATGCCCAGCTGTAGCACTTTAACATCTGGTTTCTAGATTAGGCAAAAATAAATACAAAAATAGTGAGAAGCTTGTAGATATTTCTCCCTTAAATACATAGTCATTGACAAAAGTAGTAATCAGCAAGAAACAATTTTTTTTAAGGATTTCCATAACACAACAAATGTTAGACTTTAAGTCACGTTCGGTATTATCCTCAATAAAAATCCAATGCCTATTCAAAATAATGCTACAGTTACTAGGTACGGTTTAGCCCAAAGTGGCCCGCAGCGGGGTGCCGCGCTCACCTTTGAAGTCCACTTCTCCGTTGCCGTCCGTGTCGAATATGTCGATGACCCTCTGCACCAGTGGGTTCTGTTGAAGCTCTGGCAGGGACATGAACTCCTCCACGCTGAGGGAGCCAGAGTTATCCAGGTCCAGCTTCTTAAACCTCTTCCCCAACCTCTTGATCTCATCAGCATCGACTGGGGGGGGGAGAGAGAGAGAGAGAGAGAGAGAGAGAGAGAGAGAGAGAGAGAGAGAGAGAGAGAGAGAAGACAGAAGACAAACATTGAGATGAGAAAGGGTTAAATAAGTTAGAACTAGACATTATCGTCGAGCCCCTTACGTTCTTCACACCGGATAAGGCAAGAAATCTATTTTGATTTGGGCAAAATATGCAAGCACACAAAATCACCTGATATGTAGTCAGACATTACTATCTGCCACTGCATGTAGGTCAAGGACATCCCTACAACTCATGCTGTAGCCACAGACCGGACACCAACCACACCACTGCATGTAGGTCAAGGACATCCCTACAACAAACCTGACACCAACCACACCACAAGCAAAGTAAAACAAAAATCTCTACGCCAAAGCCAATATTCCTTTTCAAACTTACATTTGCTGTTACAGCCTTTAGTATCAGATTTACCAGCACTATGAACCTGGACCCTGTGTTCTCCAGCCATTACCCACAGCCCTCGCTACTGGCTAACCTGCTGATCGGCTGCCCGGGGTAATCCAGGAGCAATAGCATACTGCAGTCAGTTAATTACTATATAAGCGTATTCATACACAGTCACATGATCCCGTCAGCCAACCAGGAGCTACAACTATAGATGGTCTCACGCACACTCCTACGCAGAGCTCTCTCTCTACACCTGTACATCACAGCCGGTTAGAGTGGATGCAGGTGGTATGTCGTCTGACGTTCTGCGCAGGAGAACGACTGTTTCACTGGATTTCTGTTGCTAGGGGAACAACTCGGACCCAAAAGGTATTCACCGTCGACTTTTGCGTTAGCAAAACATTGCAACGGGGAATAAACTTAGGTCTTTTTAGAATATTGAATAATTGAACCCGTCTTTAGGCCTACTCTGTAAACCTGTTACATTTACACAAAAGAAAAGAAAAGGATGCAGGAAATATGGGAAATGGATTAAAAGGATGAAAATGTATCGACAATAGCAGAGAGAGTAAAGATGCATGAAGGAAAAGAATAAAAAGAGGCAAGAATAGGATAGCAAGGCGACAGTGGCTCAGGAGGTAGTGCAGCCGTCTGGTAGTCGGAGGGTTCCCGGTTCGATTCCCGCTCATCCTGGGCAGTATGTTGAAGTGTCCTTGAGCAAGACACTTAACCCCTAACTGTTTCCAATGAGCAGGTTGGTACCTTGCATGGTTGCCTCCGCCGTCAGTGTGTGAATGTGTGAGTGAATGGGTGAATGTGGGGAACAAAAATTGTAAAGCGCTTTGGATAAACGCTGCTATAAAAATGCACCATTTACCATTTAAATGCACAATATTAGCCTGAAAAATAGAAAGGGTGGAGGCACTACCACACTACATTACAGGGTGGAGGCACTACCACGCTACATTACAGGGTGGAGGCACTGCCACGCTACATTACAGGGTGGAGGCACTGCCACGCTACATTACAGGGTGGAGGCACTACTACCACGCTACATTACAGGGTGGAGGCACTGCCACGCTACATTACAGGGTGGAGGCACTGCCACGCTACATTACAGGGTGGAGGCACTGCCACGCTACATTACAGGGTGGAGGCACTACCACGCTACATTACAGGGTGGAGGCACTGCCACGCTACATTACAGGGTGGAGGCACTACTACCACGCTACATTACAGGGTGGAGGCACTGCCACGCTACATTACAGGGTGGAGGCACTGCCACGCTCCATTACAGGGTGGAGGCACTGCCACGCTACATTACATTAGCCCTATGACTAAACAGAGCATAGAGAGGATGACTGTGAGAGTGGTGGAGGAGTATGCGAGAGAGAGAGAGAGAGAGAGAGAGAGAGAGAGAGAGAGAGAGAGAGAGAGAGAGAGACTGGTGTTCATGAGGAGAAGAATGGTATAGGATCTTATGTAATGTGTGCCTCCATGAAAAACCATGGATATCAAAGACCAGAGCTTCATGAAACCCGGATTCATGACAGATAGTAGTGGATTCACAATGTTTAATAAGAGGTAGCAGTGGATTCACAGTGTTTAATGAGAGGTAGTAGTGGATTCACAGTGTTTAATGAGAGGTAGTAGTGGATTCACAGTGTTTAATGAGAGATAGTAGTGGATTCACAGTGTTTAATGAGAGATAGTAGTGGATTCACAGTGTTTAATGAGAGATAGTGGATTCACAGTGTTTAACACTTTGTATGCCACTCACGGCTTTTCTCGGGTTTACGCCCCGACCGTTGAATGCCCCGTCACAAGTTTTTTTTTTTTTTTTTTTTTAATTATTAGCGATCTGAAATCATATTGCATCACGCGAGCCTACCGTTGGAGATCCAGGGACCGCCGGCGCTCAGATGTGAAAAAAGCGCCTCCTATCGTCTCCCAGATGGTAAATCACCCTTTTGGAATGGACTCAATGAAAGTGAATGGGAGAACGGATTTCTGACTCCACAATTTTACTTCTCACTGATGCAGCCGGAGTCTACCAGAGTTCATTCTGGAGCCTCTGAGCCACGGCGAATATGGGTTATACTGTACACACGATGGATCAATACAATTATCAATTTCTTCGAATGGCGATCGGAAATTGGAATAAACCATTTGGATACAATCTGACCTCAGGTAAGGAATCTATGTTATCAGTGTTAGGATAATCAGACTCGTTTTCACGGATATATAAGCGTTTATGTGATATGTGATATGGTTGTTTTGACTGTAAAAGCCATGAGGAAATAAGAGCAGCGATTATCAGCGGCACGAGCGTGCGTGCGCACACATATACTAGTATCGATCATCTAGCGTTTATTTGAAAACGATTCATAAATAGGCCGACAAATGACAACGTTCTGGAATATTCCAGTAAAAGGCGATTATCATAGGCATGGGTTGTTTTTTCCCAGAAAACGGGTGATTTTCAAAATGCTATCAAACGGAAATTAAGCGATAAAAAAACAATCTGCCTTGACAATGTTGACTGGAAAATTATTCTTTGATAAGCGACGGGCAGATTAGACACATAATTTAAAACATAGATTAGGCGATATTAACGTTAACATTGGCCGTGGATGGTGGCATTCCAGCCGGTAAAAAGGAAAACACGGCTGGCGCTCAAAGTGTTAATGAGAGATAGTAGTGGATTCACAGTGTTTAATGAGAGATAGTAGTGGATTCACAGTGTTTAATGAGAGATAGTAGTGGATTCACAGTGTTTAATGAGAGATAGTAGTGGATTCACAGTGTTTAATGAGAGATAGTAGTGGATTCAGTGTTTAATGAGAGATAGTAGTGGATTCAGTGTTTAATGAGAGATAGTAGTGGATTCTAGGGCAAACCTTCAAAGGTTTTTTTGGCAATCGAAGCTTCGGGGCCGAGCTTCGATTTTAATTCGAAGCTTCGAGATTTTATTTTATTTTTGTATCTTATGTTGTGGGACTTGTACAGCATTTTGGTAAACTTTGTTGTCTTTAAATGTGCTCTATAAATAAAGTGGATTGGATTAATGAATTAAGTAGCCCCTTTCGTGACTGTGACGCAGCCAACAAGGTTCCACTCGGCTGCCCTGCCTGGGTGCAGTGGGGCTGCTCTCACAGCCAACGACATGACATTATTATGTTGCAACCTTCATCTATCAAGCAAACAATTATATAAATATTTATATGTAGTTGATAGAGACAAAGGCAGAATTCGACTTAATTAAGCACGTTTTATTAAGACATATTTTTATATGGGTCGGGAAAAAGCAGCACAATGAACACAAATCTGTCCGACATAGTCTTAAATAACAAACGGCATTGCTTCGCTTCTTCGTTGACATGTCTGCTGCACATGTCCTTGTTGTTTTCAACACAGATAATCTCCACATGCTTGTTGTAGAGAGGTGGAGTCGAGGCGCCGCTTACTTTCATTTCATTGGAATGGAGGCGGGAAGGCGCCGCTTACTTTCGTTTCATTGGAATGGAGGCGCAAGATTTGAGGAAAAAAATAATCGGAAATATTAATGTTTAATTAGTGTTTAATGAGAGATAGCAGTGGATTTACAGTGTTTAATAAGAGATAGTAGTGGATTTACAGTGTTTAATGAGAGATAGCATATCTCTACCGCATAGAAGAGGTGTGTGTGCGCGTGCGTGTATGTATATATATATATATATATATATATATACACATACACGCACGGGCACACACACCTCTTCTATGCGGTAGGTCTTCTTTGGAGGTGTGAGTTATCAGGGCCGAGCACATGGTTGGCCTGTACACAAACATTTCCTTATCAGCACCCTCTTACTTCCTGTTCAGAGCCAGAGGTTCAGAGCCAGCAGGGAACACTGGAACATAACGCGTCAAGCTACATAAGGAGCATCAGTCCTACAGCAGACAAAGAGCTTGATGGCCTCAGACAGTGTCACAAAGGGGATCCATTTGAACCCAAATTCATGATTGGATTGGGGTATGGGCCTTTGATATATACGTAGAAGACGTGCAGTCATGTGACTACAGTTTTACCAAGGCATGCTGGGTGGCAAGAAGCTGAGCAATGCTGTATATGAACTACAGTGTTCTGGCTAAAGGAGCAGGCCTAGGTAGTGGCTGTATAGGAACTACAGTGTTCTGGCTAAAGGAGCAGGCCTAGGTAGTGGCTGTATAGGAACTACAGTGTTGTTCTGGCTAAAGGAGCAGTCCTAGGTAGTGGCTGTATAGGAACTACAGTGTTCTGGCTAAAGGAGAAGGCCTAGGTAGTGGCTGTATAGGAACTACAGTGTTCTGGCTAAAGGAGCAGACCTAGGTAGTGGCTGTATAGGAACTACAGTGTTCTGACTAAAGGAGCAGGCCTAGGTAGTGGCTGTATAGGAACTACAGTGTTCTGGCTAAAGGAGCAGGCCTAGGTAGTGGCTGTATAGGAACTACAGTGTTGTTCTGGCTAAAGGAGCAGGCCTAGGTAGTGGCTGTATAGGAACTACAGTGTTCTGGCTAAAGGAGAAGGCCTAGGTAGTGGCTGTATAGGAACTACAGTGTTCTGGCTAAAGGAGCAGTCCTAGGTAGTGGCTGTATAGGAACTACAGTGTTCTGGCTAAAGGAGCAGCCCTAGGTAGTGGCTGTATAGGAACTACAGTGTTCTGGCTAAAGGAGCAGGCCTAGGTAGTGGCTGTATAGGAACTACAGTGTTCTGGCTAAAGGAGCAGACCTAGGTAGTGGCTGTATAGGAACTACAGTGTTCTGACTAAAGGAGCAGGCCTAGGTAGTGGCTGTATAGGAACTACAGTGTTCTGGCTAAAGGAGCAGGCCTAGGTAGTGGCTGTATATGAACTACAGTGTTCTGGCTAAAGGAGCAGGCCTAGGTAGTGGCTGTATAGGAACTACAGTGTTATGGCTAAAGGAGCAGGCCTAGGTAGTGGCTGTATAGGAACTACAGTGTTGTTCTGGCTAAAGGAGCAGGCCTAGGTAGTGGCTGTATAGGAACTACAGTGTTCTGGCTAAAGGAGCAGGCCTAGGTAGTGGCTGTATAGGAACTACAGTGTTCTGGCTAAAGGAGCAGGCCTAGGTAGTGGCTGTATATGAACTACAGTGTTCTGGCTAAAGGAGCAGACCTAGGTAGTGGCTGTATAGGAACTACAGTGTTCTGGCTAAAGGAGCAGCCTAAGTAGTGGCTGTATAGGAACTACAGTGTTATGGCTAAAGGAGCAGGCCTAGGTAGTGGCTGTATATGAACTACAGTGTTCTGGCTAAAGGAGCAGTCCTAGGTAGTGGCTGTATAGGAACTACAGTATTCTGGCTAAAGGAGCAGTCCTAGGTAGTGGCTGTATAGGAACTACAGTGTTCTGGCTAAAGGAGCAGTCCTAGGTAGTGGCTGTATAGGAACTACAGTGTTCTGGCTAAAGGAGCAGCCTAGGTAGTGGCTGTATAGGAACTACAGTGTTCTGGCTAAAGGAGCAGTCCTAGGTAGTGGCTGTATAGGAACTACAGTGTTATGGCTAAAGGAGCAGGCCTAGGTAGTGGCTGTATAGGAACTACAGTGTTCTGGCTAAAGGAGCAGGCCTAGGTAGTGGCTGTATAGGAACTACAGTGTTGTTCTGGCTAAAGGAGCAGGCCTAGGTAGTGGCTGTATAGGAACTACAGTATTCTGGCTAAAGGAGCAGTCCTAGGTAGTGGCTGTATAGGAACTACAGTGTTCTGGCTAAAGGAGCAGTCCTAGGTAGTGGCTGTATAGGAACTACAGTGTTCTGGCTAAAGGAGCAGCCTAGGTAGTGGCTGTATAGGAACTACAGTGTTCTGGCTAAAGGAGCAGTCCTAGGTAGTGGCTGTATAGGAACTACAGTGTTATGGCTAAAGGAGCAGGCCTAGGTAGTGGCTGTATAGGAACTACAGTGTTCTGGCTAAAGGAGCAGGCCTAGGTAGTGGCTGTATAGGAACTACAGTGTTGTTCTGGCTAAAGGAGCAGGCCTAGGTAGTGGCTGTATAGGAACTACAGTGTTCTGGCTAAAGGAGCAGGCCTAGGTAGTGGCTGTATAGGAACTACAGTGTTCTGGCTAAAGGAGCAGGCCTAGGTAGTGGCTGTATAGGAACTACAGTGTTCTGGCTAAAGGAGCAGGTCTAGGTAGTGGCTGTATAGGAACTACAGTGTTCTGGCTAAAGGAGCAGGCCTAGGTAGTGGCTGTATAGGAACTACAGTGTTGTTCTGGCTAAAGGAGCAGGCCTAGGTTGTGGCTGTATAGGAACTACAGTGTTGTTCTGGCTAAAGGAGCAGGCCTAGGTAGTGGCTGTATATGAACTACAGTGTTCTGGCTAAAGGAGCAGTCCTAGGTAGTGGCTGTATAGGAACTACAGTGTTCTGGCTAAAGGAGCAGGCCTAGGTAGTGGCTGTATAGGAACTACAGTGTTCTGGGTAAAGGAGCAGGCCTAGGTAGTGGCTGTATAGGAACTACAGTGTTGTTCTGGCTAAAGGAGCAGGCCTAGGTAGTGGCTGTATAGGAACTACAGTGTTGTTCTGGCTAAAGGAGCAGGCCTAGGTAGTGGCTGTATAGGAACTACAGTGTTGTTCTGGCTAAAGGAGCAGCCTAGGTAGTGGCTGTATAGGAACTACAGTGTTGTTGTGGCTAAAGGAGCAGCCTAGGTAGTGGCTGTATAGGAACTACAGTGTTCTGGCTAAAGGAGCAGGCCTAGGTAGTGGCTGTATAGGAACTACAGTGTTCTGGCTAAAGGAGCAGGCCTAGGTAGTGGCTGTATAGGAACTACAGTGTTCTGGCTAAAGGAGCAGGCCTAGGTAGTGGCTGTATAGGAACTACAGTGTTCTGGCTAAAGGAGCAGTCCTAGGTAGTGGCTGTATAGGAACTACAGTGTTCTGGCTAAAGGAGCAGGCCTAGGTAGTGGCTGTATAGGAACTACAGTGTTCTGGCTAAAGGAGCAGTCCTAGGTAGTGGCTGTATAGGAACTACAGTGTTCTGGCTAAAGGAGCAGTCCTAGGTAGTGGCTGTATAGGAACTACAGTGTTCTGGCTAAAGGAGCAGGCCTAGGTAGTGGCTGTATAGGAACTACAGTGTTCTGGCTAAAGGAGCAGTCCTAGGTAGTGGCTGTATAGGAACTACAGTGTTGTTCTGGCTAAAGGAGCAGGCCTAGGTAGTGGCTGTATAGGAACTACAGTGTTCTGGCTAAAGGAGCAGGCCTAGGTAGTGGCTGTATAGGAACTACAGTGTTCTGGCTAAAGGAGCAGCCTAGGTAGTGGCTGTATAGGAACTACAGTGTTGTTCTGGCTAAAGGAGCAGTCCTAGGTAGTGGCTGTATAGGAACTACAGTGTTGTTCTGGCTAAAGGAGCAGGCCTAGGTAGTGGCTGTATAGGAACTACAGTGTTCTGGCTAAAGGAGCAGGCCTAGGTAGTGGCTGTATAGGAACTACAGTGTTCTGGCTAAAGGAGCAGTCCTAGGTAGTGGCTGTATAGGAACTACAGTGTTCTGGCTAAAGGAGCAGGCCTAGGTAGTGGCTGTATAGGAACTACAGTGTTCTGGCTAAAGGAGCAGTCCTAGGTAGTGGCTGTATAGGAACTACAGTGTTCTGGGTAAAGGAGCAGGCCTAGGTAGTGGCTGTATAGGAACTACAGTGTTGTTCTGGCTAAAGGAGCAGGTCTAGGTAGTGGCTGTATAGGAACTACAGTGTTGTTCTGGCTAAAGGAGCAGGCCTAGGTAGTGGCTGTATAGGAACTACAGTGTTGTTCTGGCTAAAGGAGCAGGCCTAGGTAGTGGCTGTATAGGAACTACAGTGTTCTGGCTAAAGGAGCAGGCCTAGGTAGTGGCTGTATAGGAACTACAGTGTTCTGGCTAAAGGAGCAGTCCTAGGTAGTGGCTGTATAGGAACTACAGTGTTCTGGCTAAAGGAGCAGTCCTAGGTAGTGGCTGTATAGGAACTACAGTGTTCTGGCTAAAGGAGCAGGCCTAGGTAGTGGCTGTATAGGAACTACAGTGTTCTGGCTAAAGGAGCAGGCCTAGGTAGTGGCTGTATAGGAACTACAGTGTTCTGGGTAAAGGAGCAGGCCTAGGTAGTGGCTGTATAGGAACTACAGTGTTGTTCTGGCTAAAGGAGCAGCCTAGGTAGTGGCTGTATAGGAACTACAGTGTTGTTGTGGCTAAAGGAGCAGCCTAGGTAGTGGCTGTATAGGAACTACAGTGTTCTGGCTAAAGGAGCAGGCCTAGGTAGTGGCTGTATAGGAACTACAGTGTTCTGGCTAAAGGAGCAGGCCTAGGTAGTGGCTGTATAGGAACTACAGTGTTCTGGCTAAAGGAGCAGGCCTAGGTAGTGGTCGACTGATTTTAAATTCTTTACATTTACATTTAGTAATTTAGCTGAACGCTTTTATCCAAAGCGACTTACAAGTTCTGTACGACAAGTCCGCAGGAAGGGTACAACTCTTTCAGCTGAGTAACTATGTTCATCAAACAGTGTTGGCTGCAGCGTTGAGTGCATATTAGTATTAGGAAGAGTGCATGAGTGCATGATAGTAGAAGACAGTAAGAAGGTTAGTGTTTTTTTTCATTATAATACATTTTTTCATTTCAGATATTGATTGAAGAAGTGTATTTATAGTCAATGGCGAAAGATTGTCGTGTTTCGGCTGTCCTAACTGTGGTGGGAAGTTGGTTCCACCATTGTGGAGCTCTATTTATTTATTTTTGGGATTTCTGTATTTTTCACAAATGCCAATTTTTTTTCCGTTATGCCAATTCCCTTCAAGGTCGTTGCGCGCATTGCCCCACTGTCGGCCTGGGGAGGGTGTAAAACTACCACATCATGCCTCCTCCGATACATGTGGAGTCTTTTCACCTGACAGCGAGGAGTTTCACTGGGGGAACGTAACGTGTGCGGAGGTTCACGCTATTTTCCCCAGATCCCCTCCCTGCTGAACAGGCGCCCCGACCGACCAGTAGGAGTCACAGTTTACAATGACCAGGACACATACCCCACCGGCTTCCCACCCGCTAACACTGCCAATTGTGTTAGGAGGGACGACTGACCAAGCCGGAGGTACCGCTGACAGCTGGATTCGATCCCAGAGTCTCTGCGGTGGTAGGCGAGTACTTAGTCCACTGTGCTACCCAGCCGCTCTATTGTGGAGCTCTCTTTGATGACCCTCCCGGAGCTTGACTGATGCCAATGCCGATATTTAGAGAGCAGAGCAGCTGCTGGCCGATATATAATGACATATAATGCATAATGTTGTTGTTTTTGCATCTGATAAAATACAACAATTTAATAATAATAACAAATGAACACTAATGTTATTGTCTGTCTGCCAGTGTTGTAGTCACTAAATCTCGAGTCAGAGTTGAGTCTTGAGTCCCCCGAGTCCATGTCCGAGTCACCAAAGAAGAGCCCGAGTCGAGTCCCCATTACCCTAGTCCGACTCCAAGTCATTCTCCAAAACCATTACTAATGCCAAAGCTTCTTTCGTTAGCCCATAGGATCGAGGCCTCTGCCAAGAACCTTTGCAAACTGCATGCTACCATGTCCTCCCTCCTCACTCCCCCCCCACCCCCTCCTCCCTCATCTTTCTCTGCCGAAGACTTGGCGATCTTCTTTGAGGAAAAAGTGGAGAACATCCGCAGCTCCTTCTCCCAACCCCCACCCATTCCAAATACTGAATCGAGAACCTCATCTTTCACTCCGTCATCTTTCTCTCCCATTACAGAAGCCGAGACCCTGACACTGGTAACGTCGAACCGTCCGACTACATGCCAGCTGGACCAGCTACCCTCCCCACTCCTCCAGACCATAGCGCCAGACATCCTCTCATTCCTAACTGCAACCATCAACTCCTCACTCAACTCGGGGGTGGTCAACAGCTTTAAGTACCTCGGAGCCTACATATCCGAGGACTTGACATGGACCACACACATTGACAGTGTTGTGAAGAAGGCACGACAACGCCTCTACTTCCTCAGGCACCTAAGGAAGTTCCAAGTCAGTCAGAAGATCCTTAAGAACTTCTACTCATGTACAATAGAGAGAATCCTGACTGGCAACATCACCTCCTGGTTTGGGAATAGCACTGCACAAGACCGAAGCAGACTACAAAGAGTGACACGTTCAGCCGAACGCACAATTGGAGGGGGGCTCCCCACCCTCCAGAACATTTACAACAAGCGGTGCAGGGGCAAGGCTAAGAGAATCATTAAAGACTCCAGTCACCCGAACAACTGCCTCTTTGAACTGCTGCGGTCAGGCAAGCGATACCGGAGTCTCAAGGCGAGCACAGAAAGACTCAGAAGAAGCTTCTATCCCCAGGACATCAGGCTGCTAAACGAACAATGAACACTACACAACAACAACCATCAAACGCACATAGCACACACACAGGGACCGAAACTAGAGAGCGCCACCCGCCATTTGCGCTCAGTTTTTACGTTTGGCGCCTCCCACTGAGACGTCTGAGCGCGCTCAATCAAATAGTCATGTGAAAACCGAAAATCATGATCAAATTCTTTAGCGGAGTTCTCACTCGCTGTCTCAGCAGACATGAAGCGCGCACCGCGCACTGCTGCTGCTACCCCCTCCCCACCTGTTTCTGTATGCTGCATGTAAACAGAGGCTATTGCCTCCGAGTCACCGTGACGTTAGTTAGCACTTAGCACTGCTGCTCCTACCCCTGTATGCCTGCATGTAAACAGAGGCTATTGCCTCACCGTGACGTTAGTCTAGTCAGTGTGGGACCTTCGTGAGATAACGTTAGCTACCGTTACAAAATGACCCAGTCAACTATTCACTTAGTTTAATACACGAGGCATTGTGTAACGTTATCCAGCCGGCTAGCTACGGATAGCTCCCGACATCAACAAATCCTCCAGCAATAGTCCAGTGCATAATACCTCCGTTGGCTAGGTAACTAGTCACTACGAAATGTCGCAGTAAACTAAATAGTTCACTGAGGCGTTGTCCCAACGCCATCCAGCAGTAGCTACAGATAGCTCTTGGCATCAATGTCCTACAACAACAACATGCATATTCGAGTCCCTGGTTTACATCGCATGAGTGAGGGCTGCTGACTAGGGTCCAGGTGCAGCGCCGGAGAATTCTTTTGCATGCTGAATGTAGCGTTTAGGGTCCAGCTGCACCCCCGGAGAATCCTTGCTGGAGCTGGAGGCCACTCGAGTATACACACAGACAGTGGAGCTGTTTGCAGACAGCGAGGTGGCGATGTCTCGCAGATAACACAACCACAAGTATGATTATATAATATATATATTTTATTAAAAAAAAATCTATATAAAATAATAATAAAAAAAAAATGTTATCAAAAAAAAGTTGGCGGGTAAGAAATATGCTTGGCGGGTAGATTCTTCCCATCTACCCGCCACTGGCCGGTGAGTCAAAAAGTTAATTTCGCTCCCTGCACACACATCCACACGCACACACTCACTTTAAACAAACACACTGTAGCACCCACTCCACACACTTTATAGCACACACTCACTTAAACAAACACACTGTAGCACCCACTCCCCACACTTTATATTTATTGATGAAGGATTGCACTGCAACTCGTACACCTTACTGTAAATTGTACCTAAATTGTACCTCATCCCATTTCTGCTTTGCACTATATAGTATTGTACATTAGTACACTGCATAGTATTGTATATTATATGGTAACTCAGTTACGTCTATTCTGCATCGAACATTGTACATATGTCTATACTGAACACTGACCTCATTTTCTACTTCTAAATTACATGCTATACTATGTTATTTGATACTATCTTGTCTAGCACAGTCTCTGGAGCGTAACAGTAAGAAGCATTTTGTATGAAAGTATTCTGTACTTCTGTATGACAACTATTAAAGAAACTTGAAACTTGAAACTTGGTCCCCACCTCCCTAAAACAAGCCAGAGTCACGCCGCTCATAAAAAAACCAACCCTGAACCCCACCGTCATAGGCAACTATCGTCCTGTCTCTCTTCTCTCCTTCCTTTCTAAAACACTTGAACGTGCTGTATCCAACCAACTTACTGCTCATCTCTTACAGAATGACCTCCTAGACCCTAATCAGTCTGGCTTCCGGACTGGCCACTCCACAGAAACGGCCCTCATTGCGGTCACAGAGGCACTTCACTTAGCAAAAGCGAAAGGCCTCTCCTCTGTCCTGATTCTCCTAGATCTATCTGCAGCCTTCGACACAGTCAACCATCAGATCCTCCTCGCGGCCCTCGCAGGAATGGGAGTGGCTGGCTCTGCGCTGACATGGCTGACATCATACCTCAATGACCGCTCCTACCAAGTGTCATGGAGAGGGAGCCTGTCGGCCACCTGCCCCTGCGGACCTTGGTGTTAAATCTCTTCGTACATGGCATCAGAGAAAATAATGTTCAATCTTAAGAAAAAACCACATCTCTTTGATAAATGCTGGGCTGGGTTTAGGCAATACTTAGAACAGATTACATAGTAGGTTGACGATGTAGGCTATTATTGAAGCTCCCTTTTGTCTTTCTGATGGGTATATATTGCAATGAATGATACTGTAAATGTTATTAGTTGCTCTTTGAAGAGAAAAGATGTAACGTTAGATATTTATTTGTTTGGTGTAGAAGTATGGGCACCTGTTAGACGGGTGTAACTGGGTTTACAAAATTCTCAAAATGTGTAAAAAAAAAAAGAAAAAACTGAATTTGTTGAGGTCCTAGTCTGGGGGAGGGGAGGGGGGGTCTGGCCTAGAGGTTTTTGTTTTTGTTTATATTGATTTATTATTTTTCTTTCAGGGGGGGGGGGGGTATTTTGTATCTATTTTTCTGTAACTCTGGGAGGGGGGGCAGTTGGCAGCATTTTCTTTTGTATGGTTGTTGAACTGTTGAACTGATGCTGTAAAACCGGAAAAAAAAGAAAATACCAATAAACATATTGTTTAAAAAAAATAACCTTGGTGTTGTCCTCGACGGCCAGTTGAACTTATCTGCTCACATCGCAGCGACAACCAGAACCTGCAGATTCCTCCTGAGCAACGTCAGAAGGATCCGCCCCTTCCTGACAAAAGAAGCCACCCAACTCCTCGTCCAATCAACAGTCATCTCCCGCCTCGACTACTGCAACGCACTGCTTGCACTCCCGGCCACTGCCACCAAGCCTCTTCAACTCATTCAGAACGCAGCGGCCCGCCTGATCTCAAACCTACCGAAGTCGGCCCATGTCACCCCACTTCTTAGGGACCTGCACTGGCTCCCCATTGCTGCACGAATCCGCATCAAGGCCCTCGACCTGGTACACCGTGCCGCAAAGGGAACCGCTCCCGCCTACCTCCGGTCAATGGTCTCTAACTACTAAAAAGCGTCAGCTAAATGACTAAATGTAAATGTAAAGGTTGAGTCCACTCCACAGATGTCTGTTGAAGTTTGAGGTTGTCCCGGTTTTCTCTTCAATAGTTTGTTTACATGTGGAACATTTAGCAGTGCTCTTGCTGGAATTTGATGTGAAATCTGTGTAAGCAAAGCACACGATTCGGGGCGTCTCTTTAGGCATCTTAAGTACTGAACATGAGGGTATCGACGTGAATCCGCATGTAGGTGGAACACACGTGTCTGCCCTTGCACGAAATTAAATAATGTTATGGTATTAATATAGCCATCAATATCTTGAGCTAAATGATTAGGGCCTATTACAAAAAAACAACTGTATTTATCAATTAACAAGTCCAGGTCCTCGTCTGCACCTTCCGAGTCTGAATGCAGTCAATGCTCAAGTCCAAGTCGAGTCACGAGTTCTGAAAATCAGTCCAGGACTAGGACTCGAGTCCTACAACACTGCTGTCTGCATTGTCTCTGCTTGCTTCAGGAGATCTGCACTCTGCAGTGCACCTATTTTAAATTGTTCATGTCATCTACCAAGTGACAAACGTTAGAGGTGATGACAATGTGATAAGAGTGGACATTCTGTCCCACAAATCCACTACTACCTCTCATTAAATACTGTGCCAAGATAGCTTGGTGTATCAAAGCACAGACAAACACACACATTAAAATGAAAATGCGGCATGTGGTGTAGCGGTTAACAATGTCCTGGGCTTGATTCCCGCTTGGGGACCAGGTTGCCGGGTTGCCAGGTAGGGCCTCGATGGTGATATCGAGGAAATTACTCCGCCAGAGATATATTGTGGCGTGGATCAATATACACACTCGAGTGCATTTGGATCGCTTTCGAAACGCAATAATCGATATGATTTCGGCGTTTATTGCGTCATACAAACCGGAAATGGATCTAGGAGATCGACGTCAAATAATTGGGATATATATATTTTTTTTATCCACTTTTTCTCCCATTTTCTATATTTTCTCCCATCCCAATTTCGTATCATCCAATTCAACCCTCCCCTGTCACGAACGCTGTTTCTTGCCTCCCACAAGCCGGCTGCAATGTGGACTAAGTCATACATAGCACAAGTCCCCTCCGGTACTTGAGGAAACAGCAGTCGCATCTTTTCACCTGCGCAGCTCGATCTCTCAGTGGCGAGGAGTAACGCGCGGGAGGCTCACGCTGCCCCCGACACTTCCTGATTCTACTGCGCAGGCGCACCACCCGACCTGTAGGAGTCGCTGTCCACAATGCCCGATCCCCACCCATCAGTTTCCCACCCCCTAATACGGCCAATGTGTATTAGTATGAACGACCAGCTAAACTGAAAGCAATGTGGAGCGCTGGGCTCGAACAGGCAAGACCAGCGTCTCCGTCATTCGTGGCGAGCGCCTTGCCCACTACGCCACGTAGCCGCCCGAAATAATTGGGATATTTTTCCTCCAGTCTCATCGGCGAACGGTAAGAGGACACTAACGTTATTTTCAGCCCGAATGTCCATTTCTTTGTTTGCAATCAGTCTGATCAATATATCAACCCATACTAAATAAAGCCGTTACTGGCGATCAAGGAATTATAAACGACCCCCCCCCCCCTTTCCTTCACGCATGATGAAGCATAATGTATACCGATCATATACATTTGAATTTTTTAATATAGCGTGTATAGGAAAGAAACGGCAATCGATAATCTATCATATGCGTCAGGGCCTATAACTAGCGTTTTTGGAATTACAGCAGAAAAGCTTAAAAACATACTTATATTCTCGACTGTATTAACACAACAATGTATGAATGAAAAAATATAACTTTCCCACATCCGGAACGATAGATAATCGATGTTGAATGGGCCATAGTAATGCAGATATAGCTATAATATCTAAAAAGTTATAGCCCTGCAAAGAAGGTAAACATCTCCATAGGCTTACAGCGGTGGCAGACTGGGTATAATGATGGGCATACTGCGTGGCAATCAATGTGTTAATAATAATAATTATAAATATTTTTCTGTTGTACCGAACTCGTACCGAACTGTGACCCCAATACCGAGGTACGTACCGAACCGTGGCTTCTGTGTACCGTTACACCCCTAATGGCGACCCAAAAAATGTGTGTGTGTGTGTTCTATGTGTCGCCCATCTCACATGTGTGTGTTCGCTGCATGACGATGTAAACAAAGTGATACAAATAAAGACTTCTTCAAAGTCCAGGTTCACAGCGGGAGAGAGAAAAGCAAGCACACAAGATGGGTCTGCAGACAGTGTTTACCGGGCTTGTGAGCTCAGGAATCACCCGATGCAGATAATCTCAACAGGTGGAATATGGGCAGAGGAACCATCACTAGTCCTGTGTCATGTGGAATATGGGCAGAGGAACCATCACTAGTCCTGCGTCATGTGGAATATGGGCAGAGGAACCATCACTAGTCCTGCGTCATGTGGAATATGGGCAGATTAACCATCACTAGTCCTGCGTCATGTGGAATATGGGCAGATTAACCATCACTAGTCCTGCGTCATGTGGAATATGGGCAGATTAACCATCACTAGTCCTGCGTCATGTGGAATATGGGCAGAGGAACCATCACTAGTCCTGCGTCATGTGGAATATGGGCAGATTAACCATCACTAGTCCTGCGTCATGTGGAATATTGGCAGAGGAACCATCACTAGTCCTGCGTCATGTGGAATATAGGCAGATTAACCATCACTAGTCCTGCGTCATGTGGAATATGGGCAGAGGGACCATCACTAGTCCTGTGTCATGTGGAATATGGGCAGATTAACCATCACTAGTCCTGCGTCATGTGGAATATGGGCAGAGGGACCATCACTAGTCCTGTGTCATGTGGAATATGGGCAGATTAACCATCACTAGTCCTGCGTCATGTGGAATATGGGCAGAGGGACCATCACTAGTCCTGCGTCATGTGGAATATGGGCAGATTAACCATCACTAGTCCTGCGTCATGTGGAATATGGGCAGATTAACCATCACTAGTCCTGCGTCATGTGGAATATGGGCAGAGGAACCATCACTAGTCCTGCGTCATGTGGAATATGGGCAGATTAACCATCACTAGTCCTGCGTCATGTGGAATATGGGCAGAGGGACCATCACTAGTCCTGCGTCATGTGGAATATGGGCAGAGGAACCATCACTAGTCCTGCGTCATGTGGAATATGGGCAGATTAACCATCACTAGTCCTGCGTCATGTGGAATATGGGCAGAGGGACCATCACTAGTCCTGTGTCATGTGGAATATGGGCAGATTAACCATCACTAGTCCTGCGTCATGTGGAATATGGGCAGAGGAACCATCACTAGTCCTGCGTCATGTGGAATATGGGCAGAGGAACCATCACTAGTCCTGCGCCATGTGGAATATGGGCAGATTAACCATCACTAGTCCTGCGTCATGTGGAATATGGGCAGAGGAACCATCACTAGTCCTGCGTCATGTGGAATATGGGCAGAGGAACCATCACTAGTCCTGCGCAATATGGAATATGGGCAGAGGAACCATCACTAGTCCTGCGTCATGTGGGGGAAGGAAGTGGACCATTTGGACAACAAACAAAAGGATGATATGTTGCAAAAAGGAATAGTTTGGTATAACATGTAGCTGGCATGAATTTGATGATTTTGACAATAGCCTAAATAATAGTTGATTGTGTAATTGCAAGGACTTAAGGAAATCAGACTCTCCCACTCTTGACTTTAAGAAAAAAAACTATGTATAATAAATAAATAATAATGTAGGCTTTAGGTGAATAATTCCAATACATTGTTGTTGTTTTTTGTTGTCAGGTGATGTCATTCACTTCTCCCTCTCTTTGGATAAGTGTGTCTTAACTCATTCTGCTCCATTCACGATATACGTTATGGCCGTCTTAAATACTTTGAAACTTCGTTCGATGGGCATGGGATTCGAATAAGAAAATAAAATTTGATTATTAAAAAAAAAATATATATATATATATGATATATATATATTTTTTTGTTGCAAAATCAACTCTGCTTCTCTTTGTTAACTACAACAAGCAATGCTGTTTGTTATTTAAGATGAGGTTGGACTCGGCACTGACATTTGTGTTCATTGTGCTGCTTTTATAAAGCCTCAAATGATGGCTTACAATATTTCATGAAAGCAAAGTGTTTTGTTTGTCTAAGATTTAAAAAGGTTTAAACTTTACAGCACTGACAAAGTTGAACAAAGTGCTGTACAAGTCCCACAACATAAAATGTAATTTTTTTTTATTAAATTCCTTTTTTTTAAGTAATACATTTTTATTTCTATTTTTTTATCTCAAAGCTTCGAATTAAAATCGAATCTCGGCCCCGAAGCTTCGAATTCCAAAAAAAAATCGAAGGTCAGCCCTACTATACGTGCTTGCTCGCCAACCGTTGAACGCCAATCACGTATACGTTATTTGGTCAGTTTTCCTTTTTTTTATTTTAATATTCTATTCTGTCTCACGGACCTCTATGTTACAGTTGAAAGCCATACGGAGACCCCGAGAGTGCAATACCGGCCAGATCCTGCTAGGTGGCAGTATCGCCAACCCTTTGAAACTCTGTTCCAGACTGTGTGTCACATCTAATCTTGTCCGGGTGGAGAATTTTGGCCCAGGCATGTCTAGCGGTTCATCAGAGCACATTGGAACGTGTCCAGGACACTTGATGCATGTGTTGTGCCAGATTATGTCAGGGACCCGATGGACATCAATACTGGAAATCGCGATCAGACAATTGGAATATTCTTTTTGGAATAACCCCTATCAAAACCCCTGACGTCAATTCCACCTTGATCCTACAATGATTTCATATCGATCCAGCCGATCAGCGTATGTAGTATTCAAAACGAATGCCGTTGCTGGCGATCAGAGCATCAAAAAACTACATAATACATATTATATTTGAGTGGAAACAGTAGCGTGTCCAGGCAAGCAACGCGAACGCATTCAGCAAAATTCACATATCGCTCCATAATGCAGTTTCCAGGAATTAGCCAGGATCACTCTGAAACTATACAATATTCACGACGGGATAACACGCAAACGTATACATGAAAAATATAATCTTTTTTACATGTTGGACGAGGGATAGTTACTGTCAAATGAGCCATAGTATTGTCTCCATAGCTATAATATAGAATATAGATATAGCCCTGCAAACACTGCGACGCACAGTCTATTCTGTAAATAGATAAGAGTCCAGGCATCTTGTGAGTGCATTGATTTTCTGTCAAATCCACGAGCGATAGAGAAACAAAGGGGAACCGGGTCGGAGCAGGGGATTGGCAAAGGCATTTAATAACTGGAAAAGGCGGTAGTGATGGCAGCCATTCTCAATAAAGTAAACAACTTTATATAATGAAAAGGAACTTGTCAATAAAACATCATACCCCTGGTGCTGTCCAGTTTGCCGCAATAATAGCGAGTCCACGCCGGTGCCGGCATTGAGGAGTTCTCACACCTTTCACTGAAGCCAAGACGAAAGCAGACACTGTGCACGCTACACCATTTAGCTACTTCACCTGGTTTAACACGAGGCAAGTAACCACGACAACACCTGTCACAACACTGTCACAAACACTGTCACAAACACAGTCATAAACACCGTCATAAACACGGTCACAAACACTGTCACAAACACTGTCACAAACACTGTCACAAACACTGTCACAAACACTGTCACAAACACTGTCACACTCCTTATACAGGTCATCTGGTACTGATACAGAATCCTTCCCAGTTTCTAAGTAGTAGTGTCTTTGAGGTTGAAGTTGTGACCACAAACGTGGAACTTGTAGGGTGAAAAAGTGGACATTCTTGTTGAAATGGCCCTATGTTACTATGTGCAGGTGAGTCATTAAGTTACTACATGTGCAGGTCATTAGCACCTGGACATGTTGTGTTTGGAAAAGGAGCCCAGGCTGGAACACACACACACACACACACACACTGTCACAGACACACACACACTGTCCATACACACACACACTGTCTTCAGTTCTCTCAGGCCTTGTCATTTTCGTTTCGTTTTTAGGTTTCTGTAAAAATGAAAACGTCTCAAGATAATAAGTGCATGCCACAAATTTACAAAATAAATGTCGTTCCTGTTTTATTTTGAAACCCCCCGACCGGAAGTGTTATAGTGTCTGTTTCTAGCAGCTTAACTTGTGCCGGCCGGTTCTGTGCTTTTCGAGCTAACGTAACGTCATTAGTTTCCAACGGAGAGGAGAGAAAGACCTCGGCTCACATGAAACAAAAAATGTATTGATTGATGTTTAACTTGTCCCTGTGTGTGTGTCCAGTCATTTCGACTAGCAAACGTTGTATTTGACGTTACCTCAGGATACCACTGTATTGTATTTAGTTGGTTAGCTATTTAGCTAATGTGGATTCAATAGCATTTTGAATAGCATCAATGCTAGCTGGCTTTTTAATCGTCAAGGTAAGAGAGGATTTGTCATGATCAACTGAAGGCGTATGCCAAACTGTAAAAACAGTAATACATAAGAACAAGCTTGAGGAAGACCGGTAAGGTCGAAACGTTGCATCTACTGCCTTTTTTTGTCTATTAAATCACCTTGGAACTACAAGTGAGTTGCGAGCCCCGCATAATGTATACCGATCATATACATTTGAATTTTTTAATATAGCGTGTATGGGAAAGAAACGGCAATCGATAATCTATATATGCGTTTGGGCCTATAACTAGCGTTTTTGGAATTACAGCAGAAAAGATTAAAAACATACTTATATTCTAGAAGGTATTAACACAACAATGTATGAATGAAAAAGTATAACGTTCCCACATCCTGAACGATAGATAATCGATGTTGAATGGGCCATAGTAATGTCAATATAGCAATACAATTTAAAAAGTTATAGCCCTGCAAAGAAGGTAAACATCTCCATAGGCTTACAGCGGTGGCAGAGAGGGGTATGAGATGGGCATACTGCCCGGCGGGCAATGTGTTAAGATGGGTAATCATCTTGTCATTATATAATCATTATGTCATCATCATGCCTGGATATTTCCTGTGGAGTCCCACATGGGTCAGTGTTGGGTCCCATATTATTTATTTTGTACATAAATTACATTTGTAAGGTATCAACTATCTTTAAATGTATTATTTTTGCGGATGACACCAACATCTTCTGTTCAGGAAATAACTTAAAAGAAACTCTTAGAGATTATTACGACTGAATTGTCCAAACAAAAAATATGGTTTGACATTGAATGTGGACTAAACCAAACTGATAGTCTTTGGAAACCGCAAAATAGAAAATGTCAATATTGAACAAGTATATGAGATCAAATCTTTAAGAGTAATGTTGGACAGTAAATTATGGAAATCTTATATGAGATATGTTAGAACCAAAGTAGCAAGGAGTATTGCTGTATTGTGCAAAACATATTCTGGAACAGAGGATGTTGTATACTGTATTGTTGTCTTGTCTTACCATATTTGTGTTACTGTGTGGAGATATGGGGGAATGCATACATAAGCACTTTAAAACCATTAATTACACTACAGAAAAAAGCAATGAGAATTGTACACAAGGTCGGATTTCGGGATGACACAAATAACTTGTTCTTAACACATCCACCGCCAATCCCGTTGTACAGCGTGTTTGCCGGCCATGCGAATTCTGCCAAACCACGCTGTACAGACAAACACTGGCATGCATATGGATCGCTGCCATAACTCAATAATCTATATGATTTGGGCGTTTATTGCGCCATACAAACCGGAAATGGATCTAGTAGATCAACGTCAAATAAGTGGGATCTTTTTCCTCCAGTCTCATCGGCGAACGGTAAGAGGACAGTAACGTTACTTTCAGCTTGATTGTTTATTCTTTTCACTGCAAACCGATCTGATGAATATATCACCCATACTTCATGAAGCATTTACTGACGATCACGGAATTATAAACGACCCCCCCCCCCTTTCATCCGTGCATGATGAATCATAACGTATAGGATCATATACAGTTGAATATTTTAATATAGCGTGTATCGGGAATAAACGGCAGTTGATAATCTATATATGCGTTTATGCCTATAACTCACGTTCTATGAATTACTGCAGAAAACGATAAAAACATATTTATATTCTAAAAGGTATTTTTGGAAGAATCTATGAATGAAAAAGTATAACGTTCCTACATCCTGAACGATAGATAATCGATGTTGAATGGGCCATAGTAATGTCAATTTAGCAATACAATTTAAAAAGTTATAGCCCTGCAAAGAAGGCGAACATCTCCATAGGCTTAGAGTGGTGGCAGTGAGCCTACATTGATGGATATAACCGTGGCAGGGAATGTGTTAAAGTCCAATGCCTTAAAGGGGAACTATTTTGCTATTTCTTTCACTATTTGGGCAATTTTACACAATTCCTGTGAGTCCATGGAACACATCTGTAAGGTTTCTTTTCAATAAAAGTCATTGTTATGTATTTTTAATCAAGTACTTTGGTGGACCACTTTCTGCCCTTCCAGATTCCAAGCTGTTTTTGGCTGGGCTCCACCCATACTCGCAATGTGCTTTGAGTGACAGTCACCCACCTGCACTGGCAGATACCTTTGGGGGAGAGAGAGAGATAGAGAGGGACTAATTAATTTCGCCGCAGGGGGCATAATCCCACGGGACAATGCATTGGTAAGTTGTTTCAAATGGCAATATATACCCCCGTGAATATTATTGCACGGATCGGAATACGGGTGAGCGAGTGGGAGCGTGCGCTATGATATTTTGCAACAGGTTTACGGTGATACAGAGAGTGCTGATACGCGAGAGAGCGAGTGAGCGAGATAGTGAGAGCTCCCCCCCAGTCCCATTCCCTCCCGCCCGTTTTATCTAGTTCTCTGTGTGTGATTCACGGTGTGTGTGTGAACAGCTGAAGGTCTCTGCTGTCGAAACCGCTTCCGCATTTTTTGCACTCGCTGCTCAAATAAACGTATCACAGTTGATTGTGGGCGGGCGGTGGCAGATCAGAATTCTTACACGTCACAGATCCGGGTAAATTCTAATGGCTTGGTTTAGTGGGGGAGGATCTTGTCTCAGCTGAACTGGAGGAATGGGACTGAATGATAATTTCACATCTACAATGCAAACCACTGGAAAAGGTCATTTATAAGATAGTTCCCCTTTAAAGCGAATGGACTTATTCACATTTAAACTGGCACAGATAATGTATCGAGCAAAGACTCAAGACCTCCCAGGTAACATACAAAAATAATCTATAGAGAGGGATAAGGGATTAAGCCTTATGCTCGCACCAATCTCAGGAGCAGGTGCATATCATCCTATGGAGTAACTGTTTGGAATGGGCTAGAAGATAAAATGAAGGAAAGCAGAAATATTGCTCTATTTAAAATTGTTTATAAAGGAATGATATTTGCAAATTACCAAAAAGAGGAAAGGGGAGGTGACTATTGTCAATCTTCTGGATTCTAAGCTGTTGTTTTCTTTTGTACTACATTATGGATACTGATATTATTTATTTATTTTATGTTGTTTTCAATGAACACTTTGGTTGCCTTGGGTTAAATTCATGATATACCATAGGTTGCCGGCTCTATTTGTCTATGGAGAAAGTCCCCTTCTTTGCAGGGCTATAACTTTTTAAATTCTATTGCTACATTGCCATTATTAGGGCCCATTCAAAGTCCTATATGTATTGTTCATTGTGTAGCAACGTTAAACTTTTTCATTCACATATTCATAGTAAAGTATGGTCTAATGTATAAGTATGTTTTCATCTCTTTCTGCAGCTTTCTCCAAAACGTGATATATAGCCCCAAATGCATTATATTGATGATGAAATACAGTTTGATGGCAATCAGCGCGATATAAAAAATTCCAACTAGACGTACTTCTAGAAGTTACTACACGTCATCTGATGTTGACCGGATGGTCGAGGGGGCGTTTATAATTACGTGGGCAGCGTTATACCAATCATCTAATGTGGGTCAAATGTTGATAATAGCAGTTAGTATCGAAGACGGTAACGTTACACGCTGAAACTCACCCCAGTCTCCGCGCACCGTTGGGCGATCATCGTAGAGTAGAAATCTTATCATTATGGGATATATTTTTACCCGGTCCATCTCCAGCTTGTATAATGGTATATACGTCCAAATCATGTTGTTTATCGAGTTATTGCCAATCGATCACTGTGTAGCGTGACGAGCCAGAGTCCCATGACCTATAGCGAGCGCCCGGAAGTACTACGGACGTCTAGCACAACCTCTATGGCACATCCTCTTTGGCGATTGCGCCGATCGGCCACCAGATGGCGCTCCTGAACCGCCAGAGAGCTCAGTGGGTCCTGCTGGTGGATCTCAGGCCAGCGGAGGGGACATATGAATCCGATCGCAGATTTTTGAAATATTGATATAAGGACGACGTAACGCGTCCTCCGGCAACTTTAGCATGGCCAGCAAAGACGTCTAAAGGCGGTTCCCGGCACCCAAAGTGTTAAGAATGACAAATCATTGGTAATGTGGATATTCTCTAGGGCTGTCTTAAATGCTTCGAAGCTTCGAACGTTCGATTCGATGGCACAAGCTTCGAACAGTAAAAAAAAAATCGAAGTTTAAAAAAAAAATTAAAAAAAATAATTTTTTTTTTTCAAAATAAATTTTTTTCAATTTTTTTTTTTTTACTTCGATTTGTGTGTGTGTGTAGGTGTGTGTGTGTGTGTGTGTGTGTGTGTGTGTGTGTGTGTGTGTGTGTGTGTGTGTGTGTGTGTGTGTGTGTGTGTGTGTGTGTGTGTGTGTGTGTGTGTGTGAACTACCCATCCCAGTTAGGACAGCCGAATCCCGTCCAATCTTTCGCCGTCGACTAAAGACTCACTTCTTCAACCATTATCTGAAATGATAAAAAAAAAAAAAAAAAAAATCTAACCGTGACTAACCTTACTGTCATGCACTTGTCCTAATAAACTAACCTACACTGTAACACGCAACACTTTGATGAACATTGTTACTCAGCTGATAGAGTTGTACCCTTCTTGCTGTCTTGTCGTACAGAACTTGTAAGTCGCTTTGGATAAAAGCGTCAGCTAAATGACTAAATGTAAGTGTGTGTGTGTGTTTCCGTTAGCCGGTAATTACCGGTATTTGACCGGCAAAATCTGTTGAAGTCCGACATATTTAATCTTTCCGGTCATAATGTCCGGTGAAAATAATTCCCTCTAAGCACAATTTGATTATTTGAATTGTATTCAAATAGGCTAAAATTAAATAGCCTATGCGATGAACGAAACAATCATTACTTGTTTCATCGTTGCTTCACCAAGCAGCCGGTCTAATAATGACGACGCTGTGTCAGCGAGAGCTTGCTGCTAGATTTGCGAAAAGCATGCAGCTGCAGACCCACAGAACCCACCAGCTTTGCTGGCACAGTGCAGTACACAGTGCGGTCCCCAGACCGGACCTGGAAACACAGCTGCTCTGCGGGTCTGCAGCTGGATGCTTCTTGCAAATCTAGCAGCAGCAAGCTCGCGCTGACAACAGCTTTGTCATTATTAGACCGGCTGCTTGGTGAAGCAAGTGCAACGATGAAACAAATATAATGAATCATTCATCGCATAGGCTATTTAATTTTAGCCTATTTTAATACAATTCAAATAATCAAATTGTGCTTAGAGGGAATTATTTTCACCGGACATTATGACCAGCACCAAGTCGTTGGGAGGTGGAGATATACATCACGCAAACCCACGATAATGTTGCCGTCTCTCTCTGCCAAATTTCTCAGTTCTTCGCTTGATATAATTAATACAAATGTCCAATATAACGGAATTCGTTAGCTCATAAAAATGTGATTATAACAGACTGCTGTTTATTAATGTCGGGCAGACTGCCCACAGAGGCACAGACACCTCAAGTCGGCAGCAGCACGAAGTCTCGAGGGACTTATTTTATTTGGAATATATTAATGACTGTATATACGCAAAAGTAGCCTAGTTTTAAGTTAAAATATTATAAATGCCTTGAGGATGTCATTCTTTATATAGGCCTATCAATTGTTTTTAAGCTCAATAAACTCTGACCGGAATTTATCCCATTTGTCCGGTAGAGTGAAATCTACCGGACACTCAGACCTGCAAAAAAAAATTCTAATGGAAACCCTGGTGTGTGTGTGTGTGTGTAGGTGTGTGTGTAGGTGTGTGTGTGTGTGTGTGTGTGCGCGCACCTTGTAGAATTCCACACATAAGAAAGAAACATACTGGGATGAATAAACAAAATAGGAAATAAAATGTAGAAATGCATGCAATACATAAATAAATATGAATCTCCATATATGAAATATAACATTTAGATAAGGTGCTACTGAGATGTTTTGGTGAGTTCTTTGTTTTTTTGTGGAAGTTGCCCTTCTTAAAAATGCATGAACATTCACTGATAATTGGTCTGTAGTGGAGTCTACAAGGTCTACATTGCCGGACCATGTAGAATCCGGACCTTGTAGACTGACATAATTCTGTGCATAGTTTAGTCTACACAGGCCATATTTCAAATAATCAAAATCTTACTTCATTCATCTTAAACATTCTTGATTTGGGGGATTGGTAGTTCCCATGAAATCTGAAGTTGTTCAAACGACAACAGCGATCCACCTTGAATTAAATCACACAGCCGAGTGAACCCTTGTTGGATGCGTCAGTCACGAAAGGGGCTACTTAATTAATTAATCCAACCCACTTTATTTATAGAGCACATTTAAAAACAACAACGTTTACGAAAGTGCTGTACAAGTCCCACAACATAAGATAAAAAAAAAAATTTAAAATTTTTTTTAAAAAAAAATATTTAAAAAAAATATTTTTTTTAATTTTTTTTTAATTTTTTTTCCGAAGCTTCGAATTAAAATCGAAGCTCGGCCCCGAAGCTTCGATTGCCAAAAAAAGCTTTGAAGGTCAGCCCTAATATTCTCCATTATATAATTTAAGTATTAATGAATGTTCCCACTTGGAAGTGGTGGATAGGGGTAGGGCATGATAAGCTTAGGCTTCTTCCTACTCCTTTTCGAACAGTGATATGTATATTTTACATTGTTTGCCTTTTTTATTCTTTTTTAATCATGTTCAAAATAAAGATTAATTCATTCATTCATTATTAGGTCAGTAGCTGCTCATATCTCATCTAGGGGTTATTATTAGGTCAGTAGCTGCTCATATCTCTCATCTAGGGGTTATTAGTAGGTCAGTAGCTGCTCATATCTCATCTAGGGGTTATTATTAGGTCAGTAGCTGCTCATATCCTTATGTTTGGAATTGAACTCACATCTCCGTAGTAACGTAGTAACGAAACATCACTGCCTGGTATGGAAACAGCACGGCACAGGACAAGAAGGCCCTACAGAGAATGGTGCGCTCAGCCGAGCGTACCACGGGTATTGCGCTATGTACCCTGCAGGTTCTATACAACAAGAGGTGCAAATCCAGAGCCTGCAGAATAATGAAAGACCCCCACCACCCCAATAACAGCCTGTTCCAGCTGCTGAGGTCAGGCAGACGCCTGCGAACCCCAGCTACTAGGACGGAGAGGCTTAGGCTCAGCTTCTTCCCCCAGGCCATCAGAGCCTTGAACAATGAACATTGAGTGCCACAGAAACTGAACTATCCACACACAAGCACACACAAGCACACACACGACACGCACGCTGTGCACGCTCACACACTAGCAGCCACTTTAACACTCATGCCGCACACACGCACACTTATGGCCAAGAGGAAAGGCCACTTTAAATTAGTATAACAACAGGAACAGTGTATTGCACTACTAAAGCTACCTAGCATGTCCTATATGCTCTGTAAATACTATGTACAGATACCGAGATGTCACACCATGTTACCTGTTTATTGCACCGTTGTTTTTTATTGGATTCTATTATATGTTGTACCACTGTATTTTTATTGGATTCTATTATATGTTGTACCACTGTATTATTGCACATCGTCGCGGGCAAGACCACCCGCATTTCATTGTATACTTGTATGCCGTGACAATTAAAACTCTTGACTTGACTTGACTTGACGTTATTGATTTCAACAACTGCTAATTTTGCCGCATATAAGACAGACAGGCCCTACAGTGACCACTTTCAGACCAGAAGATAGATACCAGATAGCTAGTGAGTTTAGCTTAGCACAACTGTAGCAGATACGGACCACTAGCCTAGCTTAAAATTCAGGCAGAGGTGTTTTTGACCAAATACTGTAGCTAGGCTAGCTGATCCATATCCGCTTTCTACTGAACGCACAGAGAGGAAATTGTCTATTTTCTTGTCTGACTCTGGAGAAGACGGTACGCACATGTCCCATAATGGTTAGGTTTATACAACTGCCCATGAAAACTAGGGATGCACCGAATATTCGGCCACCAAAAATGATCAACCAAAAATTGTTAAAAAGGCTCTTTCGGCTTTCGGCACCGAAAAAACATCACAGAATGTCAAAGAACAGGGTTACGTTCGTAACCTAACGTGTTGTTGTGATGACGTAATAAAAACACATTTCATTAGACACTGACAGAACAGCTCGGACCTTCAATTGGCGAGCCGCTAAGCTAGCTAACGTTAGCCGTATCCTAGACAGCGGAGTGACTCCACGAACCACGACACAAGTTCCATTAGTGAGGAAAGGGGGGGGGGGGGGGGGGGGGTTATATTGACGAGGCTTGACAACAGAGGTTCAAAGATAACTTCACATTTATTGGCTATTAGTTTCTTTATATTGCTTCAGTTAATCCATCGAGCTCCTCCAGCTTCCAAACCTGTGTTGATATCCTAGTGTGACATCACTCAAAACTCAAACCTAATTTTGTCCAGTAAGACTTGAAGAGATTATTTTCTATTATCTACTGGCCTAGATCTTTATGCAGTTTTAAAGCACCTTGGCATTATTCTGAATGCACTTTGTTCTGAATGCACTTTGTTGTAGTTATCCTACAGAGAAAAGAAAATGCACATTTTGTTGTATGCAAAGAGAAAATGTTTAAATTGTACAATCTTTCAGCAGTCAGTCTGGAATTAATGTATGCATTCAAAAGTGCTGAATAAATGTTTTATGGACCCATAATAGTGATTATTAATATAATTTAAGTTGCCATAATCATGTCTTTTTGCCATAATCAGGTAGCTGAACAATATTGGTAAAAAGTTAATACATTATATATATATATATATATATATATATATATATATATATATATATATATATATATATTTTTTTATATTAATCATATTCTGCCTTTCGGCATTCGGTTTTCGGCCAACTGTTTCCTATTTTCGGTATTGGCCAAGAATTTCCCATTCCGTGCATCCCTACAGGTAAACTTGAACAGCGATATGAACAGGGAAGCTGTGCTCAACACGGTCAGCTGCTGTTTATTACAAAACAAATTGCTCCCAAAACGCATTGCAGATCGTCAATGGCTCTCTCTGTACATTAGCGCCGACATTTGACAGCATTAAGGGGAAATCAGGGAGTGGGAGATGCCATTGGCAGGTTAGTGATAATTACCGCCTAGTGTACTGTTTATATGGAGAGAGAGACACACACGGCTATGTTTCCATGTGATGTGGGGGGACCGGGGACATTAATTCCTCAACTCCTTACCCTAACCTTAAACTTAACCTAACCCTAACGTTAACCTAACTTTAACCTAACCCTAAACTCTAATGTTAAAATAGATATGTTGCCTTGTGGGGTCCGGCCAAAGTCTCCACAAGGTTAAAAAAATTAATAAAAAAAGAATAAAAAAACATTTGACATTCGATCCCCACAGGAATAGGAAAACAAGGACACACACACACACAGGTATGAGGGTGGGTAAACGGTTCAATAATTACACTGGGAGGTTTGACACTGTAACAATTAACATAATGGGTTCCTATTGAGCTAATGGGGATGGAGAATATTCCTCCTGTATATGTACCGGAGAGACCCCAGATCACTGGAGACAGAACAGACTGTAGAGACCCCAGATCACTGGAGAGACAGAACAGACTGTAGAGACCCCAGCTCACTGGAGACAGAACAGACTGTAGAGACCCCAGCTCACTGGAGACAGAACAGACTGGAGAGACCCCGAGATCACTGGAGACAGAGCAGACTGTAGAGACCCCAGCTCACTGGAGAGCAGATCTATCTCACAGTATGACCGAAATAGGCTTCTGGGATTTACACCGATCATAGAATCGCTGATTTTGTGTCACATTTGTGTATAAAAAAATACAAAAAAGATTTCACAGACAGTACTGTATTGTCCCAAATATAATATACGTTTATTTTTATATAAGATGCTAATTATAACACAAATAGTGGGGTCGTCTTATATTCCTGCTCGAGAGGCTGTAGGCATCGCTGTACAAACACCTGTAGGCTAGTGAACTACCGGTAGTATATTTGGTATCAATGGATTCTTTGCAATCTAAAGATCCATGCAATTTCTCTGGTTTGGTGCTACAGCTTCAGAAAGTGATGCTGGATGATCTTCACGGGCCGAGGAGTGAAAGTCACGGCTGAGGAGGTAAACACTGGAGATCAAGGAGGCAGTGGAGTTGAAATGTAACCTATGTTAGAACCTGTGTTCTATTTCTCACGTCTAGATCTAAAGTATGTTAGAAATTACATTTGTATCAATACTTTTTTTATTTACATTTTAAATACAATTTAAAAAAGGTAAAAGGTGTAAATTATACATTGTTTTATTCAATGGGTATGTAATATACATACATACATACATACATACATACATACATATATATATATATATATATATATATATATATATATATATATATTTTTTCTTTGTAAACGAAGGCTTTAAAGCTTTCAAAAAGGCCTTTAACAAAAATATGTCTTAAAAAGGGGGGGGGGGATTCCTCATAAATCCAGGGTGGTCTCATATGCACTAAAAGTGGTTATTTGGCTCATAATCATCTACATGCTGCGTGAAAAGAGATGACAAAAAATAAATACAATGAAATAAAACAGGCAAAAAGGTGCATAGTATTACTATTGTAAAGGTTTTCTTTCGGTTTCTGATTGTTTTTAACTAAACTCAATTGTATTACAAGATTTGACAAAATAAAATAAAAACAAATATATATTTAAAAAATTACATCATTTTGCAATTTGGACTGGAAGACTAAACTGTTATGCCGTCAAAAACAAAAAGGAAAAATGGACAGACAGGAAGCTGGTGACCTTGTAGGACTCACACACAGACACACACACAGACACACAGACAGACACACAGGCCTTTCTCATGTCATGTGGGCCGCTGGCTAGACGGGTGTTTGTCCTGCAGAGCTTGCACTCAGCTTCAGGCCTAATGTGTTCATTATCCAGATTGCTCAGCTGGAGACACTCTGGCAAAAAGCTCCTCACTTGTTCACTTTTGGGCAATTTTACATAATTCCTGTGAGTCTATGGAACACATCTGGTAAGGTATTTTTTAATCCAAGTACTACAGTGCACCTCTCTATCCTTCCAACGTACAAGCTGTTTTGGGACGTGTTCCGCCCATAGTCATTCATATATATTAATTCATAAGCTGTGGGACCCAGATAGATGCCAGTGTGTCGTTAAGGTGACGTTAGCAGATAGATTCCATGGCCACCACCGTGAACGTAATTTTTTTTATGAATAATTAAATATCGATACAGTATCGCCACGCAAAGTATTGCGATACTACTACGTATCGATTTTTTCCCCCACCCCTATCTGATAGTAATCTTCCAGCCCCTAATCAAGACAACTGATAATATTCCTCTAGCTCCTACTAGCCCCTAATCAAGACTAGGGATGCACCGATCCGATATTAATATCGGATATCGGCCCTGATATCACTAAAATAGCTGGATCGGGTATCGGTAAAAAATATATATATATATCGGAATTTTATTTAATAAACAAATTTAATTTATATAATATAATAAGAAATAACAATTCAGTACATTTATATCTATGTGTTAATTTGTTACATTTAGTTTCACTAAGTTAGAAGTTAAGTAATGTTTTAAGTCAAGCCTGATGTTGCCTTGCACAAAAGAATGATCCCAGTCTCTTCCACACAGTGAGGCATACAGTTTATTAATTGAACAATGGGTATTTACATTTACATTTAGTCATTTAGCTTACTCTTTTATCCAAAGCGACTTACAAGTTCTGTACAAGTCATCAGGAAGGGCACAACTCTTATCAGCTGAGTAACAATGTTCATCAAAGTGTTGAGTGCTACAGTGTAGGTTAGTATATTAGGACAAGTGCATGACAGTAAGGTTAGATTTTATAATACATTTTCAGATAATGGTATGGGTATCGGATCGGTACTCGGTATTGGCCGATACCCAAAGCCAGGTATCGGGACTGAAAAAGTTGGATCGGTGCATCCCTAATCAAGACAACTGATAGTAATCTTCCAGCCCCTAATCAAGACAACTGATAGTAATCTTCCAGCGCCTAATCAAGACAACTGATAGTAATCTTCCAGCCCCTAATCAAGACAACTGATAGTATTCCTCTAGCTCCTACTAGCCCACAATCAAGACAACTGATAGTATTCATCTAGCCCCTAATCAAGACAACAGTATGCAACTTCAAGGTGCCTTTCAAGTGCCACTACTGCAAGAAAGTAGCACGAGTAAGATGGCCGACAAGATTAGGTTTGGTGTGTTCTCCACAAAACAATGATGGCCCAATAGAGACAAGTGTGTAAGCATCCGTCTAAACTGTCAATAGCAGCACAGTTGCCTTGATTCCTCCAAGCCTACGGCGTCTGCGACGCTGAGTCAACGTAGTGTTGGCGGATGTCAGAAATACATGCATCTCGCTTTATTTAGCCTCAACCAAAGATGATACTCACTAGTCACTACAGTGTCAAACTGCAGCTGCACTACATGGTTGATAGAGGGAGGTGGCTACAGACTGTAGGGACTGGGATATGCAAATGAGCTTAACAGTGATTGGTCAGTAATTATATTTTTACGTCAATGTTGGCTGCAATTCAGAATGGCTTGTTCAAGGGTTCTTGTCAGCTGAACTGTTTCAACAGGGAGGGTTCTCGTCACAGCTGAACTGTTTCAAATAGGGAGGGTTCTTCTTGTCACAGCTGAACTGTTTCAAATAGGGAGGGTTCTTCTTGTCACAGCTGAACTGTTTCAAATAGGGAGGGTTCTCGTCACAGCTGAACTGTTTCAAATAGGGAGGGTTCTTCTTGTCACAGCTGAACTGTTTCAAATAGGGAGGGTTCTTCTTGTCACAGCTGAACTGTTTCAAATAGGGAGGGTTCTCGTCACAGCTGAACTGTTTCAAATAGGGAGGGTTCTCGTCACAGCTGAACTGTTTCAAATAGGGAGGGTTCTTCTTGTCACAGCTGAACTGTTTCAAATAGGGAGGGTTCTCGTCACAGCTGAACTGTTTCAAATAGGGAGGGTTCTTCTTGTCACAGCTGAACTGTTTCAAATAGGGAGGGTTCTCGTCACAGCTGAACTGTTTCAAATAGGGAGGGTTCTCGTCACAGCTGAACTGTTTCAAATAGGGAGGGTTCTCGTCACAGCTGAACTGTTTCAAATAGGGAGGGTTCTCGTCACAGCTGAACTGTTTCAAATAGGGAGGGTTCTCGTCACAGCTGAACTGTTTCAAATAGGGAGGGTTCTCGTCACAGCTGAACTGCAGAAACTGTACCTTTTTTTTTTCAGGGGAACTGAAACAGACCAAACGGACCAATGAGAGGGCAAGGCAACAGACCAAACGGACCAATGAGAGGGCAAGGCAACGTGGTATGGACCAATGAGAGGGCAAGGCAACGCGGCACATCGCTGGCATGTATTTATAGCTGTGGCATCATGAGAAAAGCCCCACCCCTCCCTCAGGGAAACCCCTAGCAACAAGGAACTCCAGCGAGCGACCCGCTGTTTATTCTGGGCAGCAGACGGGCCTGAGATGGCTTCTGTGTGAGACCATGTGTGTAGAGCGGACCGTGTTAGTATGTGTATGGTGAGGAGAGAGTGGTTAAGCGTGCACTGCGTGTGCGTGTGCTACAGTACATAGGGGTGTGTAGAGTTGTGTGTCTGTTAGAGCTGTCAATCTTCACTGGCCTCACGATTCGATTACGATTCAGCTGTCCCCTATTCAATTCGATTCTACAATGCAGCTCAATAATATATTGCATCCTCAATTTTATAATCTATTACTGCACATGGCTACTTTTTCAAGCAGCAAGCAGTCAGATAAATTTACTTTTATTTAGAAAGTTCTTAAAATCAGAATGTCAAAATAAATGTCTACTAGTGTTGCATGATACAGATACTAGAACGGTATCTCGATACCCAGCTGTTAAACTGTTCAACTCTTTTTATTAGTGTATCAGTATTAGTATCAATACTTTTAGAATAGCCTGATGCTGTATTTTCTATGAGTTGAGTGGATGCATGACCAGAGCACTAGCTTTAATAACAATAATAATATATTTGATTTGTAGGAGCAAATCCCAAAGCGCTACATTGTAAAAGAACATAAAAGCTAGCAAGAGAGTTAAAATATATATATTTAATAATCGATTATGTTCTGTCATTGCATCGATGCTGAATCGTCCACGTCCACATCGCGATGCATCTTAGAATCGAGAAATATCCACACCCCTAGTGTCTGTGAGTCTAACTGCACACTGTCTCACACATGTAGGCCATTATATGTTCGGCTGATCTGAGCTCTCTGCTGAGGCTTTGATCGGACACTTTTTCATAATCAAACACTAGAAAGGCAGCTGTGAGTATCGCCAGGAGTGATACATCGTTCTTGTTGCTGAGCAACGCAAACTTCGACAACAGGATGGCATCGAGGTGCTGTACAGATGAATCTGATCCCAGCTAACAGACAGAAGAGATTCTAAATGAATCTGATCCCAGCCAACAGACAGAAGAGATTCTAAATTAATCTGATCCCAGCCAAGAGACAGAAGAGATTTGAATATGATCCCAGCCAACAGACACAAGCGATTCTAATCTTGGGCGCTCCAGTAGCACACCACATAGCGCACTGAGTCGCAAAGCGGTCGCCCCGGGTTCGTTTCCCAGACCCGGTGGCCATATGCCGCATGTCTTTCCCTCTTCTCCTCCCGTTTCACCCTCTCTCCTCTGTCGGTCCTGCGTGGCCAAAAGGTCCTGCGTGGCCAGAAAAAGCTGAAAATGCTATACATAAAATTAAATAAAAAAAATTGATTCTAATCTGATCCCAGCCAACAGACACAAGCTATTCTAATCTGATCCCAGCCAACAGACACAAGAGATTCTAATCTGATCCCAGTCAACAGACACAAGATATTCTAATCTGATCCCAGCCAACAGACAGAAGAGATTATAATCTGATCCCAGCCAACAGACAGAAGAGATTCTAATCTGATCCCAGCGAACAGCAGAAGAGAGCAGATTCTAATCTGATCCCAGCCAACAGCAGAAGAGAGCAGATTCCATCTGATCCCAGCCAACAACAGAAGAGAGCAGATTCTAATCTGATCCCAGCCAACAGCAGTGAAATATGCCCTTCTCAAACTAGAAGGGGGCGACAGTAGAAGGGAGGTAGAGCAGTCGTCTGTAAATCCGGAGGTTCCCGATTTGATTCCCCCTAACTGCTCCTGATGAGCAGGTTGGCACCTTGCATGGTCGCCTCCGCTGTCGGTGTGTGAATGTGTGAGGAACAAATATTGTAAAGTGCTTTGGATTAAAGCTGTTATATAAATGCAGCCATTTATAACTAGAAAGCATAAAAGGTAATCTGCTATTTTTGTTTGCAGTTACACCTTTTTAGCCACATTAATTAACACACATACTCAAAATGTGATGCTGTTTATATGGGCCTGTCAGCGTCGACACATGGAGCAGCAGTTAACTAATGGAGGCTCTGCATCGGGGGATTAGCTGCATGTCTCTCACTACCCTGCCTGTCCAGAGGACTGATGAGCTGAACAGCTGTGCTGAGAGAGAGAGAGAGAGAGAGAGAGAGAGAGAGAGAGAGAGAGAGAGAGAGAGAGAGAGAGAGAGAGAGAGACAGAGAGAGAGAGACAGAGACAGAGAGAGAGACAGAGACAGAGAGAGAGAGAGAGAGAGAGAGAGAGAGAGAGAGAGACACAGAGACAGACACAGAGGCAGAGGCTCAGTGGCGAATTCTCCTGGAAGCCAAGGGAAGCTATGCTTCCCCAGAAAAATATGAACAGAATTTTTTTTAAATTAAAATTAAAAATTAAAATTAAAATAATATATTTTTTTTATATAGTTTACAATAATAATAAAACAACCATTATTTTTCATCTCTGTTATAATTTCTTTTGAATTTTCTCCCTCTTCTCCTTCTCACTCTCTAACACTGTCAGACTCACTGAGGCAGGCTGACAGTCACTCTGTGCTCACTGCAGCTTCAGTCACTGCAGCTCAGGCAGAATAGAGAACAGAGGGCAGAGGGGACGGGGGAGGTGTCTTTTTCTAGCTTCCACCATGTGATTCATGGTTGTGGACTCCAGAACCAATTATTATCCAATAAGATTCGAGCTTAATAAAGGGGTTCCCACGTCTTAACACAGGGCCATCTGACAGCAAAGTAGTCTAGCGTCTTCAAATCTGCCGCCCTGGGGGCGGGCCAGTCCAGAACGTTTCCACCTGACGTCCACCTAACGTGACAAACAACGTCTGAACGTCATCCCCTCACGGGCGCGTTCGAATCCTCTAGTAGTCAAACATTAGCACTTTATTAGCAACTTATTTTTCGCCGGCGGGACATTTACTGAGGACCAGCACAGCACACCACTGTGGATATTATGATTTAACAAATCTATCTGTCCAGGAGGATGACCACATTATTGGCCAGGTAAGCAGCCTAAGCAGTTTCTAGCTTGGATGCTAACTACTAATGTTATCAGGCTAGCTTGGATGCTAACTAATGTAACCAAGCTAGCTTGGTTGTAGCTGTTTGTGATAACGAGACAGCAAGCCAGGGGCTCAATACGCAGTCACTTATTCCTCCATAGTAGCCAGGTTAATTTGCACCACCAAGTACTGCTTAAAAGCTAGCGGTGGGTCCTAAATATATCAGATATAGATTTCAAAAGGTACCCAGCGTTCCATTAGGGTTTCACACACACAAGCGGCAGGGTTTGAAAGCTCGGCGTTGCTAATAAACATCTTAAATCATTTTTATAAACTAGTAAAATAATCACTGAGCTATCGCTAAAATGGCTGCTTCCGCATTTTACAGAATGAATGAATGAATGACTTTATTTAACAGATTGCAGAATGGGTACAATACAGTACGGCTCAATACACACAATTGTTAAGGGGATGCAGACCAGAGAAAGACGTTTATCTTGTTTACATCAGGGTCCCCCATTTTCAATTCATAGACATTTATGACATATACAACATACATGACATTTATGGCATAGGGGCATACATGACAGTAGGATTGCTGGGCGCACCAGACACATGACAATCACAGCACGTAAGTTTCACCACGGACATATGTACCTGTGATGTTTGTTTGGTTTGTTTAATTCTTTTTGAGGCGTGCTGTCCTATAAATGCCAAGTAATAGTTGTTTCATGGACCAAGACCATAACAGTCTCCTCTCCTATAGCGTCAAATGTTTTATCTACTGACAAAGCACAATACCTGTTGGTTTTTAGTTCACTCATTGTTCAGGGAAACACATTGTTAATGACATTAACGGATTGTGAATTTTGTGATTGACTCAAATTATATTTATTTGTAAAAATAAATATACCGTAATTTTCGGACTATAAGCCGCGCCTTTCCCCCCCATTTTTCGACCCTACGGCTTATATAACGGTGCAGCTTATATGTGACCAAACCCGAAAATGTAAAAATCTAAATATTGCTTTTTTGACTGCATTGAAATGTTATTTATCTGTTCCCTTATTTGCTAAACTTAATACAACTTGTAAATGAGTTAATTCTTGTTATTTGTCCAACAGTATTGTGTCCCAATGCTGGTGGGAAGACTGTAATTAAACATTAAAACACCTGCGGCTTATAGTCCAGTGCAGCCGATTCTTATATATGTACACACAGGGAGCGAAATTAACTTTTTGACTCACCGGCCAGTGGCGGGTAGATGGGAAGAGTCTACCCGCCAAGCATATTTCTTACCTGCCAAAATTGTTTTGATTAAAAATATATATATATATATTTTATATAAAAACAATTTTTTTAAATAAAATATATATTATATAATCATACTTGTAGTTGTATTATCTGCGAGACATCGCCACCACGCAATAAGTCAAAATGCTTGCTATCTGCAAACAGCTCCACTGTCTGTGTGTATACTTGAGTAGCCTCCAGCTCCAGCAAGGATTCTCCGGCCCTGCAGCTAGACCCTATATTCAGCTAGACCCTACATTCAGCATGCAAGGATTCTCCGGCGATGCAGCTGGACCTATTTATAACATTACCGTTCTTTTGTCAAATCACATTCAACATGCTAGAATACGCATTCAATCAATGTTATAAGACATTGATATCAGGAGCTATCTGTAGCTACTGCTAGCCCGGTAGATAACGTTAAGACAATTTAGTTTACTGGGACAGATGGATCAACGTGAGCTAGCTAAGCTAGCTAACGAGGGACCGGAGGTATTATGCACTCGAGTAGACTATTGCTGGAGCATTTGTTGATATCAGCAGCTATCAGTAGCTAGCCAGCTAGATACCGTTAGACAATGCCTCGTCATGTATTAAACTAAAAGTGAATAGTTGACTGGGTCATTGTTTAAACAGTAACGTTAGCTCTTGGAGGTCCGATAGAGACTAGAGCAGATGGAAGTAAACAAGCCAAATGATCGCTTCCGATTGGTCATTTGCTTTTTTTCTCATGAAACCAGTTACGTCACTCTACTGTGATTGGACCGTTGACTTGAGTGCGATGTGGGACTTGTAGTTTTTTAACGATCTCGCGGCGGAGAAAAAAAAGACGAGCGGCTATAATCTGTACTCGCACAAGAGTATCGTTATGAAGTTATGAACTACACGTCTACACGCCACACGGCGGGCAGCCCTCTAAGTGTCATGCGCCAAAGGTAAAAACAGCCCGCCCCTGGCGGGTGGCGGGCTTTAGTTTCGGTCCCTGTGTACACATCATTCAATTTAGCTGCTGCGGCTTATATTCAGGTGCGGCTTATAGTGCGAAAATTACGGTAGTCACTTTATTTGAATAGTCAAAACTGTTCTCTTGGCTTTGTTTTGTTCATAGTAACGCCGCCGAGCCATACTGTACATGTTTTTTTTTTCTTCTTTTTTTATCTTTTCCCCCCTCCTTTTTCCGATTTTTCTCCCATCCCACTGTTAGTCGTTATGCCAATTCCCAACCCCCTTCCTGGTTGTTGCGCACTTTCCCCTAATGTTGGTCCGAGAGGCCGGAGACTGTCACATGCTTTCCTCCGACGCATGTGCAGCCAGCCGGCAGCCAGCCTGGCCGCGCAGATTCTCACTGGGAGAGTGTAACATGTAACATCCAGATCCTACCCTTGCTGAGCAGGCGCCCCGACCGAACTGTAGGGGTCGCTGTCCACAACGCCCAGGACCCACCCGCCAGCTTTCCCGACACCCTAATACTGCCAATTGTATTAGTGTGAACGGCCAGCCAAGCTGGTGACAACGCCGGGAGCTGGATTCGAACACGCGAACCCAGCGTTAGTGACGAACGCAATCTCCGCTACGCCACCTGACCGCCCCATACTGTACATGTTGACTGCTTGGTTTGACTGGCAGTGGCCGCCGAGCCATACTGTACATGTTGACTGCTTGGTTTGACTGGCCGCCGAGCCATACTGTACATGGTGACTGCTTGGCTTAAATAAAATAAAAAATAATAATTTAATTTTTTTTAATAATTTCTTTTGGCATCCTCAGTTATTTTACCCACGCGACGACACTGGGCTCCACGGCATCATGGACAATCCCTCCCACACACTACACACGGACTTGGCTGAAAGAAGGAGCACGTTCAGAGTTAGACTAAGACTCCCTAGATGTAACACTGAACGGCACAACAGGAGGTCCTTCATTCCTACAGCCATTAGACTCTATAATGCATCACTGTGCCTCACTGCACATCACTGAGTGGGCACAGGGCGACAGTACAGCATGGCGAAATCTTCCTGGACACTTTAAAATTTGTACACTTCTCACAATCTTCCTGGACACTTTACACTTTACATTTTTACACTTATTACTGTACATTTTACTGTATATTTTTGGCTGTATAGTTTATATTAAAGATTTTAGAATGTATACATACCAGAATGTATATCCCGGACCGTATTTTATTTTGTATTCTATTTTATTCTTATTTTTAATATTCTTATATTCTTATTCTTATTTTAGTCCTATTGACTACCTAAATGTTTATTGTTGTTCAATGTGAGATTGTGAGCCATCTGTAGTGCCGAATTTCCCTTTGGATTATTAAAGGATTTCTATTCTATTCTAGGGCTGTCCCCGACTAAGGATTTGGATAGTCAACTTTGATTGGCCGAAATTTGCAGATAGTCGACTGATAGTCGACTACCCCTACCCCCTGAATGAAAATTAATATAAAAATTAAAAATGAACATTAACATTCCATTTGGGCTGTGGGGGGTGTTTAATGTCTGAAGGAGTCGACTGAAGGCTTCTTGTCCTCTGCGAAAGCATGCAATTGGTCCACTGATGGATTCATCTTGATATTTGTCTAGCCTAGTGTGTTCATTAGACAGGTTAAATCATCTTTCAGTGCCTCTGTGCCCGTTTTTTAGGCATTTAGCCTCGCTGGTATGTGCGCCATTAGCGTTAGCCACGCTTAAGGCTGCCGCGGTATTGATTTTTTCCTTACCGCACAAATTTGCAAAATATTTCCTACTGCCGCGGTTACAGCAAAAAAAAATAATCATTTGAATGCATTTTTTTTGTGTAGTCTACTCTTTATAGCATATAGCCTGCCTCTAGTCTAAATGTCTATCTTTAGAGGATGACTTTGCAGCATGAATATTGTTTGGGATTCCGCAAGCACGCATTTGTTATTGAAAGTGAATCACGGATTCGAAGTCTCCCCTCTGGTCGTGCGCCGTTCACTCGGTGTCGCGGGCAGGGGTGGTAGCGCCCGGCGGTTACCCCCCTCCTCCCCCCCCCCCCCCCCCCCGATCCTTTCTTCTTATTATTATTATTATAAAGTTACTACTTATGATTAACAAAGGCATTCGTTTTGTGGCATTAACGTTATATAGTTAGTGTTACACGTTCAATAACATCAGCGTATTTACCGGACCATAGCAAGGCAAGCATTACTCAATTCATATCTCAGTTCCTTTCTTTGCTCAGAGCGTGCTGAGTTGTGCCCATTCTGCGGTCTGTTAATAAAGTTTTCAATCAGACAAGTGTATAGAACGAAGGGCTTTTATTATAACATTCGTTGCAGTAAAATCATTATGCCTTGTTTAGTACTCTTGTGGAGCGCTGGTAGTCCACTCCGGCGGGGAGCTAAAGTTATTAGCCTTGTTGTGATCAATGGCTGACATCCAGGAAGTAAAAAACGAATAGGCGCTTGCCGATTGGTGGTAACAGCAGAGGCGGGTGCAAGCGGTGTGACGTAATTGGCAGAATCGACTGTCAATCAAAATCTTTCCATTGCATTGCTTTGGTTGAGAGTATTATTATAAAAAACAGTGGTGATGCGGTATTCAGCTAAACTCTGCGGTGAGCGTGATGTAACAGCGATACCGCGGCAATGCGGTAACCGCGGCAGCTCTAGCCACGCTTCTAGACCTCTTTGTTTTTGGAAAGAATAAAATTAAATTTAAAAGTAAAAGAAAAATGATAAATAAACTTTTTTTTCCCATATTCAACTAAGAGGTTGGCAGTCGACTATGGCTCCTTTCTATCGATTAGTCGACTATTTGACTAATTGGGGTCAGCCCTATTCTTTTCTTTTTTTTATTGATCTTTTTCCCCCTCCATTTTCCTCCGATTTTCTCCCATCCCAATGTTAGTCGTATGCCAATTCCCAGTCCCCTTCCTGGTCGCTGCGCACTTACCCCCCACAGTCAGATCATCTGGGAGAGTGGAGGCTATCACGTGCTTCCTCCGACACACGTCCAGCCAATCAACCGCTTCTTTTCACCTGGCAGCGCGGATCCTCCCTGAGAGGGCGTAGCGTGTGGAAGGATCACACTATCCCACTCAGGTCCTATCCGCGCTTAGCAGGCGCCCCGACCGAACTGTAGGAGTCGCTGTTTACAACGACCCGGACCCACCCCGCCAGCTTCTCCCACCCTCTAATACAGCCAATTGTATTAGTGTGAACGGCCAGCCAAGGTGGTGACAACCCCGGAGCTGTGAGCTGGATTCGAACAGGCGAATCCATCTCACAGCTCCGGGGTTGGTGACGAACGCAATCTCCGCTACGCCACCTAACCGCCCTGGGGTCAGCCCTATTCTATTCTATGACAGACAGAGAAAAATAGCTCATCCAAAACTCTGCAGCCCGACTGCTAACCAGAACCAAAAGGAGAGAGCACATTAGTCCAGTCTAAACTGCTTTACACTGGCTTCCTGTAACATTTAGAATTGACTTCAAGGTCCTTCCTTACATACAAAGCTCTAAATGGACAGGGACCTAGCTACATCGCCAACACTCTAATACATTATAGGCCAGCAAGAACACTGCGATCATCAGCTGCTGGACTACTAGAGGCTCCCTGAAACCGTCAAAAGAGGATCGGTGATGCAGCCTTTATCAACTATGCCCGAAAACTATGGAACAAACTACCCAAAAACATCAGCGAAGCCAAGATATCTTCAAAAGACAGCTTAAAACTGTCTCTCTTTGCTCAGGCATTTAAATTAAACATCAGGGATATCCTGACACAAATTTGACTTTACCTGCACTATTCTTATTCTGCGTACTTTTGTAAATGTTATTGTATATTTTTATTGAACTATTTTATCACACTTTTTAACTCCGTTTATTCTATTTTATTATTTTTAGTATTGCCTATTTTTAAACTGAATCAAACCGCACGTTTTTACACTGTCTATTCTATTTTATAATTTGTATTACTGAATGAAACCGTAAACAGAGAGGCCTATTGGGATGTTAGATCCTAATGTGAAAAACTGTGATTTACCTTACCTTGCTACCTTTATCTTTTTTATGCTCACTTATGCCTGTATTTTTTACTGCTGTGAAGCACTTTGAACTGCAATTTCTGTATGAAAAGTGCTATAAAAATAAAGTTTATTATTATTATTAAATATGCCAGACTGAATGGTGTGGTCTTTGTTGTTAACTCATTGGCTGTTAGCTAGGGATGCCCCGATCACGTTTTTTGCCACCGATGCCGATCACCGATCGTCGTAAGCCATATCGGCCGATACCGATCGTTTTTTGATAAAAAACTTTTAAAAAATTATTTTATATAATTCTTTTTTAATTTTTTTTTATAAAATATATATATTATATAATTAGACTTGTACTTGTATTATCTGCGAGACATCGCCACCATGCAACAAGCTCCACATAGCTCCATAAAGCATTATCACCGATCACCGATTGCATATTTATACTGATTATCGGCCGATAACGATCGGTGGCCGATCGATCGGGGCATCCCTACTGTTAGCTATTAGCGTTATCCTGTGGTAGCTACTGCCACGCTGTAAACGATGGGAGTTAGTCACCTTGTTTGTAGAGCTAAATCTATATTCTATATTATAGTCATGGATACAATACTATAGACAGAGTTTCTTCCGGTCAAGATGCAAAAAAGAGATAATTTTCCCATCCATACGTTCCCGTGTTATACCGTGGTGAATATAAGTATGGTTTTAGGGGCGGCTAGGTGGTGTAGTGGGCAAGGTGCTCGCCACCAATGCAGGAGACGCTGGGTTCAAGCCCAGCTCTCCGCATTGCTATCAGCTTGGCTGGTCGTTCATACTAACACAATTGGCAGTGTTAGGGGTGGGAAAGCTGATGGGTGGGGATCGGACGTTGTGGACAGCGACTCCTACAGGTCGGTTGGTGCGCCTGCGCAGCAGAATCAGGAAGCGACGGGGGCGGCGTGTCCCTCCCACGCAGACCCCCGCCGCTGAGAGATCGCGCTGTGCAGGTGAAAAGATGCGACGGCTGCGTACCGGAGGGGACACGTGATGTAAGGCTTCGTCCACATTGCAGCCGGCTTGTGGGAGGCATGGCCTAACAGCGTTCAGGGGAGGGGAGGGTAGAATTAGACGATACGAAATTGGGATGGGAGAAAAATAGAAAATGGGAGAAAAAAGTAGATTAAAAAAAAAAATATATATGGTTTTAGAGCGGTCTAGGGTAATTCATGAAATGCTTAGTTATGGCAGTATACGTCGATTCCATTGTACACGTTGCCATGTCTTGCCTGTATATGCTATTATCCCTAAATCAAATCTAGATCATAGCTATTATGTTCCATCATGAATGCATGAAAGGGGGGGTCGTCTCTGATTATCAGTAACGGCATTCGCATTCTCTCTCTCTCTCTCTCTCTCATTCCCGATCTGAAGATCTTGATGTCCACAGGCCTGGTTATGAATTAGCTGTAAATACTCACACTTATTCTGGCCCTGGTATCTATATTCTTCACAAGCAAATTACGGTTGAACAATACATAGCCTACATCAAATTCAAATTGATACAGCAATATAAAACAAACATGTTACAACATGCTAAAGGAACATGGTAACATTATGGGAAATGTGCTTACCGTCTTCTCCAGAGTCAGACAAGAAGATAGATACCAATTTCCTCTCTGTGTTCAGTAGAAAGTTATACGGCTGCAAGCTAGCCCAGTTTAGCACACATGAATGGAAGCGGATAAGGACCAGCTAGCCTAGCTGTTGGCCAAAAACACCTCTCTCTAAGTTTTAAGCTGGGCTTGGTCCATATCTGCTTCAGCGACATTGTGCATGTTCAAGTACACAAAGAAAAAGAAAACCTAACCTGCCCTGCCCCCCCCCCCCCCCCAAAAGAAATGTTATGTTATGTCAAAAATATTGGTTGCAGATATAGAAGGGGCGCAACAATGTCTGCCCAGCAAAAAAAAAAAAAAAAAATATTAATAATATAATTAACACTTTGACTGCCGGGACCCGTCTTTAGACGTCTTTGCTGGCCATGCTAAAGTTGCCGGAGGACGCGTTACGTCGTCCTTATATCAATATTTCAAAAATCTGCGATCGGATTCATATGTCCCCTCCGCTGGCCTGAGATCCACCAGCAGGACCCACTGAGCTCTCTGGCGGTTCAGGAGCGCCATCTGGTGGCCGATCGGCGCAATCGCCAAACAGGATGTTGAATAGAGGTTGTCCTAGACGACCGTAGTACTTCCGGGCGCTCGCTATAGGTCATGGGACTCTGGCTCGTCACGCTACACGGTGATCGATTGGCAATAACTCGATAAACAACATGATTTGGACGTATATACCATTATACAAGCTGGAGATGGACCGGGTAAAAATATCTCCCATAATGATAAGATTTCTACTCGACGATGATCGCCCAACGGCGCGCGGAGACTGGGGTGAGTTTCAGCGTGTAACCTTACCGTCTTCGATACTAACTGCTATTATCAACATTTGACCCACATTAGATGATTGGTATAACGCTGCCCACGGAATTATAAACGCCCCCTCGCCCATCCGGTCAACATCAGATGACGTGTAGTAACTTCTAGAAGTACGTCTAGTTGGAATTTTTTATATCGCGCTGATTGCCATCAAACTGTATTTCATCATCAATATAATGCATTTGGGGCTATATATCACGTTCTGGAGAAAGCTGCAGAAAGAGATGAAAACATACTTATACATTAGACCATACTTTACTATGAATATGTGAATGAAAAAGTTTAACGTTGCTACACAATGAACAATACATATAGGACTTTGAATGGGCCCTAATAATGGCAATGTAGCAATAGAATTTAAAAAGTTATAGCCCTGCAAAGAAGGGGACTTTCTCCATAGACAAATAGCGCTGGCAATCTATGGTATATCATGAATTTAACCTTAGGCAGCCAAAGTGTTTTAATTATATACAGTATATATTTTTTTATTTTTTTCAACAGTTGATTTCGGTCTCTGTTCATTTACTCGGCTGGTGATATGAAGCGAGCAAAGCGTAGCGGTACATAGAGCCGGGAACCAGCGAGGAGGGACCCTGCTAGTCTCTCTGCTCATTAGAAACGCCAGCAACGCCTCCCTTTAGCCCTGCAGGTCTCTATCCCGCGGCGCAAATGACACACTTGCATGAGAACCCCTGAGAGAAATTACAGTACAGTGTAGTGTTTCATAACAACAGGGGCGAGATATTCTCCATTACTGTCCTCATCAGGGAGAGGTGGGCGGCGAGAACAGAGAAGAACAATGTCCCCTAAGTACAGCTTCCTGCCGTATCTGAAGGCACACAACCACACACACACATCACTACATCTCCCTCACCGACATCAAACCTGAAACAGTGTAAGCACATCTCCAGGGGGTAACTGATGACAGTGAACAACATGAACAACAAAAGATAATACTTACAATGTGAGCACATCTCCAGGGGGTAACTGGATTCATTTCCCTGCAGAGAGGAGACAGATGGAGAGGTCAGGACAGGACCGGTTAACAGCACATATATATATATATATAACAGCATCGGACAACTTTCCTGACAGAGGCATTAAAAAAAAATCCAACATTATGGGAAAGGCGTTTACCGTCTTCTCCAGAGTCAGACAAGAAGATAGATACCATTCATTTTCATTCATTCATTTAATCTTTATTCAATTTCAAAGGATCATTCAGAGCAAGCGCTCATTTACAATGACTAGTGCTCTGGGAGCCAACACACGGGCGCCGACCAAGAGGACGTCCCACGCCAACATACGTGGACACTGAGGAAGGACACAGGTGTGGAGAGCTCTACGGAACAGGCCGGATGTATGGGGGATCGGGATGATTGGAATCTCCGCTGGCGAACCCGTCTGAGGACGACCAAATGAATGATGATGAATTGCAAAACATTCCGTATGAAAGCATTCCAACATTCCGTAGATACCAGTTTCCTCTCTGTGTGTTCAGCAGAAAGCTATCTGGCTGCAAGTTAGACTAGCTTAACACTAATTAATGGATACGGACCACTAGCCTAGTTTAAAACTCCGGGAGAGGTGTTTTTGGCAGACAGCTAGGCTAGCTGGTCCGTGTCCACTTCCATTAATTTGTGCTAAGCTAGGCAGCTTTCTACTGAACACACAAGAGACGAAATTGGCATCCATCTTCTTGTCTGACTCTGGAGAAGACGGTAAGTGTATTTCCCATCATGTTGGCATGTGTTCCTTTAAGTTCCTGGCAAAGAAAATCTGCCAAAATGTAATCACCCAACCAATACTGAAAGTGGGGAACAAAGGGCAAACGCAACATCTCTTGGCAGGCAGAGCAGTGTTTGCTGCACTGAGTCATGTTGCTGCAGGTGCACAGAGCCAGAGGTCAGGAGGTCAGGAGGAGTGAACAGCCCACTGCAGTGAGTTGACCAGGACTTTTAATCCATTGTGCAAAACATAGATGTGTAAAGTTCAGGTGTACCAAAAACAGGGTTTGCTGCTCTGCTCTTTGTTTTAATCCACCTGTACTTTGCACATTGTCACTTTGCACAATGGATTAAAGAATGTATTTTCCTCCAGTCGGCTCATTGCGGTGTGCAGTACGCCTACAATCACCTCACAATTTGATGTCTCAAAATCAGCAGAACTTTTCGTAGAAACACGAAGAGGTGTTGGTCTGGAGGCTAACAACATAGATAGCAACCTTAATTTGAGCAACTGTTGTGTCTGTAAAACCAGCTTATTTTAGTGCGTTAGCCTGTACATCTAAAAACAACTGGCATTATGCAGTATATGGTATATACAACACCAGTCTATATATATATATATATATATATATATATATATATATATACAGCACCAGCACTGGAGTTGGTCCCTTGACCAATATACTGACATTACAACTGGAGTTGGTTCCTTGACCAATATACTGACATTACAACTGGAGTTGGTTCCTTGACCAATATACTGACATTACAACTGGAGTTGGTTCCTTGACCAATATACTGACATTACAACTGGAGTTGGTTCCTTGACCAAGGTACTGACATTACAACTAGAGTTGGTCCTCGGACGCTGCACAGCATGGCTGCATTGCTGCTAAATAGTTAGGATGGGTCAAATGCAGAGGATGAATTTCCCCAAGGGGATTAATAAACGTACAACTTAACTTAAATGTCCACACAGCCCAGATGACTCAGGTAGTTTCACAAGTGTGATAGACAGTTCTATATGAATATAATGATGGTTAGCTAAAGCTTTCCATTCACTGGATTTGGGAGGTGAAGATGGTCATGTACTATGTGTAACAAAACACATGTATACGCAGTAAAATACAAACTGTATGTATGCCTGTGTGTGTGTGTGTGTGTGCGCGTGCGTGCATAGCGTACCCCCCCCCCCCCCCCCCCACATACACACACTCTACATGTATAGCATGAAGGATTAGAGATGTAGAGAAAACAACGAGAATCATCAATAGTTTTCAATTTTGATAAAACTGTATTGAGTGTACATTATTTTTAAATGCTTGACTCTGTATTGAGATTGTTTGATTGTCATCATTACTCTTGGTTGGTGAGGTTGGTGAAGGAGTAGGTTGGCACCTCGCACGGTCACCTCAGCCTTCCATGTGTGAGAGAACGAGTGAATGTGACGAATAAGAATAGTTGTAAAGCGCTTTGGATAAAAGCTAGGCTGAATGCAGTCCATTTGGTCAATGTTAAATGGTGCATTTATATAACAGCTTTTATCCAAAGCGCTTTACAATTCTTATTCCTCGCATTTTCTATTTTCATTTTTTTTGTTCTCACTTTTTCTGTATTTTTCTCCCATCCCAATTTAGTCGTTATGCCAATTCCCTTCCTGGTCATTGCACGCATTGCCCCACTGTCGGCCTAGGGAGGGTGTAGAACTACCACATGCCTCCTCCGATACATGTGGAGTCAGCCAGCCGCTTCTTTTCACCTGACAGCGAGGACTCTCACTGGGGGAATGTAACACGTGCGGTAGGGCTGCATGATTAATCGATTTTAAATCGAAATCTCGATTTGAAACGATGCAATTATCAAATCGCAAAAAATTAAATAGCATTTTTATTTTAATTTTTTTAACCAGGAAGTCCCATTGAGATACAAGATCGGTTTGGGGGAGGGAGGTAAGGGGTTTTAGATTGTGTCTTGTGAAGTTTAGACTTCAGAGAGGGTAGGGTTCCCACGCTTGCCTTGAATTTTTTTTCCATACTACCTCCTGATTTTCCAGGTACCATATTAAGTGATTATCTATAGCAGCGGTTCCCAAACTTTTTTGGCCGTGCACCCCCTGTCACCTCCCGACCTAGCTGACGCATCCCCCAATGGGTTTCCGACGCACCGAAGGGAAATTCTTGGCCGAAACTGATACCGAAAATAGGAAACAGTTGGCCGAAAACCGAATGCCGAAAGGCCGAAAATGATTAATATAAATATAATGTATTTCTTTTTTTTTCAGCTACCGGATTATGGCAAAAGACATGATTATGGCAAAACTTAACTTAAATAATATTAATAATCACTATTATGGGCCCATAAAACATTTATTCAGCACTTTTGAATGCATACATTAATTCCAGACTGACTGCTGAAAGATTGCACTGCTTACTAACTAACGTTGATAAACCCAGGTTTACCACAGTTAAAACACAGCTACTTACATTTGAGGATAAACTTGCATAAGAAGTTTCACTCAAGTTTCACTGTAGATGCCAAGGCTCCCTTGGCTCACTCATCAAATTCCAACATCCAATATACCATAATGCCAAGAGCATACTCTACAACATGGGATCATCCATTTATATCTACAGTAAAAGCTAGGGATGCCCCGATCACGCTTTTTGCCACCGATACCAATCACCGATCGTCGTGAGCCATATCGGCCGATACCGATCGTTTTTGATTACAAAAAATTTAAATGTATTTTATATAATTTTTTTTTAATAAAATATATATATTATATAATTAGACTTGTACTTGTATTATCTGCGAGACATCGCCACCACGCAACAAGCTCCACTGTCTGTGTGTACTCTAGTAGCCTCCAGCTACGGCCAGGATTCTCCGGAGCTGCAGCTGGACCTATACTCGAGTAGCCTCGAGATACGGCCAGGATTCTCCTGCGCTGCAGCTGGGCCCTAATGGTATAACGTTACTGTGGTCATATCACATTCAACATGCCCTCAGCTCGAATACGCATCGAATCAGTGTTATAAGACATTGATATCAGGAGCTATCTGTAGCTACTGCTAGCCGGATATATAACGTTAATACAACGCCCTTGAACAGTGAACTAACTTGCGCTAACGTGAGCTAACAGCTAACAGCTAACAGGTATCATACACGTCTCTACTAGACTTGATGGAGCGTGTGTTGATGTCTGTGAGCTAGCGTTAGTACCTGGCTGGTGCTGGCTAACTGGCTATCGTTCTGAGAGCTAACGTTAGTACTAGGCTGGTGCTGGCTAACTGGCTATCGTTCTGAGAGCTAACGTTAGTACCTGGCTGGTGCTGGCTAACTGGCTATCGTTCTGAGAGCTAACGTTAGTACCTGGCTGGTGCTGGCTAACTGGCTATCGTTCTGAGAGCTAACGTTAGTACTAGGCTGGTGCTGGCTAACTGGCTATTGTTCTGAAAGCTAACGTTGGTACCTGGCTGGTGCTGGCTAACTGGCTATCGTTCTGAGAGCTAACGTTGGTACCAGGCTGGTGCTGGCTAACTGGCTATCGTTCTGAGAGCTAACGTTGGTACCTGGCTGGTGCTGCTAACTGGCTATCGTTCTGAGAGATAACGTTGGTACCTGGCTGGCGCTGGCTAACTGGCTATCGTTCTGAGAGCTAACGTTGGTACCTGGCTGGTGCTGGCTAACTGGCTATCGTTCTGAGAGCTAACGTTGGTACCTGGCTGGTGCTGGCTAACTGGCTATCGTTCTGAGAGATAACGTTGGTACCTGGCTGGCGCTGGCTAACTGGCTATCGTTCTGAGAGCTAACGTTGGTACCTGGCTGGTGCTGGCTAACTGGCTATCGTTCTGAGAGCTAACGTTGGTACCTGGCTGGTGCTGGCTAACTGGCTATCGTTCTGAGAGCTAACGTTGGTACCTGGCTGGCGCTGGCTAACTGGCTATCGTTCTGAGAGCTAACGTTGGTACCTGGCAGGTGCTGGCTAACTGGCTATCGTTCTGAGAGCTAACGTTGGTACCTGGCTGGTGCTGGCTAACTGGCTATCGTTCTGAGAGATAACGTTGGTACCTGGCTGGCGCTGGCTAACTGGCTATCGTTCTGAGAGCTAACGTTGGTACCTGGCTGGTGCTGGCTAACTGGCTATCGTTCTGAGAGCTAACGTTGGTACCTGGCTGGTGCTGGCTAACTGGCTATCGTTCTGAGAGCTAACGTTGGTACCTGGCTGGTGCTGGCTAACTGGCTATCGTTCTGAGAGCTAACGTTGGTACCTGGCTGGCGCTGGCTAACTGGCTATCGTTCTGAGAGCTAACGTTGGTACCTGGCAGGTGCTGGCTAACTGGCTATCGTTCTGAGAGCTAACATTGGTACCTGGCTGGCGCTGGCTAACTGGCTATCGTTCTGAGAGCTAACGTTGGTACCTGGCTGGTGCTGGCTAACTGGCTATCGTTCTGAGAGCTAACGTTGGTTCCTGGCTGGTGCTGGCTAACTGGCTATCGTTCTGAGAGCTAATGTTGGTACCTGGCTGGTGCTGGCTAACTGGCTATCGTTCTGAGAGCTAACGTTGGTACCTGGCTGGCGCTGGCTAACTGGCTATCGTTCTGAGAGCTAACGTTGGTACCTGGCAGGTGCTGGCTAACTGGCTATCATTCTGAGAGCTAACATTGGTACCTGGCTGGCGCTGGCTAACTGGCTATCGTTCTGAGAGCTAACGTTGGTACCTGGCTGGTGCTGGCTAACTGGCTATCGTTCTGAGAGCTAACGTTGGTACCTGGCTGGCGCTGGCTAACTAACGTGGCTATCGTTCTGTGATTTGTTTACCTGGTAACACGGGTTGCTAAGGAATTTAGGTTCGAGGTTGAAGAAAGTGCACTTTTAGGTTGAAAGAACGGCCCTAATGTCAACGTGTTTCAATATAATATGTATAGTGATAACGAGTATATTGTTAGCTCCGCCCGCCCCCCCCTTCCCCCCCCCCCCCCCCCCCCGCGCTGATGAAAATGAAAGTCATACCGTCATAATACCCATACCGGGGTATTATGTCAGCAAGGTATGACGGTATGAAAAAAATTATACCGCCCAAGCCAAGCAACCATGCAAGGTGCCAACCTGCTCATCGGCAGCAGTTAGGGGGTTCAGTGTCTTGCACAACGACACTTCGACGTGCTGTCCGGGAATCAAACTGGGAACCTCTGGGATTACCAGACGACTGCAGCTCTACCTCCCAAGCCACTGTTGCCCCAGTTACTTCCTATTCAGAAGTGGAGCTTCTTTCCCAGAGTGCATCACGCACGCCATCACACTCTCCACTGTAATGCCAGGCAGGGCGTCTCCCACAGGAACGTACCATCCACCCGCGTTGCACGGGGGGAGACTCTATACAGCAGAGTCACATCCTCCTCTCAGCCCTGGCACCCAGTCCACCACCGCAGTGCCCACTGAGCTTCACTCTGACTGCTGGCAGAGTGGGGCTGGACGGTCACATGGGAGCCAGTAGGGAGTTCCCTGTTCCAGAGGGGGGGGGGTTCCTAGCTGACGCCTGCAGCGTCCGACCGGAATCATCCGACAGCTCCCATTGAGAAGCGCGCTGGCCTGGCCAATAGAGACTGAGTGCGAGTGCCCCCCCCCCCCCACAAAACACACACACAGCTCGGTGAAACTACCCTGTACTGCAGCGTTGCAACGTAAGGACCAGGGATGCACCGGCCTGCTAGGTATTAGCAGCGAACAGCCACTGTTTACAATGTTTAATTTCTGTCTCGCCTGCTGCTCATCCCTCAATAATACGACCTGGAGGACTTATAGCACGTCTCGCATTAACCTACTTCAACCATCCACCGGCAGCTAGATCAGACACTTTGCTGCTGGGACAGCAGTGAAGAGCAGGAGGAGACGCAGGATCAGCCCAGGGAACCACTCAGCAGTGAAGAGCAGGAGGAGACCCAGGATCAGCCCAGGGAACCACTCAGCAGTGAAGAGCAGGAGGAGACCCAGGATCAGCCCAGGGAACCACTCAGCAGTGAAGAGCAGGAGGAGACCCAGGATCAGCCCAGGGAACCACTCAGCAGTGAAGAGCAGGAGGAGACCCAGGATCAGCCCAGGGAACCACTCAGCGTTTCACTTTCTCTGATCTCGGCGCGAGCGGTCAGCTGTTCTTCCCCGACCAGAGTACTTTACATGCGGTACTCGCCGGGTCCCAGAGCACCACGTTATGTTTGATACATCACACAGAGAGTTACACCTGTCGTCACACCTGGATGTGCCCACCACAGAGTTTATAACGCTGTCCACAAGGTTCTGGACGGGAAAAGGACTCAACAGCTAATCAGATTTAGTGTTTAGTGTCTGTATGTGTGCGTGTGCGTGTGTGTGTGTGTGTGTGTGAGAGTGAGTGAGTGAGTGAGTGAGTGAGTGAGTGAGTGAGTGAGTGAGTGAGTGAGTGAGTGAGTGAGTGAGTGAGTGAGTGAGTGAGTGAGTGAGTGAGTGAGTGAGTGAGTGAGTGAGTGAGTGAGTGAGTGAGTGAGAGAGAGAGAGAGACATGTGTTGGCTCATCAATAATGCATGCTTCATTCAGAATCAATTAGGCTCCAGCACACGGCACACATTCTGCACAATGAATAGTCTGGTAACAGTGGCGGTGGTTCGTCTCCATCTCTCCATTAGGCCCGACACAAAGAGCCAGCTAATTATAGATACAACCCAGTCGCAACATGAAGGACCAACAGACTGACTGCACAGGGTTCTACACACAACCAGGCTTTTCTGACGCATCCCTGGCTGTACTTCAAACAGACTGGTGCTGTATATATACCATATATATAGACTGATGCTGTATATACTAGGCTTGGGCGGTATGACGGTATTACGGTATACCAGGATATTTCTAAATCCCCCCGGTATGATTCTCAATACCGTGACGTCACAGACTGTGCGCCAAATCACAAATGGGTTTCCTTCTATTACACTGACACGGAGTTGATTGTAGTGCACAGCACGCGCCAGCAGAGGGCAGGGCAGTATGTCTTTCCCTCTCTCAGTCAGAGCTCAGCAGAGCAGGATGACGCAACGTGCGTGTTCCTTTGGGTCTGCATGAGTGGACTCGGGGACACGTTGTTTAGGTACCGGTAAGTTATGTTATGGTTAAGCGATTGGAAGCGATAACCTTTATTTACCCAGGCAAGCAAGTAAGAACAAATTCAGATTTTATTTATTGTCAAAAGTATGCATAATGTTGTGTTAATTCCACAACAAGAGATATGTAATGTTAAATAATAATCACTATTATGGGTCCATAAAACATTTATTCAGCACTTCTGAATGCATACAGTACATTAATTCCATCTTTTCTCTGGCTGCGCAGCGGACATCTGTGCTCTACTGAGCGCACCTTTCTAGTCCCCAGCTGAATGTGCTCGCTTGACTCGGCACAGTAGACGCGCGACAGACAGACAGCGTCAATGTGAGAAACACAATCCCCACCCCCTCTCGCTCTGAATAATATGCATATTAGATCACTCAGTGATTAACCGCGACGGGCATATATATATAGTAAAAAAAAAAGGATATAAAAGCATGTTAAAGACGCATTTATTGGACGCGTTGCGCGCAGAGTTTACATAGAAACAGCGCGACTCCCGACAGCGCGACATCATCACAACAACACGCGTTAGGTTACAGGTTGTTTCTGTTTCGGTGACATATTTTCGGTGAAAAAACTCTTTTGACCAAAATTTCGGTGCATCCCTATTAATTACCTGAAATTATTAAATTTTTTGGGGGGGCAAACCCTGCATATATCGGTATCGGTTGATATCGGTTATCGGAAATTAAGAGTTGGACAATATCGGTATATCGGTAAAAAAGCCAATATCGAGCATCCCTAATATATATATATACATATATTATCTTTCAAATGCCTGAGTTCAATTTGGATTTAGTATCACCAGACGTGCATAAGAACAGATAATGAAATCTACTGTACTTTTTTATTTTCACCACAGTGCAACCATTTTGAAACTAATTTCAGATCTAATTGTTGCTACATGCTAACAATAGGGAGGAGAAACTAACTGTGTTTCAATATTTGTCAAAAACGTTACCTTTTGTGGTAGAATTATCCTGAATATGAACAGTTATTGAAATAATCCATACAGAACTTTGAACCTTGAACCCCATAGAAATTTAGAGGAAGTGTATCGTTTTGAAAAATTCCAACGCTGATCGACAAATAGCGATGTCTATTACAAAATGGCATTATCCAGTGTGTCCAGATGGAGTCCCGCGAGCGATAGCGAGTGGCGAACGGAATATGGGGGACACCAAGCACTTCCGGCCCCACTTCCGGTTTGGCAACTCGCCGATCGGCCACCAGGTGGCGGTATTGAAGCGCTGGAGAGTTGAGTGGAGATCTACATGGCTCCGTGGGTGAAATGTGAATACCATGACGAAAATATTGATCTCGATGACGTCGAATATTGATCTCGATGACGTCGTAATCTGTCATTGGCAGATTAAGCATGGCAAGGAATGACGTCTTAATCCGTCAATGGCGGAGAATGGGTTAAAGTTAGTTAAAAACATCATTTTGTATTGTTTTTTTGGTTAAATCCAAAGGAAAAAATATTAAATCAGAGAAATCCGAAAACGGGAAAATTAAAAACCGAGAAATCTGAAAACAGGAAAATTCATATCTGAAAACAGGAAAAGATAAAAACGGATTTCATAGGGCCCTAGTTAAGGTGAGTTAATAAATTCACTCTGAAAATCTGCTCTGCTCTGATAAACTGACTCTTTGGTTAGAGCGTCCAGTGTGCACTGAGAATTTCCGAACAACTTGAGTGCGCTCGCTCTGACACTGGTTGTAAATAGTTATGAGTGTTGTATGTGCCTCCCTCAGTGTTTCCCATTAATTACCCTAGACTGATACATTGCCAATAGGGATGTATCAGTAGTATTGGCAGTGGTAGTAGTCGTAATAGTAATCCAGTATATTTTTATATTTTCTAAAAAATAAACCAGTTCAACACAGGTAACCACTTTTGCTTAATTTCTTTGATGGCTCAAATGTATGCTCTAGTCCAGTGGTTCTCAAAACTCTCCTCGAGGCACCCCAGCCGTTCCATGTATTTGTTCAATTCCACCACCAGCACACCTGATTCAACTAATAAAGGGCTTGTTAAATTGAATCAGGTGTGCTGGTGGTGGAATTTAACAAATACATGGAACGGCTGGGGGTCTCCGATTTTGTGTTTTGAGCACAAAGTTCATCATAGATCTGGCCTCTTTATTTTGCTCTCAAAGTGCACCAGATTGATGCATTTAACTTTAAAACATACAAAAAAAACAATTCCGGGGCACCATACCCCCGGACCCCCCTAGAGGGTCAGAGGTTCACCCACCACAGTCTCATAAAATCCTGTGGGAAACACTGTCCCTGTATTGTAAATAGTTCATATGTGTGTTGTCACTACTGTATGTAAAATTGTAAATAAGTTAATTAATGTGTTGTAAATCAATATTGTTAATATTTATTTATCTAATTTATGTGCAATCGTTTCATTTCAGCTCAGTGTAGAGAAATGCACAGATACTAACAACCGCCTTACTGCGTGCCTCTATGACGACACTGTTGACCACGTATCCGTGACAACACTAGTAGTTTTGGGGGGCCTACCACCCCCCCTGAGAAAAATCCTAGGGGAAACACTGGTAAGGGTTAAGGTTAATAAGGGTTATGGTGGGGCATGAGGTCTTCAGTAAGGTTAGGGTTAATAGTATACAGTATAAGGGTTATGGTGGGGCATGATGTATTCAGTAAGGTTACGGTAAGGGTTAATACAGTATAAGGTTATGGGGTGGGGCATGAGGTCTTCAGTAAGGTAAAGGTTAATACAGTATAAGGGTTATGGTGGGGCATGAGGTCTTCAGTAAGGTTAGGGTTACGGTTAACACATTGGACGCGGGGGGTTGTGCCCATCATTGTACCCAGTCTGCCACCGTTGAAAGCCTATGGAGATGTTTACCTTCTTTGCAGGGCTATAACCTTTTAAATTGTATTGCTATATTGGCATTACTATGGCCCATTCAACATCGATTATCTATCGTTCAGGATGTGGGAACGTTGTATTTTTTCATTCATACATTGTTGTGTTAATACCGTCTAGATTATAAGTATATTTTTAAGGTTTTCTGCTGTAATTCCAAAAACAAGATTTATAGGCCCTGACGCATATGATAAGATTATCGATTGGCGTTTCTTTCCTATACACGCTATATTAAAAAATGTATATGTATATGATCGGTATACATTATGCTTCATCATGCGTGAAGGAAAGGGGGGGGGGGGTCGTTTATAATTCCTTGATCGTCAGTAACGGCTTTATTTAGTATGGGTTGATATATTGATCAGACACAATCGGGCTGAAAATAACGTTAGTGTCCTCTTACCGTTCGCCGATGAGACTGGAGGAAAAAGATCCGGTAGCACTTTATAATAACACCCTGTTATAATACATTTATAAGGTATTTGTAGATAATGAACTAATCATGAACAAACCATTTATATACATTCATAAATGATTATTAAATCATTTATAACTATATTTGTATAACATTTACAGATTAGTTCTACATTATTTATAACTCATTATCAACATTGTTTGTACTTGATTTGTTCATCATTAAATAATGTTGTTTAATGTGTAGTAACACATTTGTAGATGCTTTGAAAAATGGATATGAAAAAACGACTATAGTGTATCCATTTATTTTTCATGTTCAACAAATGATTTGTTAAGACATTCATAAAACATTTATAAATCATTTGCAGATGCTATCGTGGGGGCCAATCTAAAGTGAAGCCTATTCATCATTAACAAGTGTCTAATACAGTTAATTATTTGTTTACTTTTTCATCACATGTTACAAATGTTGTAGGCAGCTTTCGGATACACCCTTCTGTGTGACATCAAACAGTGACAGAATTAGGACTAAAGATAAATGCAATTTTATTAACATATAAAATACATGTGCATGACATAGTGTAACTTCGGGGGGCACTAGGACCCAGGAGTACCCTGGCCAGGTAGAGTATCTAGAGAGGAAGTCTCACGCGAGCGAGACTTGACGTCACGTGTGTTGCACTGTTGCCGTCTGTTTGAATGGAAGCACAAGTTATCCGTGCTGCGTCTATACTTTCGCTTTTAATAAGGTTTGAGCAGGTTAAACACCTTTTTTTGTTGGTAAATCTATTCCATCATTTCCGACCTACAAACAACTCTTATGTTGTGTAGACGTTCGTGTAGATGTGGTGGCCGCTAACGTTACATTTGTTCGACACGACACACAAGAGCACACATTATGAACAAATGTAACGTTAGCGGCCACCACATCTACACGAACGTCTACACAACATAAGAGTTGTTTGTAGGTCGGAAATGATGGAATAGATTTACCAACAAAAAAAGGTGTTTAACCTGCTCAAACCTTATTAAAAGCAAAAGTATAGACGCAGCACGGATAACTTGTGCTTCCATTCAAACAGACGGCAACAGTGCAACACACGTGACGTCAAGTCTCGCTCACGTGAGACTTCCTCTCTAGATACTCTACCTGGCCAGGGTACTCCTGGGTCCTAGTGCCCCCCGAAGTTACACTATGTCATGCACATGTATTTTATATGTTAATAAAATTGCATTTATCTTTAGTCCTAATTCTGTCACTGTTTGATGTCACAAAGAAGGGTGTATCCGAAAGCTGCCTACAACATTTGTAACATGTGATGAAAAAGTAAACAAATAATTAACTGTATTAGACACTTGTTAATGATGAATAGGCTTCACTTTAGATTGGCCCCCACGATAGCATCTGCAAATGATTTATAAATGTTTTATGAATGTCTTAACAAATCATTTGTTGAACATGAAAAATAAATGGATACACTATAGTCGTTTTTTCATATCCATTTTTCAAAGCATCTACAAATGTGTTACTACACATTAAACAACATTATTTAATGATGAACAAATCAAGTACAAACAATGTTGATAATGAGTTATAAATAATGTAGAACTAATCTGTAAATGTTATACAAATATAGTTATAAATGATTTAATAATCATTTATGAATGTATATAAATGGTTTGTTCATGATTAGTTCATTATCTACAAATACCTTATAAATGTATTATAACAGGGTGTTATTATAAAGTGCTACCAAAGATCCCAATTATTTGACGCCGATCTCCTAGATCCATTTCCGGTTTGTATGGCGCAATAAACGCCGAAATCATATCGATTATTGAGTTTAGAAAGCGATCCAAATGCACTATAGTGTTTGTCTGGATCCACGTAACAAGATATTACTGCCGGAGGGATTTCCTTGATGCACCAGCGCCACTTCCGGTTTTGGCGAAAGTGTAACTCGCCCGACCATCCACCAGGCGGCGGTATTGAGGCGTTGCAATCTCATATAGGGTGCCGCTGCAGTCCGGAGGGAGACTGGATGAATTATGAATGCCATGGCGAAATTTTTTTATATTGATCCCAAAAACGATTTACGCCGTTGTTGGCGTTCAACGCATGGCGGGCAAAAGCGGTGTAAGTCGTTCTTGGCGACCAATGTGTTAATATAAGGGTTATAGTGGGGCGTGAAGTCTTCAGAAAGGTTAGGGTAAGGGTTAATATAAGGGTTATGGTGGGGCGTGAGGTCTTCAGTAAGGTTAGGGTTACTGTTAATATAAGGGTTATAGTGGGGCGTGAGGTCTTCAGTAAGGTTAGGGTAAGGGTTAATATAAGGGTTATGGTGGGGCGTGAGGTCTTCAGAAAGGTTAGGGTAAGGGTTAATATAAGGGTTATGGTGGGGCGTGAGGTCTTCAGAAAGGTTAGGGTAAGGGTTAATATAAGGGTTATGGTGGGGCGTGAGGTCTTCAGAAAGGTTAGGGTTAGTGTTAATATAAGGGTTATGGTGGGGCGTGAGGTCTTCAGTAAGGTTAGGGTTAGTGTTAATATAAGGGTTATGGTGGGGCGTGAGGTCTTCAGTAAGGTTAGGGTTAGTGTTAATATAAGGGTTATGGTGGGGCGTGAGGTCTTCAGTAAGGTTAGGGTAAGGGTTAAGGTTAATGTTAGGGATGCACCAATCCTCCTTTTTCAGTCCCGATACCGATACCGATACCTGGGCTTTGGGTATCGGTCGATGCAGAGTACCGATCCGATACCCATTGTTCAATTAATAAACTGTATGCCTCACTGTGTGGAAGAGACTGGGATCATTCTTTTGTGCAAGACAACAGCAGGCTTGACTTAAAACATTACTTTCCTAACTTAGTGAAACAAATGAACACATAGATATAAATGTACTGAATTGTTATTTATTATTTTATTTGTTATTATATTATTATAAATATATTATTATTTGTATTTCTTTATCCAATCTTTTTTTGTATACCCGATCCAGCTATGTCATATCGGGGCCGATATCAATATCAATATCAATATCAGATCAGTGCATCCCAAGGGTTAAGGTTAATATAAGGGTTATGGTGACCCTTTTCTGGCTGATGCTGATTAAAAAGTGCCAGTAAGTAAAAAGTCTCCAGTCACAGAATACATAATTTGTCATTGTACCCACTAAAACCTTATTTAGCCTACAAAAAAGAAAGTCTTTAAATACACATTTCAGTCAAACCTAAAAGATGACGTAATATCTTAGTCCTTTCAAAGAGGCAATAATGTTCTCATATGATGCAAGATGAAAATACCTGCAGGGCCAACTCCCAGCAATATAAACTATGTATATCTAAACAACCCATCTTCTAACTTAACCCAAGCAGAAATGCATCAGACATATTTCCACGGGAGCAGTACTGTACTGTAGCCTCTTTCATTCACTCGTTTTATTTAGGCTTCCTGGATCCAAACCCTGACTCGCCTGCTACCTGGATCCAGACCCTGACTGTGTGTTGTGTGCTGTGTGTGTATTGTGTGTTGTGTGTTAGGGCTGAACGATTAATCGATTTTGAATCGAAATCGCGATTTGGAATGATGCAATTATCAAATCGCAAAAAATGGTTAAATGGGACTTAACCAGTAAGTCCCATTGAGATACAAGATCGGTTTGGGAGAGGGAGGTAAGGGGTTTTATAGTGTGTGTTGTGAAGTTTAGACTTCAGAAAGAGAGAGTAAAGTACAGAAAAAAAAGGTACCGTTGGGTACAGGTATCGATTCCCAGGTAAAAAGAAACATTTTCAGGCTCGGTGTCCCAAAAATATCTGTCAGAAAAATCGCAATTAGATTATTTCCCAAAATCGTGCAACGTGTTCCCCTTCTTTGCAGGGCTATAACTTTTTAAATTGTATTGCTAAATTGACATTACTATGGCCCATTCAACATCAAGTATCTATCGTTTAGGATGTAGCAACGTTCTACTTTTTCATTCACACATTCATACTAAAATAAATAAATAAAATATAAAACGTGAGTTATAGCCACAAATACATATATTAGATCATCAAATGTAGTTTGATACCGATTGACGTCAGATAAAAAAAATTCAATTGTACAAGGTCCTAATCGTCATGCCTCATCATCTGCTGGTGACCAGAGGGGGGGGGGGGGGGGGTTTATAAGTCCGTGGCCGACATTAAATGATTCATGTACTATGGGTGATATGTTGATCGGAGCAGTGTGTATGTTTAATAATAATCAAACACGCTGAAACTCACCACGGCTTCCTCTGACCGTTGGGTGATCAGCGTGGAGCAGACAGATCGCTATTATGGGATGTTGTTATATGCGATCCATTTCCAGGTTGTATACTACTATATACGTCCAAATCATGTTGTTTATCGAGTTATTGGCAACGGATCGCTATCCAGTGTATCAAGCTGGAGTCCCGCTAACGATAGCGAGTGGCCGGACGAAATATGGGCGAGCACCACTTCCGGCGCGTCACTTCCGGTTTTGGCGATTCGCCAATCGGCCACCAGATGGCGGTCTTGAACCGTTGGAGAGTTGAGAGGAGATCAACAGCAAGTCTCAATTCTCCGTGGGTGAAATATGATTGTCATGACAGATTTTTGAAATATTGATCTCAAAGACGCTGTACAACGTCATTGGCAGATTACGCATGGCCAGGGAGCGAAATGAACTTTTTGACTCACCGGCCAGTGGCGGGTAGATGGGAAGAGTCTACCCGCCAAGCATATTTCTTACCTGCCAAAATGTTTTTGATTAAAAATATATATATATATATTTTATATAAAAAAAATTTTTTTAAATAAAATATATATTATATAATCATACTTGTAGTTGTATTATCTGCGAGACATCGCCACCACGCAATAAGTCAAAATGCTTGCTATCTGCAAACAGCTCCACTGTCTGTGTGTATACTTGAGTAGCCTCCAGCTCCAGCAAGGATTCTCCGGCCCTGCAGCTAGACCCTATATTCAGCTAGACCCTACATTCAGCATGCAAGGATTCTCCGGCGATGCAGCTGGACCTATTTATAACGTTACCGTTCTTTTGTCAAATCACATTCAACATGCCCTCAGCTAGAATACGCATTCAATCAATGTTATAAGACATTGATATCAGGAGCTATCTGTAGCTACTGCTAGCCCGGTAGATAACGTTAAGACAATTTAGTTTACTGGGACATATGGATCAACGTGAGCTAGCTAAGCTAGCTAACGAGGGACCGGAGGTATTATGCACTCGAGTAGACTATTGCTGGAGCATTTGTTGATATCAGCAGCTATCAGTAGCTAGCCAGCTAGATACCGTTAGACAATGCCTCGTCATGTATTAAACTAAAAGTGAATAGTTGACTGGGTCATTGTTTAAACAGTAACGTTAGACTCTTGGAGGTCCGATATAGACTAGAGCAGATGGAAGTAAACAAGCCAAATGATAGCTTCCGATTGGTAATTTGCTTTTTTTCTCATGTAACCAGGCGGGCGGCGGGCTTTAGTTTCGGTCCCTGCGCATGGCGGAGAATGACGTGTTAAGTCGTCCTTGGCGATTAAAGGGTTAAGTTACCAACAGCAGGATTAAAGGGGACAACACGTTCTACTATGTTATTACTATGGCCTAAAACAATTCAATCAATATTAGAGATGTTCCGATCAGGGTTTCCGTTAGAAAAAATTGTTGCCGGCCTCAGTGTCCGGTAGATTTCAATCTACCGGTCAAATGAAAGAAATTCCGGTCAGAGTTTATTGAGCTTAAAAACAATTGATAGGCAAAAGAATGACAACAAAACAAAAGAATGACATCATCAAGGCATGTAGATTTATAATATTTTTACTTAAAACTAGGCTACTTTTGCGTATAAAGTCATTATATTCCAAATAAAATAAGTCCTGAGACTCGTGCTGCTGCCGACTTTAAATCAAATAGGTGTCTGTGGGCAGTCGCCCGACATTAATAAACAACAGTCTGTTATAATCACATTTTTATGAGCTAACGAATTCCGTTATATTGGACATTTGTATTAATTATATCAAGCGAAGAACTGAGAAATTTGGCAGAGAGAGACGGCAACATTATCGTGGGTTTGCGTGACGACTCTCTCCACCTCGCAACGACTTATTTGCAAAGAGTATGGCGCTGCAGAGCAGCTGATTCAGCTGTTATTGGCTCTTTTCTGGGGACCGCACAGCAGCGCCCCCCACCCAACATTGAATTGAAAATGGCTGAATTGGAGTACTGCTGGAATACTGCATTGTGCTGCTGCTGCTCCGGCTCTGCAGCTTCACAAAAGTTCGCACACCCAGCACTAAGCTCTCGCTGACAACGTCGTTGTCATTATTAGAAGCAACGAGGAAACAAATGTAATGATCGTTTCGTTCATCGCATAGTAGGGGTGGGACGATACATCGATCCAGATCGATACATCGATGTAATTATCAACGATCGAATCGGATCGATGCAATGTAATAAGATCGATTCATATCGATACTCTTATTTTGAAAATCCTGTGGCGAGTCTCATATCCGCCCAAGAACAACAGCAGTAGCAGTGTGTAGACGTTACAGCATAGCATTCTCCCTTTCTGTGTGTGTGTGTGTGCGCGCGTCTTTGGAAAGACCAGATGAGGTCAGAGGAGTTTGATGTTTAAATGTTATTTAAACATAAACAATATAATACATAATAAATGTAGGCCTATACATGATCATGCAACATCAACAAATTGTTTTAGGAACGGTTTGGGAGAGGGAGGGGTTTTAGGTTGTGAGTTTTGAGTTCCAAAAAATGGAGCTTAAAGTTTAAAGCTCAATATATCAAAACGATTTTCCTTTAAATGTCTGGAAGAGCTCAAAAATACAAATGTCAAATGATATTTTCGTTACCTTTTTTTAGTTGATCTAAATGTTACTGATTGTGTTAAATGGGCATATGATATCATCTCATATCGATTGCAGGCACCTGAATCTAATCTAATCGTATTGTATCGTGAGAGACTTTGTGATATCGGCAAATATCGTATCGTTGTCCAAAGAATCGATATCGTATCGTATCATGATGAAACTGGTGATTCCCACCCCTATCGCATAGGCTATTTAATTTTAGCCTATTTTAATACAATTCAAATAATCAAATTGTGCTTAGACATTAAGACCGGAGAGATTAAATATGTCGGACTTCAACAGATTTTGCCGGTCAAATACCGGTAATTACCGGCTAACGGAAACGCTGGTTCCGATACAATTTTTTCCTTTCCGATACCTAAGCTTTGGGTATCGGCCGATACCGATACTTATCCGATACCAGTGCATACATAAAAAATATATATATAAAAAATATTATATAAATTATACTTTTTTTATTTTTTTATATTACAGATACTGTTTTATATATACTGTTTTTTAGTAATAACTAGAAAGTAATGGTATTTATTCAACAACAGGTGATTGTATAGATTTGTATTAGTATCATTAATCAACGAGTATGGGGCTGCAGCACTGCAGATATACCCTACTCCAATGATCCGCACGGACATTAGACGGTGTTGCACTCGCTACCCAGTGGCTCTGCAGATATACCCTACTCAGTCTGTAAGCTAGTAGCAGATAGAACGTTCATGTTGTGATTTTCGATGCAAAATAAATATTCAACATTCTCTTTTGAGACTCCGCCTCAGACTCTTATCCTTTGGCACTTGGAACTTGCTGTACTTTGCTTGCAGGTCTGCAGACATTATTGCTGGATTATGAATAGCACCAACTTTAGACACGGTATCGTTATCAAGCTAAGCTAGCTGACCTAGCTCGTCTTCCCGCATTGACATTTGATAACGTTAGTCAGCTAACGCTAGTCAGTAGCTACTTAACTTAAAATTCACCGTGGGTGCATTATTGTTGATAGACGGTCACGGACAGTGTCAGGTCCTGGAGAAAGGACAGGCGATCATCTGATTTGATGTAACGGGCGGATGTTGTTCCAACTAGCTAGCTTTTCAGCTAATGCTATCATAACACCAGCAAAACACATCCCGTCACACCGCACTGTCGGGGACAATGGAATTTAAGAAAGTGTATCTGCTGTTAAAATGACAAACAGCATCACACTTTAAAACACGTTCATTTTATAATCCTCACTCTCCGCAGGAGATAAATTACGTCATGGGATCGGAGGCTACAATTTACGTGTATCGGTCGATACCGATACCAGCATTTTAGGCAGTATCGGCGGCATTTCCGATACTGGTATCGGTATCGGAACAACTCTAATCAATATGTGTGAACAACAGGAGCGACTCTCTCCCAAATGTGGAAACCAGAGTAGTAAGAATCAAACCTGTGACGTCACACTTTATAATTGATGACAGATTTGACCTCTTTTCACTAATATTGTTTGTTACGTCTCAGACCAGAGGAATAACGTGTATGAATTCTGAAATAGGGCGTATTTCCCCTTTAACTCATTCACGGCCATTCGCGCCAAAACCCGAGTATAATCAGGTTTTCGATGTTTTCTTTTATTCGATTTTTTTATTCTATAGTCTCACGGACCTCTGTGTATCATTGGGACTCATTCAGAGACGCCGGGATTGCAATGCCGGCCGAATACTGCTAGGTGGCAGTATCGCCTACCCTTTTAAACCTTATTTCACACTGTATGTTACATTATATATGGTCTGGGCGGAGAAATGGTACCCGGGCAAGTGAAAGTCTTCATTCGAGCCCCTTGGAACGGGTCCAGCACACTTCATGCATAGTTTGTCCCATTTCATGTCAGGGACCCGATGATGGACATCTATACTGGAAATCGCGGTCAGACAATTGGAATATTCTTTTTGCAATACCTCCTAGCAAAGGTAAGGACCATATGACATCAATCCTACTTTTATCCTACAATGATTTCACATCTATCGCAACGATCAACGTATGTAGTATTCAAAACATATGCCGTTGCTGACGATCAGAGCATCACAAAACGACCCCCCCCCTTTGATGCCTTCATGATGAAACATAATACCTAGTATATACCTTTGATTTGGAAATAATATAGTGTCCAGGTGAGCAACGTGAACGACTTTCGCAAAATGCACATAGTGCTCCATAACTCAGCTTCCAGGAATTAGCCCAGATCACTCTGAAACTATACAATATTCACCACGGGATAACATGCAAACATATACATGAAAAAATTTACTCTTTTTTACATGTTGGACGAGAGATAGTGCCTGTCAAATGAGCCATAGTATTGTCTCCATAGCTATAATATAGAATATAGATATATCTCTGCAAACATCGTGATGCACAGTGAAAATGCCTATCTTTTAAAGTGTGGCCCATTGACTACAAGGATGGGGATAATGGCTGGCACTGAATGAGTTAAGTCAATGTATTCTCATTCTGTTGCTACACCATGTAGCCAGTGGGAAGCCCACTGAAACATCATGTAGCCAGTGGGAAGCCCACTGAAACACCATGTAGCCAGTGGGAAGCCCACCATGTTGAGATAAAGACTGGTAAAGCACTACGATCGAAAGTGTGAATTTCCGGTGTATGTACTTCCCCTGGAAGCTGCCTCCGAACGGACCAAACGTTTCCCGAATCCTGTCGGCAAACAAGCTAGAACGTCCCGGTCATGTAGGAAATTCTTCAGGCAAAGCCGTTGCAGTGGCTTAAACAAGGAAATATTGTGCACTTCACACGTTTCTATAATTGTTTTGTCGAAACCGGAAAGTCTGTAGCCGGTACTTCCTGTACTTCCGTTTTTCACACTTTAGGAGGCATAGCTTTACCAGCCTAGTTGCTACTTGTGATGAATTCCAGTGCAGTCTTTCTGTCTGAAAATAATATGAGCGAAAACACCCATCTTGTGACTAAGGTGAGAGGTAAGGTCAGTGACGACAGCACCATCGCCCTGTGATCATCCATCTTGTGACCAAGGTAAGAGGTGAGGTCAGTGATGACAGCACCATCACCCTGTGATCAATCTTGTGACCAAGGTAAGAGGTGAGGTCAGTGACAACAGCACCATCACCCTGTGATCCATCTTGTGACCAAGGTAAGAGGTGAGGTCAGTGACAACAGCACCATCACCCTGTGATCCATCTTGTGACCAAGGTAAGAGGTGAGGTCAGTGACAACAGCACCATCGCCCTGTGATCAATATACTTAACTCATTCAATTCATCATTTAATAAATCTGACCCTTGAACTATTATAAGAGGACTGCAAGCAGACCACTAGTTCTGTGTGAGCCCTTACACTCAAATGAGTGTATAGTATATATAGAGTATAGCCTATTTCTGAAGCAGAATGATAGCCTCACTTGGGTGTAAGAGCTCACATAAACATGTTATGGCTCATCATCTATGGAGCAGGCCCAGATTTGACATCCCAGTTTGGAGGGTTCATCAGGGGGGGGATCTCACTCGGATTTCTAGCTTTAGGAGAACGGTACATGTTCACAAATACTGACTGGACTGTTCTGGAGGCACAGGAAGCAGGGTTCGAAATTAATGGGGGCTTGGGGCAAAAATGCCCTCGAAAATTGATCAAATGCCCTCGAAAATCAGTTAAGGGGGGCAAGAAAAGCCCCCGACAGTTTACTAATTATATATATGCTCTACAGTGCAAGCATTTCCCTCGTATTTGCCCCTAATAATATGCGTGTGTGTGAACCGGAAAAATCATTTACTCGCAGTGTGCGAGACGAGTGAATATTACAAAACAGCTCCGCTGTTAATTCAGTTTTTGGATGGAACGTTTGTTGCAAGGAGGGAGGGAGGCGGGGACCGCTGCGTGTTACAGGTACTTGAGAGGTGCGAACACAGACAGACAGCGAGCTCTGCTTTCATCAAGCATGCATAGTGTAACATTAAGTTACACTGCTATCTTAACGTTAGCAAACTAAGCATCTGCATAGCGCGACCTGTGTAACGTTAAGTAACTAAGTAAGACCGTTCCATTTGTAACACAACTTCAAAGAATAACATCCAAATCCGATCCCGATGCGCATTTCCTTCATTCCACAGCGCTGAGCGTGCAACGTATTTCATTGATACTCTGGCCAGAGCCTATACTCACAAACGTTCCAGTGCTGTCTTCGGGATGATTTTAATCCAAACGTCCATTCAAAACTTGTATTATGAAATAATTCCGGGATGTCTGACTATTTCCCTATGCATTGGTGCGAGTTCAGCTGACAGTCCATAGAGTCCATGACATAAGTTCATGAGATGCTCTGTTCTTTTGTTGTGTTTGAGGTGGATGTTGTTGCGTGTGTGGGGTTTTTCATGTATCAATTTGAAACAAGCCTCTTGACTGTTGGAATTAGGGATGTTAAAAATAGCTAATAATATTATTCAATATTAGACATTCATTGACCCAGAGGCAACCGGCTATTCGTCTGCTATTTGTAGATATATCAAGACAACAACACAACTTGCCCTCAGGGACAATCATATTTAATCTATTTAGATAGAGTATGTATGTATTATTTACAGATAATTGAAGGTACCTCAAAACATGAAACCAAGCCATGTCACACATCGTGTGTGTGTGTGTTACTTGAACAATTTTCACTGTGCTCCTAAATTTCTGTGTGCTCCTAAATTTGTATTTAGATTTTATTTAGGAGCACATGTGCTCCTTGGGAAAAAGGTTAGCGTAGAGCCCTATATGGAGACATTAACATTACGTTATCAAACATCGGGACGAAGACTGTAAAAAAAGTGTCAACAATGTTTTATAATCTTTATGTTAATTTATCATAAAAATTCTGTGCCCCCGAAATACAAAAAAAGCCCCCGAAAATCAATTAACACTTTGATCGCCATGGTTAAATTCATAATTTACCATCCCTCGCCATCTCTATTTGTCTATGGAGAAGTTCCCCTTCTTTGCAGGGCTATAACTTTTTAAATTGTATTGCTAAATTGACATTATTATGGCCCATTCAATTTCCTATATCTATTGTTCAGGGTGTAGCAACGTTATTGTAACTGAGGGGTACAATTCCCTGACTGTATTGTTAGATATGATACTTACTACCACTACCTCTTGTACTTTAGACTCTGGCCACCCAGTACTAGGCATAAATAATTATGGTAAACACTCCCACGTAGATGAAACGATCCAACACAAATGTACCAAGTCGAAAGTCTGCGTTTAATAATAATTAATACATAGCAAAAGGTATGTAGAGCAATCACTTAATTACATTTATGATTTGAAATAGGATGCACTTTTATGGCAAATGAGTATTCGTTGGTATATCAATAGAGAACGTCCAATCTCTGGTGGCGCAGGCGGTAAATATACAACCTGGAATATTTAAGGAATAATAGCAATGATACTTTAATGATTATAGAACTGGATACACTAGGGGGGAATTCCGGTCGCTTGTAAGACAACTGGAGAAGGGGGGGGGGGGTAGAGTCTGGCTGTATCCGTCTGGCCGAGGGTATCCTGGGAGAACCCACGGTTGTGCGGCTCGGTGCCTCAGCGATCCTCGATCCACAGATGAAAGCAGTTGGACTCTCTGTGGGCCGGCTTCCTCCGGTCCACGATGGAGAGACGTGAAGCGACCTCGTCGTGTAGAGCGTCTCCTCACCTGTCGTCCTCTCCGGGGGGGGGGGGTTTCCAACACACGGCAGTGTTGGTCTTTATCCATAGAATAATCACTGTATACAAAGCATAATCCGTGCCTGGGAAGGCGGGCTGTCGTCGGTAGAATAATCCGGTATGCAGGTCCACTCGCTCGTCGGCTCTGGGGCTCCTCGGGTGCAGCCTCACATGGGGTCGGCCACCCTGGATAAGCAGCCAGTTCTCTGCCCGAAACGATGGGGTACTGGCTACGATAGTATTCTCACCGCACAAAGCACTACATATGAATAGACTATTATTAGCTTAATAGACTACGTCCAACTCGACGATATAGTGCCAAATATGACTATTCAAATATTAATATACACGATGTCTCAATACCGATGGTAGGCCGAACTTGGCCTTACTCCCACACGTGGCGTCGCGGGGAGGCTTTACGTCTGTCACTCTATTGGAGGGTAAGAAACTGGACTAAAAAGAAAGTCCTACTTTAGTAGCGCAGTATATATACGCACTATGAACAAATAGTACCGTTAGTGGTGCGGTAGCCAGATTCCTACGCGGAACTAGGACTTGTTCGTACATGTTGAGCGGTACGTTTGAACTGGGTCTGGGGGGTATGGCAGCCTGGCACCAAGGTCTCGACCAATAGTAAAATGGAGACTATTATGGGATGTTCCGTAGGCTAGAATGGATATTCAATGCATATTGTACAAGGAATATACAAGGGATATCAAGGAATATTAGAGAATATACAAATACAATTAAATATATATATATAATAAATATATATATTCGGTTTAATCTGGCCCTTCACAACAGTTATACTTTTTCATTCACATATTCATACTAAAATACGGTCTAAAGTATAAGTATGTTTTTATCGTTTTCTGCAGCTTTCTCCAGAACTTGATTTATAGCCCTAAATGCATTATATTGATGATCAAATACAGTTTGGTAGGAATCTGTGTGAGATAAAAAAAAAAAATGCAACTGGATGTGCTTCTAGGAGTTACTACGTATGATCTGATGTTGACCGGATGGGCGGGGGGTCGTTTATAATTCCGTGGGCAACGTTATATCATTCATCTAGTGTGGGTGATATGATCATCAGAGCAGTTAGTAAAGAACACGTTGGAAAATAACGCTGGATCTTACCGTATCTTCCTCGCGCCGTTGGGCGATGAGCGTGGAGCAGAGATATTCATATTATGGGATGTAGAAATACCCGATCCATTTCCAGGTTGTATAATAGTATATACGTCCAAATCATGTTGTTTGTCGAGTTATTTGCAACCGATCGACATCCATTGTGTCAAGATGGAGTCCTGCTAATGATAGCGAGTGCCCGGACGAAATATGGGTGAGCACTAGGGATGCACGATAATTATCGGGCCGATAATTATCGGGCCGATATCAGCAATTATGACGTCATCCCGATAAACCCGATAACGTTATTAATAGCTCCGATAATATATAATACATTTTTTGGTTAAAATAAATCCGGTGTGGGTGGATTTGGATGAAGGGCGCTTGTTTTTATTATAGCCTCCTCCCGTTTTGCCAGTACTGTGGTATGACTGACAGCGTGTGGTTTAGGAACAGGGAGTTTTTCACAAATCCAGCGCTCCCTTTCTTGGCTGTGACGTAGTCACGTTACATTCGGAGGCAGACAGTCGATCTGCCAATTACGTCCCACCGTTTGCACCCACCTCTTCTTCTTACCACCAATCAGAAGCTCTCGTTCGTTTATTTACCTCCGGATTGTCGGCCATTATTCTACTCGGAGCTATAACGTTAGCTGCTCCCCGCCAGCCACATTGACAAGTACCAGCGCTTATACATTACTGGCAAATGTCTTGTTGCACTTGTGGCAACGAGCGTTGTCAGCATCGACTTTAGTAAAATAGACCCAGACTTTTTTTGAGGAATTTAAACGTCGCAAACTAATCTTGTTGGCCGTTTTTTATCTCTCCTCCCTCGGTCTCTCTCTGCCTGCGCGAGGGGGCTGTGCTCTTACACACACTCACTCACACACACACACACACACACACACGGGTGCTGTCGAGAGCAGAGCTGTCTACTCGGCAGCACCTGTGTGTGTGTGTGTGAGAGTGAGTGTGTGTAAGAGCACAGCCCGCTCGCGCAGGCAGAGAGAGACAGAGGGAGGAGAGATAGAAAACGGCCAACAAGATTAGTTTGCGACGTTCAAATTACTAAAAAAAAAAAACTCCATAATTTCTCGAGTACCGATAGCAGTACCGATGACGTCGGAGCTTATAAATACAAAATAAAATAAAAATTGATCAAAAATATATATATATATATACACATATATAAAAAAAAATTATAATACAATACATATCGGTTATCGATATCGGTTATCGGCTTGAGGAGCATAAAGTTATCGGTATCGGTGTCAAAATCAATATTGTGCATCCCTAGTGAGCACCACTTCATCCACATGACTTCCTGTTGGGCGATCTGCCGATCGGCCACCTGATGGCGCTCTTGAACCGTTAGAGAGTTGAGTGGAGCTCAGCAGTATATCTCAGGTCCCCGGGGGAGAAATATGATTTCGATCACAGATTTTTGAAATATTGATATCAAAGACGTGTTACGGCGTCTTCGGCAGAATGAGCATGGCGGGGAATGACGAGTTACGGCGTTTCCGGCGATTAAAGTGTTAAGGGGGGCAAAAAAAGCCCTTGGAAAAGAATGTTAATTTCTAACCCTGACAGGAAGAACACGTGTGAATTCTTTAAATGGGTGGCATTCCCCTTTAACTCATTCAGCGCCGGCCATTTTCCTCATCCTGTTCTAGCTAGGCCACGCTTTAAAAGATATGAGTGCGTGGGGTGGCTACGTGGCGTAGTGGGCAAGGCGCTCGCCACGAATGCGGCGACGCTGGGCTCGACTGTTCGATCCCAGCGCTCCACATTGCTTTCAGTTTAGCTGGTCGTCCGTACTAATACACATTGGCCGTATTAGGGGGTGGGAAACTGAAGGGTGGGGATCGGGCGTTGTGGACAGCGACTCCTACAGGTCGGTTGGTGCGCCTGCGCAGTAGAATCAGGAAGTGTCGGGGGCAGCGTGAGCCTCCCACGCATTACTCCTTGCCACTGAGAGATCGAGCTGCGCAGGTGAAAAGATGCGACTGCTGTTACCTCAAGTACCGGAGGGGACTTGTGCTATGTATGACTTAGTCCACATTGCAGCCGGCTTGTGGGAGGCAAGAAACAACGTTCGTGACAGGGGAGGGTTGAATTGGATGATACGAAATTGGGATGGGAGAAAATATAGAAAATGGGAGAAAAAGTGGATCAAAAAAAAGATACGAGTGCGTCACCTTGTTTGTAGAGCTATATCTATATTCTATATTATAGCTATGGATACAATACAAAATCATTTGACAGTAACAATCTTCTGTCCAAGATGCAAAAAAGAATAAATTTTTTCATGAATACGTTTGTGCGTTATCCCGTGGTGAATATAAGTATAGTTTGAGTGATCCGGGTTAATTCCTGGATAGCTGAGTTATCTGGCGCTACGTGAATTCCACTAAAAGCATTGGTGTTTCATCCCTGGACACGCTACTATTTCCAAATCAAATGTATATAATAGGTATTATGTTTCATAATGAATGCATGAAAGGGGGGGGGTCGTTTCTAGGGCTGGGCGATATATCGAGTATACTCGATGTATCGCGGCTTGTTCTACATGAGATGTAGTAAGTTATTATATCGTGAACATCGAGTATATGTTGTCACGTCGCGGCCGATGAGACTTTAGCGCAGAGCTGTCCTCTCATTTCATTATAGACACATGACCAGCGTGGACCTTAAATGACATGCAATTGTAATTTCATTAGACAGACCAGCGCGGACCTTTAATGACATGCAATTTAATTGACGCAAGCAATGGGCTAACGTTAGCTGCTAACCAAGTTATCCATGATGACTAGGCTAAGCTAGATGCTAACCCTGGAAAACGCTCAAAGCGGACTCCACAATACTAGTTCCATTCGTGAGGAAAGGGGGTGGGTTATATTGACGACGCTTGACAACAGAAGTTTAAACATAACTTCATATTTATTGGTTATTCGTTTCTTTATATCATCCAGTTTCCATCTCCGTGTATTAAACTCTTCCTGTTTACATTCGAGTGTGACATCACCTACGGCAGCTTAGACGATCAAAATGCAAACCTAGAACAAAACCCGAGGGGGGGGCTCTCTCTCTCTCTCTATTCAATGATTTAAAGTAGCCAAACGTTACAGTATAAATACTAACTGGATAGTTGATGATATAAACATTTAATTTTCATGGTTTAATAATGCAAACATATGTTGCAGGGACTTATTATAATCATCATATTGGCGTGACTGTATGCATCAAAGGGTTAAATCAAGCATTTTGTGCTTTAGAGGAAATGTCAAAATATCGCGATATATATTGTGTATCGTGATATGGCCAAAACATATCGCGATATCATTTAGAGGCCATATCGCCTCAGCCCTGGGAAGCCCACTGAAACACCATGTAGCCAGTGGGAAGCCCAGTGAAACACCATGTAGCCAGTGGGAAGCCCAGTGAAACATCATGTAGCCAGTGGGAAGCCCACTGAAACACCATATAGCCAGCGGGAAGCCCACTGAAACACCATGTAGCCAGTGGGAAGCCCACCATGTAGCCAGTGGGAAGCCCACTGAAACACCATGTAGCCAGTGGGAAGCCCAGTGAAACATCATGTAGCCAGTGGGAAGCCCAGTGAAACATCATGTAGCCAGTGGGAAGCCCAGTGAAACATCATGTAGCCAGTGGGAAGCCCACTGAAACACCGTGTAGCCAGTGGGAAGCCCACTGAAACACCGTGTAGCCAGTGGGAAGCCCAGTGAAACATCATGTAGCCAGTGGGAAGCCCACTGAAACATCATCCACTGAAACACCATGTAGCCAGTGGGAAGCCCACTGAAACATCATCCACTGAAACAGCATGTAGCCAGTGGGAAGCCCACTGAAACACCATGTAGCCTCCGAAGCCCACTGAAACATCATCCACTGAAACATCATCCACTGAAACATCATGTAGCTTATTTGTGATACTAGACGACACAAAATCTGACTGGACAGGACAAGTTAATTTGGTGGAAGAAATCTCTTCATCGCAGAATAGAACATATCAGTCACTTGATTCTCTTCCAGTCCAGGATCATGAAGACTAGCCTCCTCCACGCTGCCTGGAGAGAGAGGCCTCAGCACAGCCAGACTCATGAAGACTAGCCTCCTCCACGCTGCCTGGAGAGAGAGGCCTCAGCACAGCCAGACTCATGAAGACTAGCCTCCTCCATGCTGCCTGGAGAGAGAGGCCTCAGCACAGCCAGACTCATGAAGACTAGCCTCCTCCATGCTGCCTGGAGAGAGAGGCCTCAGTACAGCCAGACTCATGAAGACTAGCCTCCTCCATGCTGCCTGGAGAGAGAGGCCTCAGTACAGCCAGACTCATGAAGACCTCCATGCTGCCTGGAGAGAGAGGCCTCAGCACAGCCAGACTCATGAAGACTAGCCTCCTCCATGCTGCCTGGAGAGAGAGGCCTCAGCACAGCGAGACTCATGAAGACTAGCCTCCTCCATGCTGCCTGGAGAGAGAGGCCTCAGCACAGCCAGACTCATGAAGACTAGCCTCCTCCATGCTGCCTGGAGAGAGAGGCCTCAGTACAGCCAGACTCATGAAGACTAGCCTCCTCCATGCTGCCTGGAGAGAGAGGCCTCAGTACAGCCAGACTCATGAAGACCTCCATGCTGCCTGGAGAGAGAGGCCTCAGCACAGCCAGACTCATGAAGACTAGCCTCCTCCATGCTGCCTGGAGAGAGAGGCCTCAGTACAGCCAGACTCATGAAGACTATCCTCCTCCATGCTGCCTGGAGAGAGAGGCCTCAGTACAGCCAGACTCATGAAGACTAGCCTCCTCCATGCTGCCTGGAGAGAGAGGCCTCAGTACAGCCAGACTCATGAAGACTAGCCTCCTCCATGCTGCCTGGAGAGAGAGGCCTCAGTACAGCCAGACTCATGAAGACTAGCCTCCTCCATGCTGCCTGGAGATATGAGAGGCCTCAGTACAGCCAGACTCATGAAGACTAGCCTCCTCCACGCTGCCTGGAGATATGAGAGGCCTCAGTACAGCCAGACTCATGAAGACTAGCCTCCTCCACGCTGCCTGGAGAGAGAGGCCTCAGTACAGCCAGACTCAACACTCTGGACCTTACAGAGAGACAGAGCACTGCTGCAAAGCAACATCACATTTCCAATCAGATCTTTCTTTCATAGATAACTAACACTGCACACCTCAACTAACCCACTTCCTACTTCGGGACAAAAGGCTACTATGTATGATGTAGGGATCCGCTGATAATAGGTCTGCAGACAATCCACATTCAAGCCATATTCAAGCCACATTCAAGCCATATTCAATCCACATTCAAGCCACATTCAATCCACATCGACTGATTAAAAAACAGAAATCGGTCAGATATTTATTTGCACAGCCAATATTTTGCTAATTGTAGAGTTGAAATTTGTGTGACCTTTTTGTGAACATTTGTTTAGAGGACTTCAGTTAACTTCTCCTTTTGATTTATGTAGACTAGTAGTGTCTGTTATTAGCTACAGCAGGGGTGGCCAACCCGCGGCTCGCGAGCCGCATGCGGCTCTTTGCCCGTCAATGTGCGGCTCTTCCATCCATTAAAAAAAAATATATATATATATATATATATATATATTTTTTTTTAACCCTTTTTTTTTATGTCACTCATTCCATAAGGACGTAGAATACACATTTAATTTTTTTTTTTTTTTTTTAAATGGTCCATTTGCATGTTCTTGGTATCTGAATCTAGGGACATATGGATCAGTGTCAGAAATAGTTACTAGGCTTGAGTAAATTGTAATGAACCAAAGGAGAATATCAATTGTATTTAAAAAAATATATATATTATCTTTGACTGTGAATAACACCATGCTAAAATTGACCAGACCTGAAAAATCTAAGCAAATGAATAAAGGGAAGATGATTAAACAGAAGGTTTTGTAGATACAGACAGTACTGAATTCTGCCATCTTTTTTATAATGTAAATTTCTCCACCATTTTTTATCGTATTGCAACACCGTTTTTGCAAGACGTTCACAGAAAGGTAGAGAAACTAACTGTGTTCTGTTTTATGGCAATAACGTTCAGGTTTGTGGGAGATAATCCCAAAAAATAAGAGAAAAAAAAAATCCAGAAGTCAGATGATTGACAGGGGCTGGTGTGAGCTGGGTAGGGTAGTTTTTCGAAATTCGAAAGCCCCGAGTCTCTTCCTTCAAAAGACTACACTCACTTTTGGCTGTGCCACTTCCTCCTGTCAATATGCACCGGTTTCCGACTCAATGCCCTGAGATTTCTATAATCTTATATTTCACTAATAACAGTTAAAATAATTGGTAAACAAACGTAATGCTGAAAATATAAATTTTTTACTGTATATCTCGGGCTTAAGAGGTTAACCCTGTGAGGCCCAAATTAAAAAGACATTAGCAACTTCAGAGGCCAGAGGGTGGGACATATAAACACATTTACTATCAAATAGCATTGTGAGGCTGAACAACAGGACCAATTGACTATATATGTGCTTAACATTTTTTAAATAAACATTATTTTTTTAAATGGCTAAAAGTGATTTTGTAATTTTGCAACCGTGGGTCTCACAGGGTACTTTTAACCCTGTGGGGCCCAAATAAAAAAGACATTAGCAACTTCAGAGGCCAGAGGGTGAGACCTATAAACACATGAAGGGTGCCGTGACTGAAAAAAAAAGATTGAGAAACGCTGGTATATGGTGTGGCTCTTTGTGGTACCACAGTAATTTTTGTGGCTCTTAGTCTCTGACTGGTTGGCCACCCCTGAGCTACAAGAACCCACCCCCCCACACACACACACACACACTCATGATACGCCTTCATCATCTAAAGATAGACACGTTTCAAACAATCGGTATCAGGCGATAAAAGGTGGGAAAAGATTGGATATCGGTATCGGCTTTAAAAAATAAAACATATCGTTGCATCTCTGGTTAGTAGCGACCCGTGTCAAATGATGTTACGTATCCATCTATAATCTATCTATGTAGCCACGTATGCTTTATTTGCCCAGATTTCTTTCGGTCTAGACGAGGAGTCTGTCACCTCTTGGGGCTCATGCTGCACTATCCTGGGCTATGACTATGAGTGTGTTTCATGTGTGTGTGTGTGTGTTTCATGTGTGTGTGTGTGTGTGTGTGTGTGTGTGTGTGTGTGTGTGTGTGTGTGTGTGGGGGGCGGTCTGTACCAAAGTTAGGAGTCAAGTGAAAATATGAAAATAATTACCAAAATCTCCACAGGCTCAGGGCCCCTAGTGGCTAATCCTCTAAGCCACTTCTCTCCCTCACGTCTCACCGACAACAGGCTTCTGAGGGCCCCTTAATACTAAGTCAAATAACAATACATTAATACTTGTGCTTTTACCTAGAATTGATAAGAGCCAGAGAGCCTATATCCCACCTAATCCCGTACGTATGAAAACATTAAGATCACGGCTCTGGTGCGATGAGGCGGTCAGTGGTACACAGCAGGACTGGGAGAATAAATCCAGATTGAGTGGGCTGGTTTTGAACGGACCCGATGGATCATGAGTCCTGCTGTAGGAGTCGCCGTAGCTTTTAGCTCTGTATACGTGGGCGGTGCTCGATGGGCAGCATATGGTCCCTTTAGTATCAGATCACTCCACTACATGCTCAAGCAAACTGTGTGTCCCCCCTGCCCCAGAACACCCTCGCCGGGGTTGGATCGCCTTCCTTCCTTCATTCTGACAGCCATCAGACTTTATAATGCATCACTGAGGCTGAGCACAGGGTGACAGTAACGTCCATCTTCCTGGACTTTTAAACCAACATTGTACAATTTTACACTTTACTGTATATTTCTGTATATTTTTACTGTATCTTACTATCTTTTATATTAGAACATAACACATGAAATGTATATCCCAGACCGTATTTTATTCTTATTCCTGACTTTGTTTTTGTCTACCTAAATGTTTACCGTTTACTGTGAGCAATTTGTAGTGCCAAATTCCCCTCGGGAATGGGATGAATAACTCCCTCGGGATGAATAAAGTATTTCTATTCTATTCTATTCTATTCTAGTATACATTTTGACAGGCCTTGCGTTTACATCCTGGCTGAGGGACTTAGTGGATGCATTATTCACAACATACTAGCTATCAATTTTGATCCTCTATTAAGTTCCCATGGGGTCTGGGCCAATGTGCTACATATATCCTTGTCAAATCTGATCCTGGCCCATGACTTGGGACATCCCCATTACACCTTATGGTCCAATGACCAAGTCATTAGGACAGCAAGAGCCAATACCAGCCGCGGTGGCAGCTTCGCTCCAGACCCGACAGGACGGATACAAATGTAGCCTCTCGGCCTGTTTCCTCGGAGCAGAGAACTAGACCTAGTGATCATGTTGCAACTATCAACAGAGCCACGCGGCCCAGAGAGAACCTGATCAATAAAGATGTCCTCACGGTGAGGGAATATATGGAGGCATATTTCCTGTCAACCTAAAGCCTGGTGATTATTATACATGGACTAGAATTAATTGGGCACACAAAACATATTACAACATATGCCCGAGCGAGCATTTCGTGTCGTTCACGACTGTATAAATCTAGGCGTCCTCTTCTAATGTGTGTTAATGCTATGATAATAATAATAATAATAATAATAATAATAATAATAATAATAGTAGTAATATAACAATAACAACAACAACAGTAAATGACATGTCGAGAAGGGATCAGATATATCTGGGCCATAGAGGCAGCAGGCTGCTGTCAGCCCCGGGGTATTTCCTGCTCGCCAGGGCGGTTTATATATATATAATATATATATTTATTTATATATATATATATATGTTTCGTCTTGTTTACTCAAAGCTCGACACCTCTGCATACAAACAAAACCCGTCAAATCGATACATTATTCGTACATTTTTAATATCGGCCTGCGTTGTTTGCGCGTTATTATCGGCTGAGGAAGAGAAAATATAATAAAGAGTCGCGTCTCTTACCATCTTGCCGGTTTGGATGATGAGATCCCGAATATGTGGTCGAAAAGGCGATATAAAAATAATAATAACAGTATAAAAACACGCCTCGTCGTAGATCTCTAAACCCAGCTTCTTGTATCTCCTTTAGCGACGCGTTCACTGCAGTGGCGGAGGGGAGACCCGGAGGGAGGGAGGGGGGCGGTATCAGCGGAGGAGGGAGGGGGGACAACTGGGGGAGGTGCAGTACAGTACATCCGGGAACTCGGTTTATCCCCCCCCCCCCCCATAACAGAACTATTTGTGTGTATGTGCACCTCTCAGTGGTGGTGTGAGTGCAGTGCGTGGTAAAGGGTAATACCACCTTTCTTTTCCATTTTTTTTTAAATAATTCACATGCTCTTCCTGTGTCTCCAGGACGCCTGTATATTTTCCCCAACGGAGTTTCACTTCCGCGTTCGGTTTGCACGATCTGATTGGCCACTGACGTTTCTCTCAGCGCCAATCGCGTTATTCCTAACAAACTGGTTAAGCTTGGCGACTCTTTCGAAGTCGCTCTTTCTTTTTTTTTATCTACTTTTTCTCCCATTTCTATTTTTTTTCCCATACCAATTTCGTATTGTCCAATTCTACCCTTCCCTGTCTCGAACGCTGTTAGGCCATGCCTCCCACTGGCCGGCTGCAATGTGGACGAAGCCGTCGCATCTTTTCACCTGCACAGCGCGATCTCTCAGCGGCGAGGGTCTGCGTGGGAGGGTCACACCACCCCCGTTGCTTCCTGATTCTGCTGCGCAGGCCCACCAACCGACCTGTAGGAGTCGCTGTCCACAACGTCCAATCCCCACCCACCAGCTTCCCACCCCTAACACTGCCAATTGTGTTAGTATGAACGACCAGCCAAGCTGGTAGCAATGCCGAGAGCTGGGCTCGAACCCAGCATCTCCTGCACTAGTGGCGAGCGCCTTGCCCACTGCGCCACTTAGCCGCTCAAAGTCGCTCTCTTTCGAAGTTGGTTAGGGTTAGGGTTAGGGTTAGTTGGTTACGGTTAGGGTTAGGGTTAGTTGGTTAAGGTTAGGGTTAGTTGGTTAAGGTTAGGGTAACAGCCTGCTGGCGCGATTGTTAGGAGTAACGCGATTGGCGCTGAAAAAAACGTCAGTGGCCAATCAGATTGCGCAAACCGAACGCGGAAGTGAAACTCCGTTGGGGAAAATATACACGCCTCCAGGACAGTTTTTGGTTATTCAGTTATCTGGGAACACGCACCATTTTTAGTTCAAGTCCTTTATTTGTCAAATACACAACAATACAGGGGCATTGCAGGTAATGGCGTGTTTGTGTTTCAAGCTCAGACTCAACAGTGCACAAGGGTAGGGTGGATTATCCCTGCTTATGGGAGTAGTGATACACAGCCACCTGGTAGCAGGATACAATAGAGTTGGATCTATCTGTACCCCCGTCTTTGGCCCGGAACGTCGTTCTGGAGGGCGTGCAGCAGGAGTGGATGGGGCCCAGGATTTACTAACCTGGGGGATGGTACTCTGGTCTTCCTCGCCTTCCAAGGCGGTCAGCAGTAGCTCCCCACACACTCTCACTTCCCCCAGTACCTCCGTCAGCCCTCCCACACCCGGTGACTGTCAGTTAAATAGTTATATTGGGCTTCCCTTTAAGCAGTACCCTTCCTTGACCATCTGTATAGACCCTTAATGAATATGCTGCGAATGGGGTGGAAGGGTTAAATAATTACACCAGTCACAAGTATTTACCCGGTCGTAAGGTTAGCATATGATCAGAAACAGACACACACACCGTGCTCCCAATTACGTCTACTTTATATAAAAGCCTGGTCAGTTATCAGTTACAAGTGGTACTTTATGTGATTCATATAGCATGTATTCATAAACGGCACCGGGTGCTCTCACTTGTATTGTAGGGGAACACTATTCCCATCATAGGCACCTCGTGCTCAATACATTAATAATAACCCCGCTTGGATTAGGGGAGACCCAGGCACAAAGTAAGTAGTTCAATGGGAATTCAAGAACGTCACAATAATACATCAATACAAAAGAAACCATTTAAATGTGGGCCCACGTTACCAAATAAAACCTACTCTAAAGCCGGCTTATAATGTTTGGGGTACCCCTAGACACTGGTCGTTAGCGTTCGCTCGAATGGATATTGTTGTGGGCACACGAGGTACCGTTGTACTTAGCCAAGATGGCGGACCCACTCTCATCACCTCTCGTCCGGGTGACAAGATGGCGTCGGGCGATCCCGGCGAGCACAGCCAGCGGGCTGGGGTAAACAGCATGGGCAGTGGTGAAACTGGAGGAGCGTGCTGTGTTGTGGCGACCTCTGCTGGTGGGGAGAGGTGTCCTCTGCGGCGTCGGGGAGACGTCCACTGCTGGCTGCTGTCTGCTGCTGGCGCGCTCTAAACTGTTTGGCTACCCTAAACACAGCTAAACTGTGGGTCTTAGTGCACCCTCCTGCTATCGTCTGTACTACTAACGCAACGTGGCTGTATGCACCACCGGTCTTCAGCGACGCGCGCCCGGTAGTATACTGGAGTCAATATAGCAGTATAGCAGCATGCTAATACACCGCACACACTACTACTATAACCCGGTATCTATGGACGTTAGTCCTTCTTTCCGTCTCGCTTATTCACACACTATCGCTTGTACTTCTAGGATAACACGTTATCTAGCAAGTACTCTCTATCACCCGTCGCTCTCCAACGGGGCTCTTCAACATAACTTCTCCAACGGGGCTCTTCCTGAGCACACGCCCGCTGCGACCGTTCATGTCAGAGTTCACTGTCGAAGAGGGCTTCCTGGTGCTCCGCCCTCCAGGTAATCATCTCTTGCTCGTTGCTTCTCTCTCCTCCGCTCCACCTGCCACCACTGCCACCTGCTGGCAACCGCCACTGATCCCACTATAGGACCACTCCAGAAAGGGAGAAAGATGCTTCAATGTTATGTTAGTGATCCATATCGAAGCCGGAGAAAGAGTAGCACCTCGCATCATTAGTAGTCCGGGCGAGATATCAAGAGGAACACTGTTTATCACACTTTATACACACACAGGGGAAGTAACAGTTAGTCAGCACTTCTGAATACTTAGCAGAATATTCAGGATGCTACACAACTATCTCCATTATCTCCTGAAGTCAAGAGAGAAGCCTCTCTGAACCCTCTCTGACTTCATGAGGCCATACTAATGTTAACGTGAGCTCTTGCACCCAAATTAAGTTTTTAATCTGGTCCAGCCTTGCTCACAACGCTATGATATTTAAATCTAATTTGGGCGTAAAAGCTCACACAAACATTGTATGGAGCAGGCCCATATTCTACATCCCATTGGAGGGTTCTCTCTCTGGTTTCTAGCTTTAGAAGAGAGTGGTGTGTGTGTTCACAAATACTGACTGAACTGCCCTGGGGCACAGGAAGAACATACTGACTTAACTGTCCTGGGGCACAGGAAGAACATACTGACTTAACTGTCCTGGGGCACAGGAAGAACATACTGACTTAACTGTCCTGGGGCACAGGAAGAACATACTGACTGAACTGTCCTGGGGGCCTGAACACTTAAGGTAACTAACTTGCGTTTCTCTGATTGGCCAGGTCATTTCTGGTCATGTGACATGTACGCCCAATCGCGGGACGTGACACGCCCCGCGGCGACGCGGCAGAGCGGAGCGGCAGAGAAGCAGCGGCGCATACGCAATCCCCCCTGTTTTAACATCGACAGTTAGCTCAACTCGTTCCTCAGCTTGCTGTCGAGCCTGCGGCCAGTTGGTGACAAGTTTGAATCACTTCAATTTTTTTTTTTTACGTTTAATTAATTAGCGTCTGTCTTTCTTTCGCCGGTTAAGTTTAGGCATTCTTTCGGAGTTGGTTAGGGTTAAGTTTAGGCATTCTTTCGGAGTTGGTTAAGGTTAGAGTTTGTCTTAGAGCATGGCAATAGAATGCCTGTCTTTCTTTCGCCGGTTAAGTTTAGGCATTCTTTCGGAGTTGGTTAAGGTTAGGGTTAAGTTTAGGCATTCTTTCGGAGTTGGTTAAGGTTAGGGTTAAGTTTAGGCATTCTTTCGGAGTTGGTTAAGGTTAGAGTTTGTCGCAGAGCATGGCAATAGAATGTCTGTCTTTCTTTCGCCGGAGCAGCAGCCTATGTCCGCTCTGCCGCGGTCACATGGGCGTCGTGGCCAATCAGAGAAAAGCTGAACGCAAGTAAGTTACCTTAAGTGTTCACGCGTCCTGGGGCACAGGAAGAACATACTGACTTAACTGTCCTGGGGCACAGGAAGAAAACATACTGACTGAACTGTCCTGGGGCACAGGAAGAACATACTGACTGAACTGTCCTGGGGCACAGGGAGAACATACTGACTGAACTGTCCTGGGGCACAGGAAGAACATACTGACTGAACTGTCCTGGGGCACAGGGAGAACATACTGACTGAACTGTCCTGGGCCACAGGAAGAACTTATGTGAATTCTTAAAATGGGTGGCATTCCCCTTTAAACTCAAACGGCCTATATTCAGGCCTACTTCTATGGCCTGCATACCTAAACTGCTTGCCAGGTCTTTCAGAAAGCTCATGTTTGCGTCGACACACCACTCAAGCAACAGATGGAGCTGATCTGACGTGAATCCCATGGTAATAGGTATTTTCATCATAAACACACATATCTACACATGTATCTCCCATGCTGTGAGCCTTCAGTGTTCTTCAGATTGTAGAATAGTTTATGCTGCAAGGATTGGAGAGGCCTTCTGTGTTCTTCAGATTGTAGAATGGCACTGGACTATATATCTGTGATACACTACACGACCAAGGTACCCATGTACATGTCAAAATACTTCCCAAAGGTCAGTGAATACCACGATCACAACACCAGAGGGAGCTCCACAAATCATGTTAAACCCAGATTCGGCTCAAACAAGGGACTAAACACGTTTCGCAATTATGCCACATCAATGTGGAACGCCCTACCCAAAGCTGTAAAGGAATGTGAATCACTACCCACTTTCAAAACCACTCTCAAGTCTCAAAGAACACCTACGGGAGGCTGCAATTCGAAACTGGCCCCTGTAAATGTCCTAACCCAACCCCCTCCAATGTACAGTAAATTACCAAGTATGGTTTTGTCAATATTCCAATGTACAGTTTTGCTTGTACAGTTGTACAGTGTGTGTCCCCCCCACCCACCCCTCCCACCCAACCCCCCCCCCCCCCCCCAACCACCTCCAATGTACAGCCCCCCCCCCCCCCCCCCCCACTCAACCCCACCCCACCTACCCAACCTCCTCCAATGTACAGTTTCTACGTCAAATGTATATACTCTCTTTTCTGGACTCTTTTTGTATCACAAACAGTACTGTATTTGCAAATCTGGTATGTCATAAATGTATAGATGTAGCAGTACTGTTTATCTGTATGTCGTGTATGTCATATATGTTATGATGAATTGAAAATGGGGGACCCTGATGTAAACAAGACGAAAGTCTTTCTCTGGTCTGCATCCCCTTAACAATTGTATGTATTGAGCTGTACTGTACTGTACCCATTCTGCAAGCTGTTAATAAAGTTTTCAATCAATCAATCAATCTGTATATACAACCAAAACTTCATACTTGTTCATACTTCACTGTTCATACTTTTTGCACATTACTGCTCAATTGCACAGCCCTGCTAAATATTCCATCCGATCCCACTGTAATATTGTTACTTTTTTTTCTAATTAGTGTATATACTTGACCACATTGTGCACAATTGTACAGCCCTGGCCTATTTTATTTTCTAATTATATTATATTCTATAATGCTTCTATTTTTATTTAGTTTATATTCCATTTTATTTTATTCTACCGTAATTGTCTGTCCCTTAATGTCATACCAAATGAACAAATCAAATTCCTTGTATGTGTAAACTACTTGGCAATAAAGACCTTTCTGATTATGATTGTTATTCAGAATAGTTTATGCTACAAGGATTGGAGAGGCCCTTTATTATGTTAAGTTGTACCTTATTACCTTAGTCCTCTACATTTGACCCATCTTAACGTTGAGTACTGTTGAGTACTGTCCCAGGGACCAAGTCCAGCCAGGAAACCTAGCATACATGTCTTGTTGTGTGGGAGGAAACCCACTCAAAACACGGGGGTGGGGTTTGGGGGATGGCAAGCAAACTACACACAGAAAGGCCCCCTGCTGGTCAAACCCTGCACTGCTCCTTAAGGCCCCCTGCTGGTCAAACCCCCCTGCTGGTCAAACCCTGCACCGCTCCTTAACACTTTGAGTGCTGCGCGTATCGCTTATCTTTACCGCTAGATTGCCAGCTTGATAGTCGTTTCCGCGGTCGTTTCACTATGTTTGCGAAGCTGTGTGTGTGTTCTGTATTATAGCCGTGGAGACATGGTGTGGCTCATTTTGACAGACATTACTTGTAGTGCAACATGGGACAAATAGTTTGTTTCTACACGCTGTAGTTTGTAGTTTATTACATACTAAACATCGCGCATTTCCAAGATAATCCAGTCTTTTTCGTAGATCGCAAGATAAAATGCGTTATATGCAATAAGCCCAAACCGTTCTGGTTGATCCCCTGAAACCCCAAATACTCCCAAATCAAAGGTATATAACATGTATATATGTACCTTCACAAAATCATCAAGGGGGGGGGGGGGGGGGGTCGTTTTAACTCAAAACTGTGATCGTGTTTGCCAAGCATGTTTTTCGTCCGGTGAAACACATAACTGTGATCGTTAGAAAAACACGTTTCAGATTCGGTCAAATAGACATAGAATATACCTTGCCTTAGCCAGAAGGTATTCCAAGAAGAATAATTCCAAGTGATCGCATCGCCATCGCGATTACCAGTATATGTCTATACACGTTTCGATGGTAAAATACGCTTAGGCAACGGAATTTCGGGGCGATCAATGTGAATCTATGTTCAAGCAGGAGGAGGGGCCCCTACCAAGGAAAAAAAAGAGGAGGCCGCGTATCAACACCAAGCCATTCCAGTTCAGACACAGACGATACTGCCACCTGGTGATAGTCGATCGGCATTGCCGTTCTAGTGTATGTGGATGTGCCAACGTGATGCAGATCGCTCCCGGCAAGTCTGTAGAGCGGGGATCATAGTAAAAAGATCAAACGATCCAAAAACGTAATATCTCATTTTTGGCACTCAACGCTTGTCGAGCAAACACTTAATTTTCCGTTTTTGGCAAAGAATGTATTAAGGCCCCCTGCTGGTCAAACCCTGCACTGCTCCTTAAGGCCCCGGCCCTGCTGGTCAAACCCCCCTGCTGGTCAAACCCTGCACCGCTCCTTAAGGCCCCCTGCTGGTCAAACCCTGCACAGCTCCTTAACTCAATGACTGCCAATAACGAGTATATTCATTTTTTGCGCCCCCATGCGCTGAGCGCCAAAAACGGGTTTAAACTAGACACTCTCGCGCACCTTGTGTATGGATGTGGTAACCCTGGGATACATACAACTGAAATAAAGGACGATCAACCTTTTGAGTACATCTGGGCCAGTTAGTCCTCATGAACTCAGCTGAGCAAACTGTTTGTGAGAGAGGTGGCAATAGTGATCGGTGTGTAGCGAACGATTGGAGATTATCATGAAGAGGAAAAACAAGGTGAAGACTATCCAGAAGTTGCGTTTTCACCAGACTAGGTTGGACTTGGAGTCCGCATTTCTGGTAAATCAGAAAAATACTAAAGCCAAACCGGCCAAGGATGTAATGTTATCTGTTCAGAGCATCTCACCACGCCGCAGTATTTCACTGAAATGTTCAGCGATAGCGACATAGACAGCGAGATTACCGAGTCAGACCCAGATGAGCCGGAATGGATGCCAAGTCGAGAAGCAGGTAAGATTACCCATGGTGGTTTTGTGAATAGAACAATAATATGTATGGGGCGGCTACGTGGCGTAGTGGGCAAGGCGCTCACCACAAATTACGGAGACGCTGGGCTTGCCTGTTAGAGCCCAGCGCTCCACATTGCTTTCAGTTTAGCTGGTCGTTCATACTAATACACATTGGCCGTATTAGGGGGTGGGAAACTGATGGGTGGGGATCGGGCGTTGTGGACAGCGACTCCTACAGGTCGGTTGGTGCGCCTGCGCAGTAGAATCAGGAAGTGTCGGGGGCAGCGTGAGCCTCCCACGCGTTACTCCTCGCCACTGAGAGATCGAGCTGCGCAGGTGAAAAGATGCAACAGCCGACCAGTGGGAGGTCCACGGCATAATCCACCACATATTTGATGCGCTTCAATGGAACCGGTAGAACCGTTCGCCTCGGCCGACAAGGACAAATTAAACCCGAGACATTTGGCCGTCCCACAGGCCAAGATACAAGGTTACAAAGGGTGCTCGATACCGCCGTCTAGCGTGATGTGACCGGTATTGCACTTTGGCATTCTCAGGATGATTCCCCATGTTAACCCAGAGTCCGTGTGCCTGTAATGAATAGAAATATTGAATAAAATAAATAACGATCAAATAACGTGTATATATACGTGGTTGGCGTTCAACGGTCGTCGGCCAAACACGTATATAATCGTTGTTGGCGGCCATTGAGTTAATGCTGCTACAAGCTGAAAGGTGGGGTCAGTTGGATGATACAGCCTGAGGATGTGAACAACCAGCTAAATAAATCAGGATCTAACCATCAACTTTTTTTTCCTTCCAAATATGTTTACAGTAGCCTACATTTAAGGCAAATCAATGAAAATTACACACATTTTGTATATATATATATGTTTTTTACTACTATCAATATTATAAACAATATGTCCACAAAAAGGTTATAATAATGATATAAGATCTCATGTCCAACTAGCTCATAAAGTAGCAAAGTTAATTACTAGATTGCACCTTTATAATTTGCATAGGTTTATCATTGATCAATTTATTTAATTCTTTATCAAAATAGTTCATTACAAGGCGGCTGGGTGGCGCAGTGGACAAGGCGCTCGTCACCAACACAAGAGACACTGGTATCGAATCCAGCTGTCAGCATTGCTTCCGGCTTGGCCGGCCGTCATACTGGCTCGATTGGCAGAGTCAGCAGGAGGGAAGCCGGTGGGTGGGTCTGGGTCGTTGTGGACAGCGACTCCTACAGTTCGTCGGGGCGCCTGCACAGCGAGGGAAGGATCTAAGAGAGGTAGTGTGACCTTCCACACATTACACTCTCTCAGTGAGAGTCCGTGCTGCCAGGTGAAAAGAAGTGGTGGGCTGGGTACACATGTGTCGGAGGAAGCATGTGATAGTCTCTGCCCTCCCAGACCGACGGTAGGGGGTAGAGTGCGCAACGACCAGGAAGGGGATTGGGAATTGGCATAACGACTAACATTGGGAGGAAAAAAGATAATAAAAAATAAATAAAAAAAGTTCATTACTAGATTGCACCTTTATAATTTGCATAGGTTTATCATTGGTCAATTTATTTAATTCTTTATCAAAATAGCTCTATCATTTTTTGATACACTTTTTCTCCTTATTTTTCCATTTTTTTCTCCCATCCCAATTTCGTGTTTCCAATTCTCCCCTCCCCTGTCTTGAACGTTGCTTGCATATGCCCCCCACTGGTTGGTTGTAGAGAGGATAGAAGCCTTGCATCACGTGTCCCCTCCGGTACACGAGGAGGCAGCCTGTCACATCTTTTCACCTGCCAGCGCGGACTCTCATTGGCGAGGAGTAACGTGTGGGAGGCTCACACTACCCCCGCCATTTCCTGTCTCTGCTGTGCAGGTGTCCCCCAACCGACCTGTAGGAGTCGCTGTCCACAACGTCCAGATTACCACCCTATCGACTTCCACCCGCTGGCTCTGCCAATTGAGCCAGTATGACGGCCGGCCCAAGCCGGAGGCAATGCTGACACCCGGATTCGAGACCGGAGTCTCTTGCATTGGTGACGAGCGCAATCTCCGCTGTGCCACCCAGCCGCTCAGCTCTATAGATATATCAAACAAAATACATACGTTTGTAACACAAAAACACACCATTTTGTAACAAAATAACAATACAATATCTGATAACATAATATTCTTCACAAGTTGTCATCCATAATAACAAGGAAAAAGCGCAAATAGCTGCATGGTTTGCAACACTTTTTGGCTAAGAAATCTGGTCCAACATTTATTTTCATAAACAAAATCAAACTATATATATATATATATTATATATATATATATATATATATATATATATATATATATATATATATATATATATATATATATATATATATATATATATATATATATATATATATATATATATAATTTGCACAGGTAGAAAGGACAATACCTGGAAATACAAGTTAATCCAAAGTAATAAAACCTGATTACATCACATAATTTGATCGCATGGAAAGTAGGTTCATACACACCCATATTATTAAGCTACACATTTGGGCCTAGAATAGATAACGCCTCTACAGAAACAGCATAATGAATAACAGTAGGCTACATAATGTCATATGTATTATGTTTATAAAAAACACCATACAACACACACACACACACACACACACACACACACACACACACACACACACACATACACACACACACACACACGCACACGTAGAGCTGAGCACACCTGAGGGTTGCCATTATGTCACGGTTGAACTTTGAACATGGGAAATGTTTGTGACCGAGCCCAGCCGTTCGGTAATTGTTCAGATTTTTACAGATTATGAAAGTACAGAATGTAAGCTTTCAAATGATGTGCCATATTTGAAGAAGATATGCTTATTTGAAATCTAGTTAAACCTCAAGTCTCAGACAAAAGCAGAGAAAACCCGGGCAGGCAGGGGAACAGAAGGTCCCAGGGGTCGGAGGTCAGAGGAACTGCTCCTTGTTGACCCACATGAGAGTGCGCGTGACGTTGGGCTTGCACCACGAGGTCCCAGGGGTCAGAGGTCAGAGGAACTGCTCCTTGTTGACCCACATGAGGGTGAGCGTGACGTTGGGCTTACACCACAAGGTCCCAAGGGTCAGAGGTCAGAGGAACTGCTCCTTGTTGACCCACATGAGGGTGAGCGTGACGTTGGGCTTGCACCACGAGGTCCCAAGGGTCAGGGGTCAGAGGTCAGAGGAACAGCTCCTTGTTGACCCCCATGAGGGTGCGAGTGTTGTTGGGCTTGCACCACGGGGTCCCAGGGGTCAGAGGTCAGAGGAACAGCTCCTTGTTGACCCACATGAGGGTGCGAGTGTCGTTGGGCTTGCACCACGAGGTCCCAAGGGTCAGAGGTCAGAGGAACAGCTCCTTGTTGACCCACATGAGGGTGCGAGTGTCGTTGGGCTTGCACCACGAGGTCCCAGAGGTCAAAGGTCAGAGGAACAGCTCCTTGTTGACCCACATGAGGGTGCGAGTGTCGTTGGGCTTGCACCACGAGGTCCCAAGGGTCATAGGTCAGAGGAACTGCTCCTTGTTGACCCACATGAGGGTGAGCGTGACGTTGGGCTTGCACCACGAGGTCCCAGGGGTCAGAGGTCAGAGGAACAGCTCCTTGTTGACCCACATGAGGGTGCGAGTGTCGTTGGGCTTGCACTCGTATTCGATGCAGCTGAAGCTGTTGCCCCCTTGGCAGTGGTCCCTCTTGTTGTAGTTGTAGTACTTCACCTGCCACACCGTCTCAAAGAGCCCCGCCTCGCTGAACTGAGAGACAGACACAGACCAGGGACAGACACACAGACCAGGGACAGACACACAGACCAGGGACAGACACACAGACCAGGGACAGACACACAGACCAGGGACAGACACACAGACCAGGGACAGACACACAGAACAGAGACACACAGACCAGGGACAGACACACAGACCAGGGACAGACACACAGACCAGGGACAGACACACAGAACAGAGACAAATAGACCAGGGACAGACACACAGACCAGGGACAGACACACAGACCAGAGACAGACACACAGACCAGGGACAGACACACAGACCAGGGACAGACACACAGACCAGGGACAGACACACAGAACAGGGACAGACACACACACAGACCAGGGACAGACACACAGAACAGGGACAGACACACAGACCAGGGACAGACACACAGACCAGGGACAGACACACAGACCAGGGACAGACACACAGACCAGGGACAGACACACAGAACAGAGACAGACAGAACGGAGACACACAGACCGGAGACACACAGAGAATGGTGCATTTATAAATGGTGCACAATTTTGTCAAATGTTTTTGTCAAGTCAAATGTTTTTACAAAAGCACATTTAAAAACAACCCACGTTGATCAAAGTGTGGGCAGGTAGTAAAATCACACAGAATAAAAAGAAAAATAGGCATCAATACACACCTTTTTTTCTTTTATTCTGTCTATTTTTACTGCTGTGGAGCACCTTGGGCTGAAATTCCTGTATGAAAGGTGCTACACAAATAAAGTTTAATATTACTATTATTATTATTATTATTATTATTATTATTATTATTATTATTATTATTATTATTATTATTATTATTATTATTATTATTATTATTATTATTATTATTATTATTATTATTATTATTATTATCATTATCATTATTATTATTATTATTATTATTATTATTATTATTATTATTATTATTATTATTATTATTATTATTATTATTATTATTATTATTATTATTATTATTATTATTGTAATTATTATTATTGTTATTATTATTATTATTATTATTATTATTATTATTATTATTATTATTATTATTATTATTATTATTATTATTATTATTATTATAGGCACAAAACATCAGGGGGATCCAAAGGCTAGCGTATAAAAGTGTGTTTTGAGCCTGGACTCAACAGAGAGGGCAGAAATGGAGGTGTAGTTCCACAGTCTGGGGGCTGCAACAACAAAGGTGCTGTCACCCCTGAGCTTAACACTTTGGATGCCATACCCGATGATAGTCGGGTTAACTCGCCGAACGTTCAGCGCCAGACCAGAGTATAGTCGGGTTTTCATCGTTATTTCTTTTATTCGATATTTCCATTCGAGTGGTGGAGGAGGGGGTGATGAGTTCTGAGGGGCCTGGTGGTGGAGGAGGGGGTTACGAGGGGCCTGGTGGTGGAGGAAGGGGTGACGAGGTCTGAGGGGCCTGGTGGTGGAGGAGGGGGTTACGAGAGGCCTGGTGGTGGAGGAAGGGGTGACGAGGTCTGAGGGGCCTGGTGGTGGAGGAGGGGGTTACGAGAGGCCTGGTGGTGGAGGAGGCAGTGACGAGGTCTGAGGGGCCTGGTGGTGGAGGAGGGGGTTACGAGGGGCCTGGTGGTGGAGGGGGTTACGAGAGGCCTGGTGGTGGAGGAGGCAGTGACGAGGTCTGAGGGGCCTGGTGGTGGAGGAGGGGGTGACGAGGGGCCTGGTGGTGGAGGAGGGGGTTACGAGGTCTGAGATGTAGGATGGACCCTTTAAAAACAAACAGGAGAACCGTGAAATCAATTCTATGATTTTAAGTTGAACATTAAGGGTACATTCAGAATTCTGGACCCATAGTCCTATTTCGATCTTAAAAACCATGTTATCCATCATGCAACGTATTGTCATGTTATCCATCATGCAACGTATTATCATGTTATCCATCATGCAACGTATTCTCATGTTATCCATCATGCAACGTATTCTCATGTTATCCATCATGCTGCGAAAAGCTGCTCAGTATTTTCTAGCTCCTCTGTGAGTTTGCGTTTAAGTTAAGGTTATGGTTAGGGTCGTGTTTGGGTAAGGTAGGTTACGATTAGGGGTAGGGTTAGGTTAGGGTTAACCCTTTACCGGTCACTTCTTGAAATACCTGGAAATTCACAATTTGAACTCTAGAATGTTATTTTGGTGCTATTTCAAAAGTTATCTACAATTTTGAAATACATTTCTTTTAGATTTTTCCCCTGTAAATGAAGGTTAACCAAAGTGTCCGTAAACAGGCCCTCTGGTACGTCCTAAAAATGTGGGGGCTATGGGGCATATTTTTCCTTAGGGGGCATATCTATGAAACTTGGCAGGCTGATTCATAACATAAAATAAATAAGAAAATGTATTGGGAGTTTTCTTGAATTTGCGTTGCCATGGCAACAGTAGCCGATAAAGGCCCAAATAAGAATAGCGGACAAAACTATATAACTACATGGTACTACATGGTACTACAGGGTACTACAGGGTACTACATGGTACTACAGGGTAATACATGGTACTACAGGGTACTACAGGGTACTACATGGTACTACATGGTACTACAGGGTACCACATGGTACTACAGGGTACTACATGGTATTACATGGTACTACATGCCATGGTACTACATGGTACTACATGGCACTACAGGGTACTACATGACAATACAGGGTACTACATGGCAATACATGGTACTACAGGGTACTACATGGCACTACAGCACTACAGGGTAGGGTACTACATGGTAGAAGTAATACCCTAAGTGTGACTGACTAGATGCATCGGGCATATGTCTAAAAATGGACACTATGTCACTTCACCTGAAGGGGCATATGACCGTTTATGGCTTCACCACTTTTTAGCTAACAACAAATCCTGATTTCACTAATCCTATGCAAAAAACACCTATCCCATCCTTTACAATGATTGTTCAACTGCAAAAATGAGTAAATGTTATCAACTCACCATGACTTGTTGAGGAAATAATGGATTTTGAAGAGTAGAGGTAGAAGTAGATTAATGTTAAGGTTAAGGTTAAGGTTAATGTTAAGGTTAGGTTAGGTTAGGTTTAGGTTTAGGTTTAGGTTATAGTTATGTTTATGGTTATGGCTATCCTCCCGGGCAGCCTGATTGCTTTTACCAAACGGTTCGTGTTTCCGCGTTCCCGTTTTGCGCTCTGATTGGCCACTGACGTTTCTGGTCGTGTGACGGCAAGTTTTTGGACGGTTAAGCTTAGGCGCTCTTTCGAAGTTGGTTAAGGTTAGAGTTTGTCTTAGAGCATGGCGATAGAACGCCAGCCCTGATTCCAAACTCTAACCTTAACCAACTGCGAAAGAGTCGCCTAAGCTTAACCAGTGATAAACTAGACGTTAGGTCGTTTGCAGGCTGTTCGACGCGGAAATGGGCTAAGACACTGCTCGTCATGTGATTGGGCACACATGTCACATGACCAGAAACGTGCGTGGCCAATCAGAGCGCAAAACGGGAACGCGGAAACACGAACCGTTTGGTAAAAGCATAGACGCTCCCGGGCAGCGTGTCGAAGTGTCCTTGAGCAAGACACAACCCCTAACTGCTCCCGACCTTGCATAGTTGCCTCCGCCGTCGTTGTGTGAGTGAATGGGTAAAATGTGAGGAACAAATGTAAAGCTTTGTATTCGAGTGGTTCTATAGATAAAACATTTCTGTAGAGAAATCATTTAAAATAAATAATATATCCACAGAGGTTTTAGAAAGGTGCAAAATAAGTGTATTGCTCCCCACCCCAAAATAATATTTGATTAATGAATTTATCATAAAAAAATATTTGCATTTCCAAAATCAATGTTGTCGTTTACATGTTGTGTGCATGTATCCCCTCCCTACTTCCCATTTCCCATTGTTCAATACTCAGAGTTTGTCTTCCGGTCCAGGGTCAGTACACAAGGGGGTTTCTCAGCCAGTCTAGGGTCCAGTACACAATTAACACCTTCTCGCCTTCACCTCTCCTCTCAACAACCTCTCACCTCGCAAAACTCCATATCTCAATCTCTCTCTCTCTGTACTCGCTCCTACCTCACTTCCACTCAACAATACTCTATCTGTCCTAGTGTTTTATGTTATGTGTGTCTGGTGTGTGTGTGTGTGGGGGGGGGGGGGTGATCTTGTGGTGCACAGGTGTGTTCTATCAGTCCTAATCAGCTGCCTAATTGATTCCCCTCCTCCCGTGGCAGTAGTATCTCCCATCCTTCACGTAGCCATGGGACGGGGGATGATATCTGCCACAATATATATATATATATATTAGAGCTGGGCCGTTAACGGCGTTAACGTGCTGCGTTAACGCGATACTAGTATCGCGCGATAATATAATTAACGCATTAATCTTTTTTTTTTTTTTTTTTTTACATTTTTTTTTTTTACCTTTATTTACCCAGGGTAGGTTCGCTGAGCACAGATGCTCTTTTTCAGGAACGCCCTGCTTCACATTCACACAGTTCCATTCACACCTGGGAGCTGCCCAGTACAACCACAGTTGACAGTACACCATTGGCCACTGAGCAACTCCATAGTTCAAGTTTGAAATGCTTCTTTCTGTTTTGCTCCTGAGAGTGTGCTAGATACTGTACTGTACTGGTAATATTATTTATTTGTGTTAACTTCTGAATAAAACAACTTATTAAACACAAGTACATCTTATTGAAAATTATTTTGATATTTCATTACCAATTATCATAGCAAAACAGCTTTTTCAAACAGTCTGTAATGCATTTTGGAAACGGGAGATGGGCTCATGGTGTAATGGGCCACCTGGCCTGAGAAACATAAGGAGGAAAGAAAAAGTAAGGACTTACTTTTTCTTTCCTCCTTATGTTTCTCAGGCCAGGGCAGCTCCCAGGTGTGAATGGAACTGTGTGAATGTGAAGCAGGGCGTTCCTGAAAAAGAGCATCTGTGCTCAGCGAACCTACCCTGGGTAAATAAAGGTAAAAAAAAAAAGTAAAAAAAAAAAAAAAAAAATCTTTTTTTAGATTAATGCGTTAATTATATTATCGCGCGATACTAGTATCGCGTTAACGCAGCATGTTAACGCCGTTAACGGCCCAGCTCTAATATATATATATTATGTATATAATATTACCTGGATGCTGATCTGGACAGGCTGTCTCTATCCTCTCTTGGTTTTATATATGTAACGGATGGTACCGTGAAGCGCAGTCACGATGGACTTCCGATGTTGTGAAGTGACTGGGGCGAGTAGTGGTGCTATGGCACTCTCACCCTCAAAAGACACATAGACACGTTACAAAGCAGTGAGTTCACTTATTGGTATAGCGGTCTGTGCTGTTGCCCGCGGTGTGGGAGACCACGGGTTCGAAACTCCCTCGGGGCATCGAAGTTTAAGGTGACGATATGACTACCGTTACATTGGTGCCGACTGACCAGGATGCCTTGGGTGCAGTGGAGTGAGTTTAAGGAGGGTGAGTGTAACGGATGGTACCGCAAAGCGCAGTCACGATGGACTTCCGATGTTGTAAAGTGACTGGGGTGAGTAGCGATGCTATGTGTTAAACTCACCCCCACCCTCAAAAGACACATAGACACGTTACAAAACAGTGAGTTCACTTCTTGGTATAGTGGTCTGTGCTGTCGACCCACGGTATGGGAGACCACGGGTTCGAAACTCCCTCTGGGCATCGAAGTTTAAGGTGACGATGTCACAAACGTTACATATATAGTGTATGTATATAATATTACCTGGATGCTTATCTGGACAGGCTGTCTCTCTCCACTCTTGGTGTGAGTGACCCCCTCGGTGTCATACTGCCCGCTGTACACCACAGACTGAGGGTCCTTAGAGACCTCCTCCAGGGGGAAGGTCACCCCACCCAAACTCATGGTTCTAGAGAGAGGACCACAAAAGCATGGATTATAGGCGGCAGGTAATGAAGGCTAGGGTAGGCTAAGCCTTTGCAAATGTTATGCTGGGAATTTTGAAAATTATATATAATATATGTGCGCAGCATTTTATAGGTTAATATATTGTGTGTTGTCGCTGCAGCCCCCTGGTGACAATCAGGTGATAATTCATTCATAGTGATTATGGGTAGGCTTAGGTTAAAAAAAATCAAAGGCATTCCATGTAGCCAATCACATCCTGATCCCACCGCAAAGCATCATTTATTTTTTGTAAACATCCGCATTCCAAATTTCCGCCCGCCAATCGCTTTTTTTAAGATTTCCAGTTCCCGTGTTCTATTGTCCAGTTTGCATGTGTAGCACCCTGAATATGTGGCTATTATTCAGAAGTGCTGACTTGCCTTTTATCTCCCCTTGGTGCACCAAGACATATTAACTAGTTTCCATTGATATTCCCTTGAACAATGACGCAGGTTTCTCCTTCTCTCACCGGCTGGAATATGGATTATAAACAGTAAACTGGATCATATTCTATCCACCCAGTGCTTCCTGTGGGGCTAGTTGGCGGTACCAGCAGGGGGCGGCGGTGGCAGGCGGAGCGTACGAGAGAGACGGAGAAGGAAGCAAGTCAACGGGAACGGAAGTGAGGAGGGCCAGCCTCTTCGGCGTTGAACGTGAACCGAGAAGGACGTGTCGTTGAGCCCCCGTTGTGGACCACACGGGTGAACGTATTGAACTTGAGTATATTACGGGTTATATCAGAAATATAAGCGTAGTAGCGTGTTGCATGTCCCCACTGAACAACCCTAGTGATACTACGAGTTATTCTAGAAGACAAGCGGTATAGCCAAGTGTTGGCTTATGTTAAAGATATCCCCTCCAGTGAGGTGCCCAGCCAGCGTGGCTTGAAGAGGACTGGTGTTTAGAGGCACCCTGTGTCATTGTATGTTGCGGCTAGCAGGAGGGCTGTCTGGGACCCACAGAGTAGCTTCAGTTAAGGTAGGGCCAGCTTATTGTTGCGCGTCGACCCAGCACCGGCCGTCAACCGCCTGTCTTCGCCGGCGTTCGGCATCTGCTCTGCACCTGCTCTGCACCGGCTGTCTTCAGCCCAGCACGGGAGTTCGTCCCGTCAAGCAGAGGTCGCCATCACCCAGCACGCGCTCTCAGCCCGCTACTGCTCCCTCTGCTCCAGCCCCGCTTGCTAGCGCCCGTGACGAGAGCGTTCGACGCCATCTTATCACCCGGACAGTGGTGGTGCGGCGAGGCCGTCATCTTGGTTGAGTACATTAGAGCTTCGGTGCTCAGGATCTTATTGCACAGTACACAGTGTGATGCGGCCTACGGGTGAAGCTAACGTTGCTAACTACAGTTCATAGGGGTACCCCATAAACATTACATGCCGGCATTAGTATAGGACTTTTGTTTTGGTAAAGTGGGCCCACCTTTTTCATTTCCTTTGAGTGTGATAACGTGTTTGTTCTTTAATAATAATTTCCCATCTAATTAACCCTTCCCCTGCGGGAAGGTTACCGACTGGTTGTAGCATAAGTAAAGCCTTAGAGAGGTATTATCCTTACCATATAATTAAAGCCTGAGAGAGGTATTATCCCTGGTACTAACCCGGACGTGGGTGATGAGTCAAGCACATTGGTGTATAATATAAGTGTCTAGAAGGTATTGAGTTACAACTTGGGTAATAGTAAGATTCCATTCTATTTACACCATTGCCATTAAATCTTTGTAACTGACCAGTACCATTAACTATAAAGAATTAGATGGGAGTTCTGTGTGCGTGTCCCTTCCTGAGCCTATAAACAACTCTTTTGGTGTGGGTAACGTTAATACCATTAACCCCTTCCTATCCAACTCTTCCCTTTTTACTGTAAGGTTTCTAGTGGTCATCAAGGGAGGGTACTGCTTGCGGGGGAAACGAATCTATTTATTCATCTATCAGTCACTAGGTGTGGGAGGGTTACGGAGGTATTGGGGGAAGTGAGAGCAAGTTGGGGAGTACTGCTGACAGCCCCGGAGAGGTGAGGAAGACCAGAGTACCAGACCAGGTTGGTAAATCCCGGGCCCCAGTTTGACGCTCCAGGCCCAAAGACGAGGGTGCAGTCAGACGGAGCTCTACTGTGTCCTGCTACCCAGTGACAGTGCACACCCGTTCCCACGAAGCAGGGATAATCCACCCTGCTACACATGTATAACCAGTTATTATATAATTAATTAGAATGTTAGAATACATTTTTGAATGATGATCAGTGTGACTGTACTCCTGAAAAAGTATAGTAATATGGTTTATTTGTATTGGGAAAGATACAGACACATTAGCTGGTTGAACAACATCTATATGTGTGGTAATAATGCAGATATTGAGTGTATTTCTGTGAAAATGCGCGTGGCGCACGCCTCTGAATCCAACCAAAGCGAAAACGATCGCTTCCAGCCCGCGAGTCGCATGCCCGCTTGCGGCCGGTGGGCACAGCTACGTCTGTTAACATGGGAGCACTGGTCGCCCGCCCGCCCAAGTTTGTAATCTTGTTTTTAGCGCCTTTGAGGTGCTTTGGTACCATGAGGTGCAAGCATAGTCGTAGATTGACAAGCTAAAAGCAATTGGTTTTGATAGTCTATCAGTGAGCTGGATGCAATCCTACCTTGAGGGGAGGGAACAGATGGTGGAGGTAAACGGTACCCTATCCCCCCCCCTCACAGTGAGCTGTGGTGTTCCACAAGGAAGCATACTAGGACCGCTACTGTTCCTAATTTATGCAAATGACATGTCGTCAGCTTGTGACTGCAACTTGTTCCTGTTTGCGGACGACTCAGCCCTGCTGGTCTCTGACAAGAACAAGTTACAGGTTGAAAAAACCCTCAGCTCGGAACTAGGCAGAATCTGCATATGGCTCGCTGATAACAAACTATCATTACACATGGGCAAAACAGAGTCCATTCTCTTCGGTTCAAATAACAAACTCAGCAAGACCGACGGCTTCTCAGTTACAGTGGGTGACAATATTGTCACAAGGAAAGATGAAATTACCTACCTGGGGTCCATCCTAGAGGCTAATCTCTCCTGTGACAAAATGGCATCCAATGTAATAAAAAAAGTCAACCAACGAACTCGATTCTTGTACCGGATCTCCTCTCTGGTAAACAAGAACACCCTGAAGACTCTGGCAGGAGCACTCATTCAGGGGTACTACGACTATGCTTGCACCTCATGGTACCAAAGCACCTCAAAGGCGCTAAAAACAAAATTACAAACATCTCAAAACAAACTGGTCAGACTACTGCTTGACCTTACTCCTAGAACCCACCTCACCCCTGCCCACTTCGACAACCTAGGATGGCTTAGAGTAGACGACAGAGTACAACAACTTGCAATGGGCCTGGTCTACAAGATACACTACACGACCAAGGTACCCATGTACATGTCAAAATACTTCCCAAAGGTCAGTGAATACCACGATCACAACACCAGAGGGAGCTCCACAAATCATGTCAAACCCAGATTCGGCTCAAATAAGGGACTAAACACGTTTCGCAATTATGCCACATCAATGTGGAACGCCCTACCCAAAGCTGTAAAGGAATGTGGATCACTACCCACTTTCAAAACCTCTCTCAAGGGACACCTACGGGAGACTGCAATTCAACACTGGCCCCTGTAAATATCCTAACCCAATCATTCCAACCCCCTCCAATGTACAGTCATTTACCTAGTATGGTTTTGTCAATAGTTCAATGTACAATTGTGTTTGTTTGTACAGTGTCTCCTCCCCCCCCCCCTCAATGTACAGTGTTACTTGTTTATACAGTGTGCCCCCCGCCCCCCCCCCCCCCCCCCCAACCACCTCCAATGTAAATTACCCAGTATGGTTGTCAATATCCCAATGTACCCAACCCCCCCCACCCAACCTCCAATGTACAGTTTCTACGTCAAATGTATATACTCCCTTTTCTTGACTCCTTCTGTATCACAAACAGTACTGTATTTGCAAATCTGGTATGTCATAAATGTATAGATGTAGCAGTACTGACTATCTGTATGTCATGTATGTCATATATGTCTATATGAATTGAAAATGGGGGACCCTGATGGAAACAAGACAAACGTCTTTCTCAGGTCTGCATCCCCTTAACAATTGTATGTATTGAGCCGTACTGTATTGTACCCATTCTGCAATCTGTTAAATAAAGTTTTCATTCATTCATTCATTCATTCATTCATTCATTCATTCATTCATTCACACCCTTGAATGAGCTCCTGCCAGAGTCTTCAGGGTATTCTTGTTTACCAGAGAGGAGATCCGGTACAAGAATCTAGTTCGTTGGTTGACTTTTTTGATTACATTGGATACCATTTTGTCACAGGAAAGATTTGCCTCTAGGATGGAACCCAGGTATGTAATTTTATCTTTCCTTGTGACAATATTGTCACCCACTGTAACTGAGAAGCCGTCGTTCTTGCTGAGTTTGTTCTTTGATCCGAAGAGAATGGACTCTTGTTTTACCCAGGTGTAATGATAGTTTGTTATCAGCGAGCCAGGTGCAGATTCTGCCGAGTTCAGAGCTGAGGGTTTTTTCAACCTGTAACTTGTTCTTGTCAGAGACCAGCAGGGCTGAGTCGTCCGCGAACAATCACATTGGATGCCTTCATTTGAACACTTAATTTGCATTATATGAGTGGGGCTCGCTGTAGTAGCCTAGTGGGTGTGTATTGTATGAATTCAGAAACATGGACAGCACGGTCTGCAGGTGCACGCAGCACGCGCAACCAAAAAAGGAAAAAAAGCATTAAATGCTGGAGATCGACAGACAGACGGACAGAGCACTTGTTAGTCTTCATTTGTGTGTCGTCAACCCCCCCACTAAATAACGAATTGTTTTTTTTTATTGTTTACTAATTGTTAAAAAAGAAGATTTGCCCAACTCCCAACTATAGCATTGCCTAATGTTTGGCTCCCCCGCCGCCTATAGCTATAGGGGTATTAAAGCGACCGCTTTCAGCTCACACTGCACTGGGGGAATGTTGATCATTCATTACATTACAGTGCACGTTGAGGACAATTGATTGTCATACGGCCTCTCTCTGTAGTGCACGAATGGCCCAACATGTACTGTGTAATGTAATGAATGATCAAAATTATTATTAATTATACCTGTTATAAACTGCTGTTTTTAAGACAGAAATAATCTAAGCATACAGGCTACCTCTTTGAGAAGAGTTTCGATTAGTATAGGGAGCCTGACGACACACACACCTAGAATAATATAGTTCTAGCATGTTTTCCTTCTATATTAATAAGCTATATTATAATATTATCGTATTATAATATAGCTATATGTAATATTCTAGAATAATGTTCTATATTATATAGTTCTTCTAACGTGTTACATACGTGGCCTGTACTCCTCCGGGCTTCACGACCACCTCCAGTTTGTACTTTGACCCCGTCAACAGTTTGATGGTCCTGGTTTGGCCGAATCTGGCCCCGTCCGATTTGAAGAACACCGAGCTGTTGTTGGGAAGCATCTTCAGTGAAATTCCGAGTTTGATCAGTTGAGGGACATCAGCCATTATTCTCTGTCAGTCGGGTGTTTTTTCCCCAGGTACTTCTCCCCACAGTCGGAAATAGCAGGATGAGCTGTAATCCCAAGTAGTCTAAAGCATGTGGCCTAATCCTCCAAATTCTCTCTCTCTCTCTCTCTCTCTCTCTCTCTCTCTCTCTCTCTCTCTCTCTCTCTCTCTCTCTCTCTCTCTCTCTCTCTCTCTGTCTCACTCTCTCTCTGTCTCACTCTCTCTCTCTCACTCTCTCTCTCTCTGTAACTCTCTCTCTCTCTCTGTATCTCTATCTCTCTCTGTAACTCTCTCTCTCTCTGTATCTCTATCTCTCTCTGTAACTCTCTCTCAAGAGAGAGAAAAACGCAACAGCAATGGCCACTTATCACCACTAGATGTCGCCAAAATACAAACAAAAATAAGGACTTTACAGTGTGTAAAATATAACCTGCAATGCTGTCAAACAGCAACCTTTGGGTAAAAGAGGTTGGCATTGCTCTTTGTTACACATTTTTGTTTTGGTCTGATGTGTATTTGAGAATGATATTGGTCACATCCCAGGTTCTGCCAAGGGAAGTTATAATAACTGACTATATAGCCACAATATGTATAATGTTTGCTGGGCTGTTGTCAGGTCTAGAAGAGACAGACCAGGCTGCAGAAACAAATGAGTGGGGGGGCATAAAATGTTCTCGGGGGGGCACAATGGTTTTTCAACACAGGTTCCCTTTTATACGTTTCAGCTGGGACAACGGCGCTGTGGCTTGCTTGGCGCTGCCCACGGTGCTGAACTAAACAGCAGAGAGGCAATTGAAAAATCAAATTTCTCTCTATCTTTTTTTTTTTTTAAACTTACATTTTTTTATTAAACATTTATAGACAAACAACACGACATATACAATAACATCAACAACACTATTAATCAGACATAAATAATAAATAAAAAAATGTAATATCCAAAAGACGAAAAATTTAAAATACTGGCTTAAGCAAATAAAAAACATAAAACAGTTGTCATACCTTAAACCAAAATGAAATTAGAAAACATTAAGTGTGTGACATGGGTTCAGAGACCCTCTTTGAACCTCTTTCCTCCTTTACCCTTCGCCCTCTTGTGGTGTATTTGGTTCTTCCTCTGTGATGTCGTTTTCGTTCCCCTTGTAATCCTCCCACTTACCCCATCTTTCTCCAAATTTCTCTTCCTGTAACCTCAGCATGTGTGTTATCCTCTCCATATCCTGTATCTCTTCCACTATTCCTACCCATTGTGCTATTGTCGGTGGGTCTTCCTTGTACCACAGTCTCGTTATTGCTTTTCTGGCCGCTATCAACATTATCTTTATTAAATATTTGTCCCCCCCTTGTATTCCCTCGTGTGTCAGGTCTCCTAAGTAAAGCACCAGTCCTGTTTGTGGTAATCCGTATCCTAATATTCTGATCATTGCCTCCCCTATCTCCTCCCAATACCCCTTCAGCTTCTGACATCCCCAGAATATGTGCGTGTGATTTGCCCCCTCCTTCCCACACATCCTCCAGCATGCTCTTTGTGTTGGTGTATATTTTCCCTTCAGCTCTGGGGTTATAAAGAATCTGATTATGTTTTTCCATCCAAACTCTTTCCATATCCTCGATCCTGTTGTTGAATGTTGCACCTCGCATATGTTCCCCCATTCCTTCCCTGTTATTTCTATCTCTAGCTCTCTCTCCCATTTCTCCCTTATGTAATCGGTCGTGTGTCCCTTGCTGTTCATTATAGCCCGGTATATTGCTGATATTACTCTTCCTTGCCCCCCTTCGTATGCCCATACTATCATCTTTATTATTCCATTCTGATCTTCGTCTTTGGCCCCCCTTATTTCTTTGTTGTAGTAGTCTCTAACCTGTAGATATCTGAAGTGGTCCCTGTTTTCTAGTCCAAATTTCTCCTTTAATTTTTGTAGTGTCTGCATTTCCCCCTTCTCTATCATTTTGCATATCACTGTTGCCCCCCCCCCCCCCCTCTCCCACCTTCTGAATCCATGGTCTAACCTCCCTGGTTTGAATCTCTTGTCATGTGCTACCCATCTCAGAACCCCTGTCTGCTTTTCCAATTTGTGTGTTTTTACTACTCTGTTCCATATAGTCAAGGTGCATTTGGTGATTGGATCTAATAGTCCCTCTTTTTCTTTAAATAGTTCCCTATCTCCCAACAGAGCTTGTACCTTGTATCCCTCCCCTTCTTTTTCAATGTCTTTCCATCTTGCCTCATATCTGTCGTTACACCAGCACGTCACTGCTCTCAGTTGTGCTGCATAGTAATAATCTTGTAGGCTGGGTACTGCCATCCCTCCCTCTTCCTTTGGTAGTTGTAGTGTTTTATATCTGACCCGTGGTCTTCTCCCCGCCCATATGAACCTCGATATCAGTCTGTCCCACTCCCTGAATTGATTCTGTGGTATTTGTATCGGTAGTGACTGGAATAGGTACAGTCAGTGTTCGAATTATGAGGGGGCCAATGGGGGCTCAGCCCCCATAGCTATAGTCTGAGCCCCCATAGTCGAGACCCCCTGTGGGGGTCTCTCAAAAAAATTATATAATATTTTTTTTAATTTTTTTTTGTACGAATTATTATTTATGTTACCTAAATAAATTGTTAATAGATCATATTTTTATTTTCAGTTTTTAAAAGAACAGAGTAATTAATGTTGTGGAATAGGCTACATTTCACCTCCAAGCCGCTATGCGTCGCCCATGAGCGTCGCCCATGAGTTTAACGCTACTCCAACCTAGTGAAGAAGAAGCAGACAATTTGTCCCTCGGAAATAGAGTAAATGTATGTATGTAACACAACAACTATACATATATAAATAAACAATAAACCTCAAATGTGCAGACAGACGGAACCGAAGAGAGAACGAGTGAAGAGGAAAAACTCAGCTGCAGGGAGCGGGCGTGATGGGTCTTCTGGATTCTGGACTGACATGAGACACTTTAGAGCTGTAGGAGGAAAAACTGAGGAAGTTGTTGTTACTGTTGTTTACTTGATGTAATGTTGCTGCTTATTTGGTAACATGCTGCTGGTATTTTGATCATTGTATAGTTTTTGCATTTTGACAGATTTGTGGGAGAAAGTGTTAAGAAAAAAGTAATAATTGCCACTTGAGATGATGCAATCTATAGCTTGATGTAATGGCTTCTGATAATGCAGAGCTCTAATTGCAGATGTTGTTATTACTCTCGTGGTCTGAGATAGAAAAGGCATCAACCCCTGGCTGCCTGTGTGACACTTTAAGTCAGTGGTCACCAACCCGTCGATCTTGATCGACTGGTCGATCTTTGAGACTGTCCCTGTAGATCTTTCCATGAAAAAAAAAAAAAAATTAATCTTACCCTGAGAGTCCACATTAAAGGTTCTACTTTTGTTTTGATGTGAAAAGTGATGCTGCACTTAGCACTGACTGAGAAAGTACACATGCAGTTCTACTTTTGTTTTGATGTGAAAATTATGCTGCACTTAGCACTGACTGCACTTAGCACTGACTGCACTTAGCACTGACTGAGAAAGTACACATTACAGTTCTACTTTTGTTTTGATGTGAAAAGTGATGCTGCACTTAGCACTGACTGAGAAAGTACACATTACAGTTCTACTTTATAAAATGCTAATTGTAAATATGTTTGTCAATGTTAATAATATGAGAAAGTCCACATTACAGTTCTACTTTTGTTCTGATGTGAAAAGTGATGCTGCACTTAGCACTGACTGCACTTAGCACTGACTGAGAAAGTACACATTACAGTTCTACTTTATAAAATGCTAATTGTAAATATGTTTGTCAATGTTAATAATATGAGAAAGTCCACATTACAGTTCTACTTTTGTTTTGATGTGAAAAGTGATGCTGCATAAGATGACTGCACTTAGCACTGACTGAGAAAGTCCACATTACAGTTCTACTTTTGTTTTGATGTGAAAAGTGATGCTGCATAAGATGACTGCACTTAGCACTGACTGAGAAAGTACATAATAGTTCTACTTTGACGTTTTAATGTTGGACCAAAGCATTGCATGTAATTAGAATACAGGCAAATAAAAGTAATTTAGTTTAAAGTACAATCTTGGCTGTCTTTTTCTCTCAACGCTTCAATAGGTAGATCTTGCCTTCACCAAAAAAAAAGTGATCTTGGGCTTAAAAAGGTTGGTGACCACTGCTTTAAGTCATCATGATGTGGCGGCTGTAGCTCAGGAGGTAGAGCTATAGTCGTCACTACTCACTTTGGATAAAAGAGGTCAGTGGCTCGAATCCCGGCTCTTCCGGTCTGCATGTCGGCGACGTGCTGCAGTAGTTACTTTTCTTCTCGTTGTTCTAAGAAGATGCTGCTACTTCTAATTTATTTTTCATTCAGTTCTCTTGATTACCTGTGCACATTTGTTTATAACATTATTTATTTTGATTTATACAAGTATTTATTTTATGTTCATTTTATTATCAGATGATAATGTTACTTACTGATTCCTGATAAATGCTGCTGTTGTGCCATACAACTATTTATTTTCCATTCGATTATTTTGTTAGTTTTTGATTTATAAGTGCAGAGACAAATACATGTTAATTCAAATTCATAAATTTGGTCTCATTTTTCAAATTAAATTGTTGTATTTTATAAGGTGCAAAATGCAAATAAGTAAATATGGCATTATATATCAGAGGTGAGTAAGAAAATGAACAAATATTGATTGTTAAGAATGAGACTGAATAATGACATCACACAATAGTCTAATGATTAGACTGTTGTGTGATGTCATTATTACTTAGTATTAGACTAATCCTAATGAGATATTCCTCTAAATATGACTTCGAAAACAGCCACAATTTCAGGAAAAAAATTGTAAAAAAAAGAAAAAAAATTCAGGTGGCCCCCATAGCTCTCAGATGATAATTCGAACCCTGGGTACAGTAACCTTGATAGTATGTTCATTTTAATGACCTCTATTCTTGAATTGAAGTCCAAGGGCATTACTGTCCATCTCTCTAAGTCTCTCTTGATGTTCTGATTTATCTGTGTATAGTTCGCCTCAAACAGTTTCTCCACCCCTCTCGTGATGTTCACCCCTAAGTATTTAATCTTGTCCATGTCCCATCTTATCCCGTACTGTTCCCTAATTTCCGTCGTTGGGGTATAGTTCCATGCTAAGGTCTGTGTCTTTGTCACGTTTAGTTTGTATCCTGAGTAGTGGCCATATTCCTTCAGTAGATCCATCAGTGCCGGGAAGCTCTTGTCTGGTTGCCTCATGTATACTATCACGTTGTCCGCAAATAGGCCTAGTTTATATTCCGTTCCCTTTATCCTTACTCCCTTAATGTCCTCGGTCTGTCTGATCAGTTGTGCCAGTGGTTCTATGAAAACGGCGAAGAGCGTCGGTGAGAGACAACATCCCTGTCTGGTAGCCCTCTCTAATCTGATTCTATCCGTCAAGCTGCCATTCACCTTAACCCTCGCTGTCGGTTCTTGATATAGCGCCTTGATCATCTTCATCGCCCTCCCGTTCAGTCCGAACCTCATCAATGTTTTATATAAAAATGTCCAGCTCACACTGTCGAATGCTTTTTCTGCATTGTTTTTGTATCTCCTCTACTATGTGTAATGTCTTTCTCACGTTGTCCTGTGTCTGTCTCCCTTTAATAAATCCAGTTTGATCTTCATCTATAATGTCTGGCATAAACGTCTCAAATCTCTTTGATATTATCGATGTATACATCTTGTAATCCACGTTGAGTATGGACACAGGTCTGAAACTACTACATAATTCCCTATCCTTCCCTTCCTTCGGTATCATGGTGATTATGGCTTCCTTCCACGAGGGGGGGCATTTTCCCCTCTTCCATCGTGTGTCTGAACGCCGCCCCTAACATGGGTGCTAATTCAGTTCTAAATGTCTTGTAGAATTCCGATGGGAATCCGTCGCTCCCCGGAGACTTGTTGTTTTTAGCTCTACTAATTGCCTCTTCCAGTTCTCGTTCCGTAATTATTTTATTTAATTCTTCATTCTGTTCTTTCCCTATCGATGGTAACTCTAGCTTCTCCAGATATGCTTCTATTTCCTCTTCTCCCGCTGCTTTTGGCTGTGTGTATAGTTTCTCATAGTATTCTCTAAATGTCCTCTCTATTTCAGCTGGGTCTCTCAATATTTCATTAGTCTTTGTATCCCTTATTGTGTGTATTGTGTTCAACTTCTGTTGCGTCCTAATTCTCCTAGCCAACAGTCTGGTCGCTTTTGGTCCCCCTTCATAGTACGTTTGTTTCATGAACCTCGCTTTCTTTTCTATTTCCGTCAATAATTCCCTATTTATCCTGGCCTTTACTTCTTTGATTTCTCCGAGCGTTTCCTGTTCTTTTGATATCTGGTGTCTCCCCTCTAGCTTCTTCAGCTTCCATATCAGACTGTGATATGTCTCCGTTCTGGCCTTCTTCAGCATTGCTGTCTTCTCCATCAATTTCCCCCTTATCACCACCTTCAGTGTGTCCCATAGAATGTTCGGATCTACCGCCCCGTTGTCATTTTCTTCCTTATATCTGGCTATCTCCTCCTTGATCTGACTCACCACCCCCTTGTTATTTAATATTCCTACATTTAGTCTCCAGATCATGTTCCTCCGTCTCCCTTCTAGATCTACTGTCAGATATATGGCACTGTGATCCGATATGTCCGCTACTCCTATTCTGCTCTCCCGTACCCTGTAACTGTCATGTGCGGGTGTGAGTAATGTGTGTATTCCCTGTCCATGGCGTGCATCCCCCTCCAAACATCTGTAATTCCCATTTCCGTCATCTGAATATTCATATATCTACTGATTGGTGCCCGTCCTTTTCTAGTACTCGTGGTGTCTAGGTCGTGATTCAGTACTACATTAAAATCTCCCGCGCATATCAATATCCCTTCTAGTTCCATCACTATCATATCAAAAATGGTCTCATATAAATCCCTCTCACTCTCTGGGGGTGCATAAACATTCACTAACGTAACCATTTGGCCCTCCATTTTCCCCTTCACCAGAACAAACCTTCCCTCCTTGTCTCTTACTTCCTTGATCAATTCAAATTTGACTGTGTTTTTGATTAACGTGATTACTCCTCTCCTCAGGTTCCGTTTAAAGGAACTATAGTATGCATTTTCATATCCAAATCTCTTCAGTTTCTCATGATCCTGTGCTACCAAATGTGTCTCCTGCCGAAAAATCACTTCCATCTCACTTTTTTTACATTTCAACATCACTTTGCCCCTCTTTATCGCATTATTCATTCCATTAACGTTTAACGACATCATTTTTATACCTTTAACCATTGTCATCTTTCTTCTTCTTTCGTCTGTCAGTCCCCCCCATGTCACATTCATTCCCCCCTCCGGTTGTAGCCTCCGCTCTCTTCACCGAATACATATAATGATTAACATAAATAAAAAACATAAACTCCCAAGGCGTTCGGGGGGTCCCTGTGTCCCCCCCTGTCCCCTGCTGGTGGGTGAGGAGTAATTGCTCTCCTAGTGAGAGGCCTCCTCCTGACGGCTTGGGGGTTTGAAACCTTTGCCCCCAACCGCTCGTCATATTTGTCCAGCATTCTTATTGTTTTTATTGCTGTCGTGCTCCTGGTCAAAAGCGCTCTGTCCTTCATTCTGATCAAAGACCCCCATTTCCTAGGTCCCCCTCAATGCGGCTCATATGTTCCAATGTCCCTCTTTCCTCCCAAACCTGTGTGTGGTGTCTTCTGTGTACCCCTTTTTATTTTATTTTCCTCCTCTCTATTTTCTATGTGATGTCCATTTATCCCCTTAATCCCTTCCAACTGTGTTACTCTCAGCGTGTGTCTATGTACTTGTTTCAATATGTTCTGTGTTCCGTCTATCATACCTAATTATATTTCCATTTATTTCCTCCGTCGGCCTGTGTATTATGTGTCCATGTATACGTTATGTTCGTTCCTATATCCTGCCTCTACCTGGGAATGTGTGTTTATGTATATGTTATTTCAGTTTCTATATTTTGTCTCTATTTGGATAGTTTTTCAATCTCTTGTGCGTGTACTCATCCGTTCGTCTCCTCCCGCCTCCTCTCCCCTCCTTCTCCGTCTCTCTGGCCTCCTCGTCCGTCTCCGCCTTCGGTCTGTCACGTCTCACCTCGGCCTTCTCCTCTCTCCTCCCTCCTCTCCCGGGCCTCGATCTCCCACTCTGGTCCATCTGCGTGCCCCCTCCAATCTCTGCTGCAGGCTCCGCGTCTGGCCCTCCTGTCTCCTTCCCTCTCCGTCCTCCGCCATCTGCATCCCCCGTCGCCTCATCTCCTCCGCCGCCTCCCGCGCCGTCGCGTATGTCACCGTCCCTTCCTTCCAGTGAATCCTTAGCGAGGTCATGGGTGACTGGAATTTCATTCCGTTTTCTTTCAGAATTCTCTTCAGTCCCGCGTAGGACCTGCGTGTTATTGCCACCGCTGTCGAGTAATCTTGATCAAACAACAGTCTTTTCCCCTCGATTTCTATCTTCTTGGTCCACGCGGTTCTGAGTATCAATTCCTTAATCTCAAATCTCAGAAAGTTAATAATCACCGCCCTCGGAGGTCTGTCCGGTTTCGGTCTCGGAGCCAACGCCCTGTGAGCCCTCTGTATCTCCATTTTTTCCAGTCCCGTCTCCTTCAGTTGTTCCTTCTTAAGCTCTTCCACATATTGGATCACCGATTCCCCTTCGACTCCTTCTTTCAATCCCCATATTCTGATGTTATTTCTCCGTGACCTCCCCTCCATGTCCGATATCTTTGTCTCCATCTGTTCTTGCTTTTGAATCGCACACGTTAACACCTCGTGTATCTCTGTGCTCCATTCCTCCATCTGCGCCGTTCTAGTCTGTACCTCTGTTACGTTACTGTCCTGTTCCGCCATCTTCTCATCCACCCTTTTGATTTCTGTATTCATTTCACCTCTGAAGTCCTCCTGTTCCTTCCTCAATTCCTCCCGTAACTTCCCAATATCATTTCTTATCGTGTCCGAGTTCAGTTTCATGTTCGCCTGCATCGTGTCCGAGTTCAATTTCATGGTCGCCAATATCCCGGCCTGCATGAGCACGGTCGGCCCATCCTGGCATTTCCTTGTCTGTCTCAGCCGAGACTCCCCCTTCCTCCGCCTGCTCCTTCTCGGTCTCGCCTCGGGGGTTCTGCTCCATCGAACTCTCCTCTTCCTGTGAGTTCTCCATTTCTCTTTCCTTCATATTTGTTTTCTCCTCCTTCCTTCTCGTTTGCATCTTCATTTTTAATCACTTTCCGTCACTTTTCGGGTCCTTATTTCTCCGTTTTTCGCTCTTTTGACCAGGAGCCTCACCGCATGCGTGCTACTCTTCCGCTCTCATACCGGAAGCCCAAATTTCTCTCTATCTTAAGAACATTCACTTATACAAAAACAGACTTAACGGATATATATAACAGACCTGCTGGGGCAGTGGACTGAGAGCAGGGGACACAGACAGGCTGGATAAGATGGTCAGGAAGGCCAGTAGCGTGGTTGGGGTGGAGCTGGACGCCCTAGCGAGGGTGGCGGAGAGGAGGAGCCTTGCTAAGCTCCAGGCCATCAGGGAAAACCCCTCCCACCCACTATACACAGACTTGGCTGACAGGAGGAGCATGTATTGTTATAGGCTCACACTACCTAAATGCAGCACTGTTAGCACAGGAAGTCCTTCATTCCGACAGCCATCAGACTCTACAACGCATCACTGTGCCTCACTGCATCACTGAGCACAGAGTGACAGTTACCATCTTCCTGGACTCTTACTTTTTAAACAGCACTGTGCAATATTACACCTACTGTAGACTTCAGTATATTTTACTGTATTTATTTACTGTATCTTTTATTCTATTTTTATTCTATTTCATTTTATTCTATTTTTTTTTTTTTTTTACTTACATTTTTATTGAACATTTATAGACATACAACACAACATATACAATAACATCAATAACACAACAGTACAATGATGTGGGCCCCTTGAACTCGGCTGCGCTCATCCTCCCAGACCCCCGCAAGAGGAACCCCCCCCCTCCCACCCTCCCCCCCTAGAAACCGGGCTCCCCCGCATCCCAGGTCCGTCCCACACGGGGTCCAGCACTCAGCGACACGGGCATCTTGAATCTGATTGGGCCTGACCCAGTAGAGGGGCGAGGGGCAATACTCCCCCCCACCGAGCCAAGCCCGCTACCTCCCATGCCACCAAGCCCCCCACCCCACGCACAACCAACCCACAACCCACGGGATCCCACTCTCCCGGGTCAAACCGCATGAACCCCCCCCCCCCGACTCCCCCCCCCCCCTGAGTTGAGCCCATTGGCGCCCCCCATATCTTAGGCTGCTGCGCCCGTAGCCGGGCCCCCATCGACACGGGTCCCTTGAATCAATTGGGCCAGGCCCAGTAGAGGAAAGGATAGGGGACTCCCCCCCACCGAGCCAAGCCCGCTATTCCCCATGCCCCCGAGAGCCCCACCCCACGCCCATCGGCCCCCCAACACACAGGGCCCCGCCGGGCAAAGCCCAGCCTCTCTGATCCCCCTGTGAGAGACCCCTCCCTCCCGCCCTCCTCCCCGAGAGATAGAACACCCCCATATCCTGGTCCACCATGCACAGAGCCGAGCCCCCAGATGTTAATGTTAATGTTGAGTGATTTGGAGTGTCAAATTTCCCTCAGGATAATACATTTCTATTATATTCTATTCTATATCTTTTAAAAGTCTCCATTTATTCAACACTTCTGAATTCACTGACGAACTGAACTGAACTGACAAAAATAAGGTGCATAAAAAAGCAAACAAAATTCCTCCACAGGCTACTCACCATCATTAGTAGAGCGGCAAGCGGCGTTTGGGGACAGAGTGAAATCTTCTTAAAACACTGCCCCTCCACTCATTCCTGAACTTTTTTGTTAAGTCCTTCTCCAATGCCAACTGAATTAAATTGGCCTTGCGTTGATGAAGCATACTAAGGCGATGTTCTGTAAAGATGTTCTTGAGGGTAGAAAACGAATTCTCACAGAGTGCCGTGCTAGCTTCAGTAGTGTTGTTGTTGACATCAGTACCCACTAGGGCTGTCCCCGACTAAGGATTTGGATAGTCGACTTTGATTGACCAAAAAAAAGGGTGGGTGGGCACAGCTGACTCAGTGGGCGGGCCCGGCCCCCCAATGCCCACCCATGGCGCCGGGTCTGAGAAGAGAGCAATCTTATTTGAACTTTGACATCAGCCAGCCAAGCTCATGGAACAGGACCACAACTATCCTCTAAAGTTTTCACCACCTGAATGGCAAGAGGCTTGATATCCTGGGTCAAGATAATCAAATCTATCAAGGAAGGAATCTCTGCATGCCTGTCTGTCTGTGGCTTGCATATCTCGAACATGCAGAGACGATGTGGAATCAGAGTAAACCCAAATGACAGGTGTATTTAATTAGAAAAGAAGGGTAAAGGAACCCGGTCACTAGGCAGTCCAGGGGGTGAGCGGGGTGCAGGGTAGTCAGACGAGCGGGGGGGTTCGTAGCCAGGAGTGGGTTCTCATACGGTCCAGGAAGTATTGATCCGTAGGGTAGTCAGACGAGCGGAGAGAATGGTCAGGCAGGTGGAGGTCATACACAGGGATCCAAGACGCAGGAACAGGGTGTGAAGCCAGGAACAAACTGCGAGCAAAGGAGTCATAATACACACTGCGCTAGAGTCCGCCATGTCCACTGATAGCAATATTTTGGAGCTGGGTCTCTCCTCTACCTGACGAGCAGACATGAACTAGTTGCTAGATCTCACCCCAGCCACTCATCTAATTTTTATTATTATCATTTCTTTAATTATTGTATCTGTATGTACCTTAAAGATGTTAGTTACATTTATTCAAATTGTTATGTTTGTTCATATTTGTATAGTCTGTCACAGTGAAGTAAGCCTTGGGCCTCTACACTGTAGTACATTTGCCTGTTTGTGTCGCTGTTTTTTTAATAAATTTTTCGTATTACTTTTCCTTTTAATGTCTTTTTTGTGTTTTGTTGGATGTTTAAAAATGGAAAATGTTAATAAAAATATCTTTAAAGAAAGAAATAAGAGCGACAGAGACAGAGATAGAGGCAGAGAGACAGATACAGAGACAGAGACAAAGGCCTCTTAACAATGCAGGCCTCTGCTTCAACAGGAAGCACTGTGGTCTGGAATCAGGTCAAAGGTCATCTTATAATACAGAGAGGTACATCTTAGAGACAATTCCTAACAAATACTAACTATTACTCTGTCGGCGTTGACATTTCAAAACGACATTGCATTTGTAAAGTGTGTATTAGGACTCGAGAACCCAAAGTTTCAGACTTGTGACCTGCTTGAGACTTGCCTGTCTTGACTTGGGACTTGACTTGGGAATTGAGTGTAAAGACTTGAGACTTACTTGGGACTTGCAAAACAACGACTTAAGATAAGATAAGATAAGATATTCCTTTATTGATAATAATAATAATAATTCATTGTATTTATATAGCGCTTCTCAATGACCCGAAGTCGCTGACAGTAGTTAGGAACAAAGCAAAAACAAAGAAACTAAAACAAAAGGAACATGAGACCATGGGGGGAACAGGGGAAGACAGCATGAGATAGCACAAAAAGACAGAGCGACAGGAGACAGACATCAATCGGGTTGGGGGGGGGTTATGGGTGGGGGAAGGTTGAAGGCAAGGGAGAACAGGTGGGTTTTGAGGCGAGCTTTGAAGGTGGAGAGTGTAGGGGAGTCTCTGATGGACTGAGGGAGGGAGTTCCAGATTCTGGGTGCAGTGCGAGAGAAGTGCGATCGCCAACGTTTTTGAGTTTGGATGTCGGGACAGTGAGGGAGGCCGTGGAGGAGGACCGGAGGGAACGGGTGGGGCGGTAGGGAAGAAGGAGATCAGTCAGGTAGGGGGGTGGGGGGGGCAGGCTGTGGAGGGCTTTGAATGTGAGGAGTAGTGTTTTAAAGTTTATGCAGTGTTTGATCGGGAGCCAGTGGAGAGAGTGGAGGACAGGAGTGATGTGTTCACGGGACCGGGTGTTAGTGAGGAGGCGGGCGGCTGAGTTTTGGACCATTTGCAGTTTATGGAGGGAGCGGGAGGTGATGCCAGTGAGGAAGGAGTTGCAATAGTCCAGGCGGGAGGAGATGAAGGTGTGTATGAGGGATTCAGCATGGGGAAATGTGGTCCCACCTCTGGTACCTGTGGTGCTACAGTACAGTACATGCTGTATTCAAGTCTCTCCCAGGCATATTGCATTAGGAAACACCACAGGTGCAAAGTTTGAATAAAACAAAAAGTAGTGATAATTCATCTGTTCAGACGTTGCCTTGTGTGCAGCGATTCATGAAGCCGATGGGCAATCAGGTGAAATCAGGTGAAATCAGGTGAAAGAAACTATATTTTTTTATAGAGGAAGGTTGCATCTGAGTTCTATTCCATATTCACAAAGCTTTCCAGCGTGCTGATCTGGGGTCAGTGACCACTGTACCACCACATTCATGTCTTGTTATGACTTTATTCAAACTAAACATTCCTGATGCTGATTAAGAGATCAGTAGCCGACTCCTGCTTGGGGTGTGTGACACTTGACTAGCCAGACTATTAAGACGTTGCTGCCAGTGTCTCACCACTAGAGGGCATACTTTAATCACAAAAGAACAGACAGCAGATTCACTTCCCTGTGGTTAAAGAAGTGTGTTCCCAGGCCTCTAGATTGAAACAGTGGACAGTTGAAAAGTTATTTCCTGCTGATTCACCTGCCATTGGCTTCTATTGTATCTGGACATGTGTCTTAAACACCACATAAACCCAGGACAACATCTGACTAAGATGTGTCTTAAACACCACATAAACCCAGGACAACAACTGACTAAGATGTGTCTTAAACACCACATAAACCCAGGACAACATCTGACTAAAACGTGTCTTAACTCAATCAGCGCCAGACCCGAGGATAGTTGGGTTATCTCGCCATGCGTTGAGCGCCAGGACCCCCGAAAACCCGAGTATAGTCGAGTTTATCGTTATTTCTTTTATTCGATATTTTAATTAATTTCTCTCACACGGACCACAGGGTTACCATAGGGAATCACTCTGAGATCATGGGTGCAATACCGGCCGCATAAAGATAGGTGGCAGTATCGCCCACCCTTCTAAACCTTTTTTTCACACACAGTGTTACATTCAAATGTCTCCGGGTGCAGTTTTCTTGGTCAGGCGAGTCTAGCGGTTCACTCAATGGCATTGAAACGCGTCCAATGCCCCCGATGCATGGGTTGTGGTGGATTATGTTGGCGACACGATGGACACCAATACTGGAAATCGCGATCAGACAATTGGAATATTCTTTTTGGGGTACCTCCTAGTGAAGGTAAGGACTATATGACATCAATCCTGCTTTGATCCAACCATGATTTCACATTGATCGTTGCGACCATGTGTAACATACTCCAAAACATATGCTGTTGGTGACGATCAAAGCATCAAAAAACGACCCCCCCCCCCCTTTCATGCATTCATGTTGAAACATAATACCTATTATATACATTTGATTTGGAAATAGTAGTGTGTCCAGGTGAGCAATGCCAACGCTTTTAGTAAAATTCACGTATTGCTCCATAGCACCGTTTCCTGGAATTAGCCAGGATCACTCTGAAACTATATTTATATTCACCACGGTATAACACGCGAACGTATACATGAAATTTTTTAATAATTTTTCACATATTGAACGATGGATAGTTGATGTCAAATGAGCCATAGCATTGTATCCATAGCTATAATATAGAATATAGATATAGCCCTGCAAACACCACCACGCAGCCCTATCTCTTAGAGCAGGGGTAGGCAATTAAGTTTGGCCGAGGGCCAAATCTTTTCCAAGCCATTGTATGGGGGGCCAGAAACAAAAACAATGGCTAATTTAATATATTGATAGTGAAAAAAGTTTAACTCTGTGACAGACCACCTTATAACTAAGACATACATTTGTGGCAGAGGCAGAGAATGGACCAAATAAACTAGCTGCATAGGTGGCATAATAAACTGTAAACGACATACACATTTGCACTGAACATTATACCTTTGTCTTTTTGCCATTTTATTATAAAACCAGAGACAAGCGCCTCTCTCTTATCGGTCTATCTTACATTACGCGCAACCAGCCCGTCTATCTGACAGCCCTTTCTGTGGAGTGCACTGGACTATTGAGAAACAATAGGAATTTTCCATTGGTTCTCCCAGTCCATGTGACCATTTCTAGCATTTCCATTGGCTATAGTGACAGACATAGATATATGAAAAATGGATAGATACAGCGGATTAGATGCAGTCCAGAGAAAACAACCAATCTAGATATTTCAAGATTCTATGCTTTACATCCGTGCATTCTCTGAGAGATGCACAACATTTTTAGATGACAATCGATTCCGATACAATAAAGCAAGTATTTATCACAAACAAATCCAAAGATATTTAATGTTTTACAAAACATGTTTAGTGTTGCGCCCGGCTTTAAAAGCCTAATTGTATTTTTTATTTAGTTAATAAATGTCTTGTTGTAATTCCTTATATACCTAATGTGGATAGTTGATGTCAAATGAGCCATAGCATTGTATCCATAGCTATAATATAGAATATTATTAATATTATTAATAATATTATTATTATTATTATATAACACCACCCTATCTCAGCCCTATCTCTTAGAGCAGGGGTAGGCAATTAAGTCTTCTTGAAGCAGATTCAGCTTTTTTTGCTCTGATTTGACTTCAGTTTAATTGCATTGTTACTGTTCACATGTGTGGTGCCGTCAGTCATATATAAGTAAAGATAAAGTTTGAATGACTTACTGAACTGGTGTTTTAATTTCACACCACACTGCTTGTTTGTTATTTCAGCACCAGGCGCTGTCCACCGACTTTTTTCATGTTGAGCAAGCGCTACATTGCACCTCGCTGCCTACCTGTTATTCACTCTCAACATGGATAAAACAAAGTATAATAAGCATTATTTAGGTGGTGGTAGTTTCTCTATTTGGACATTATAGCTAACATATAGCCTAGCCTAGTTTGTCAAAAAAAAATTATTATTATTATTTTTTTTTTTTGAAAAAAATCTGAGAGGCCAGATATTAAGATGGGCTATGCCTCTGGTGCTGAAAGAGTTAAACACCACATAAACCCAGGACAACATCTGACTAAAATGCCACATTAACGGGGCGGTTAGGTGGCCGAGCGGAGATTGCGTTCGTCACCAGCCCCGGAGCTGAGCTGGATTTGCCTGTTCGAATCCAGCTCACAGCTCCGGGGTTGTCACCAGCTTGGCTGGCCGTCTGCACTGATACAATTGGCTGTATCAGAGGGTGGGAGAAGCTGGCGGGGTGGGTCCGGGTCGTTGTAAACAGCGACTCCTACAGTTCGGTCGGGGCGCCTGCTAAGCGCGGATTGGACGTGAGGGGGATAGTGTGGTCCTCCCACACGCTACGCCCTCTCAATGAGAATCCGCGCTGCCAGGTGAAAAGAAGCGGTGATTGGCTGGACGTGTGTCGGAGGAAGCATGTGGTAGCCTCCACTCTCCCAGATGATCTGACTGTGGGGGGTAAGTGCGCAGCGACCAGGAAGGGACTGGGAATTGGCATACGACTAACATTGGGATGGGAGAAAATCGGAGGAAAATGGAGGGGGAAAAAGACCAAAAAAAAAAAAAAAAAAAATGCCACATTAACATCTGAGTTGCATCTATTTTCCCGAACCCCCTTCCCTTCCCTACAGTGAATAGAATAGAATAGAATAGAATAGACTATACTTTATTGTCATTGTACTTGCATACACCAAGATTAGAGACTCACACTTAAGGTGCTTGTAATAGAAAGTAAGCATAGAATCACACAAGTAATAAAAAAGAAACATAATATCACAATACTATACAATATGATACTATACACACAAGTAATAAAAAAAAATAGTATTGCATCCTAATGATACTGTATTACATCACAATGATAGTGTATTGCATCATAATGCTACTGTATTATATCATAATGATACTGTATTACATCACAATGGGAACATATTTCATAAAACAGGTGACTGTTATGTAGATGTTTGCATGGCATTTTGGTGAAACATGGTGACTGTCTTCAGTTGGTGTGGTGAGTGTGTGTGTGTGTGTGTGTGTGTGTGTTTGTGTGTGTGTGTGTGTGTGTGTGTGTGTGTGTGTGTGTGTGTTCTGCAGGAAACAAGGGCGGCTAAGTGGCGCAGTGGGCAAGGCGCTCACCACTAACGCAGGAGATGCTGGGTTCGAGCCAAGCTCTCGGCGTTGCTTCCGGCTTGGCTGGTCGTTCATACTAATACAATTGGCAGTATTAGTGGGTGGGAAAGCCGGTTGGTGGGGATCGGACGTTGTGGACAGCGACTCCTACAGGTCGGTTGGTGCGCCTGTACAGCAGAATCAGGAAGTATCGGGGGCAGCGTGAGCCTCCCACGCGTTACTCCTCGCCACTGAGAGATCGCGCTGTGCGGGTGAAAAGATGCGACGGCTGCCTCCTCGTGTACCGGAGGGGGCACGTGATGCAAGGCTTCGTCCACATTGCAGCCGACCAGTGGGAGGCATGGTCTAACAACGTTCGAGACAGGGGAGGGTAGAATTGGATAATACGAAATTGGGATGGGAGAAAAATAGAAAATGGGGAGAAAAAGTTGATACAAAAAAAGGAATCTGCAAGAAATAACTACCATCTTTTTCAGTAACGGTAAAAAGAAATGCGCCTTGATTTGAGGCAATCAATCAATCAATCAAACTTTATTGGTATAGCACATTTTATTTCATTTCAGCAAGTGCAACTCAATGTTCTTCACAGAAGATAATTTCAAATAATAATTAAAATAATTAAAAGGCAAGAAACAAACACACGATAATCATGATACTAGTAATAATAATAATAATACAATTATAAAATGAATAGAAGCAATGCAAAATACCTAGGTAAAAGCAATGCTAAAAGGGTGTGTCTTAAGATTTCTTTTAGAAATGTCCACAGATTCAGAAACCCATAAATTCTCCGCAAAGGCTGTTCTAAAGGCTATAGGACCATAATAGATAAGAGCTGCTTCTCCTAATTGTTATAAAGGCTATAGGACCATAATATATAAGAGCTGCTTCTCCTAGTTGTTATAAAGGCTATAGGACCATAATATATAAGAGCTGCTTCTCCTAGTTGTTATAAAGGCTATAGGACCATAACAGATAAGAGCTGCTTCTCCTAGTTGTTATAAAGGCTATAGGACCATAATATATAAGAGCTGCTTCTCCTAGTTGTTATAAAGGCTATAGGACCATAATATATAAGAGCTGCTTCTCCTAGTTGTTATAAAGGCTATAGGACCATAACAGATAAGAGCTGCTTCTCTCAGGGGGCTGGGTGGTGCAGTGGACATTGTGCTCATCACCAACGCAAGAGACACCGGTCTCGAATCCGGCTGTCAACGTTGCCTCCGGCTTGGGCCGGCCGTCATACTGACTCAATTGGCAGAGTCAGCGGGAGGGGAGTCGAAGGGTGGTAGTCTGGTCGTTGTAAACAGCGACTCCTACAGGTCGGTCAGGGCGCCTGCACAGCAAAGACAGGAAAATGGCGGGGGCAGTGTGAGCCTCCTACACGTTACTCCTCGCCAATGACAGTCTGCGCTGGCAGGTTAAAAGAAGTGACTGGCTGCCTCCACATGTATCGGAGGGGACATGTGATGGGCTTCTATCCTCCCTACGACCGGCCAGTGGGGGGCACATGCAAGCAACGACCAGGACAGGGGAGGGAGAATTGGCACGAGAGGAAATTGGGATGGGAGAAAAATCACAGAAAAAGGGGGAGAAAAAGTAGATAAAAAAACGAGCTGCCTCTCCTAGTTGTTATAAAGGCTATAGGACCATAATAGATAAGAGCTGCTTCTCCTAGTTGTTATAAAGGCTATAGGACCATAATATATAAGAGCTGCTTGTCCTTGTTGTTCTAAAGGCTATAGGACCATGATAGATAAGAGCTGCTTCTCCTAGTTGTTCTAAAGGCTATAGGACCATAATAGATAAGAGCTGCTTCTCCTTGTTGTTATAAAGGCTATAGGACCATACTATATACAGTAAGAGCTGCCTCTTTGAACTGCTGTGGTCAGACAAGCGCTACCGGAGTCTCATGGCCAGTACAGAGAGACTCAGAAGGAGCTTCTATCCCCAGGCCATCAGGATGCTCAATGATAATGACACTATGTAACAACCCATCATCTACACTCACTGCACACACATCCACATGTACACACTCACTTTAAACAAACACTCACCTTACCACTCACTTTACTCACTTTAGACACTTTAACACACTTTATATTTATCTATTATTTAAAAGATTTGCACTACATTCATACCGCATTTGCATCCTACCCTACGTTTTTCGCTATGCTGCCTTGAAAACGTCTCACTTAGTGCCCTCTCTAAATTGGTTGGCGCGGCTAAACCCTCAACCTGTCTGTTTGACCCTCTTCCAGCAACTCTCATCAAAAAACTCTTCCCAACTCTAGGCCCTGCCCTACTCAATATCTTCAACACCTCCTTGTCTACTGGCGTGGTGCCCCTGGCCTTTAAATCAGCCGTCATTAAACCACTACTTAAAAAACGGAACCTCCTTGGGGCGCCCTCGTGGCGCATACCATAGTGCCTCGCGCACCATACGCGGCCGACCCGGGTTCGATTCCAGCTCCCGTCGTTATTTGTCGCATGTCCTCCCCACCTCTCCTCCCGTTTGCCCTCTCCTCTGTCGGTCCTGCGTGACCAATAAAGCTGTAAAAATGCAAAAAAAAATTAAATAATAACTAAACCTCGACCCTCTAATCTTGAAAAATTACAGACCCATCTCCAATCTTCTGTTCCTATCCAAAGTGTTAGAACGGATGGTCGCAACGCAACTTACTGACCACTTATCAAACAATAATCTTAATGAATCTTTTCAATCTGGCTTTAGAGCCTTACACTCCACCGAAACGGCGGTTACCAAAGTCACAAATGACTTACTGCTCTCTCTTGACTCAAACCTCACTTCTGTGCTCTTATTGCTTGATCTCAGTGCAGCCTTTGACACTATCGATCACTCGATTCTTCTAGGTCGGCTTGAGAATCATGTTGGCATTCGGGGTCACGCACTAGCTTGGTTTAAATCTTATTTAACTGATAGAACACACTGCGTGATCTATAATGATTTAACATCTGAGTGTGTGGTGTCCCACAAGGCTCTGTCCTGGGCCCTTTGCTATTTTCGATTTACATGCTACCCCTCGGCAATATCATACGCAAATTTGGCATAAACTCCATTTTAACTCTGGCTGATGCTGAAACCCTGATTCATGCTTTTGTCTCATCACGTATGGACTACTGTAATGCACTTTTTTCAGGCCTACCTAATTCAAGCATCAAAAATCTTCAACTCGTGCAAAATGCGGCTGCACGGATACTAACTAGAACTAGAAGATTTGATCACATCACACCAGTTTTGTCCGCCCTACACTGGCTTCCTATTCAAGCCCGATCTGACTTTAAAGTGCTACTCCTCACCTACAAAATTTTAAATGGGCTTGCACCGCTTTATCTATCCGATCTCATCTCCCGATACTCGCCCGCTCCTTCAACCTACCCTGATCTCACCTGGTCGGGGACTGACCTTTAGATTAATCTGTCTAGTTTAGTTAGGATGTCTATTTTCTCCCATCTCTGCTTTTCCGCAGCACTACAAACATGGGAACTCTCCAACCCCCCCATCTCTCTGAGTGCCTGTCTCGTAGTGCTGACCAAGGTGATGGATGTCTCGGGGTCTTGGCCAAGATTGCAGAGACTGCTCTACATGCACCACCGAGGCCACGGATCAGCTCCTTACCGTCTTCTGTCCGTGGTCTGTCGACATGGTTTGTGGTCTGTCAACGTGGTTTCATTGCTGGGTTAAGTACTTCTATTCTATTCACATAATATGCTTACTTCATATATCTACTCTATTCACATATATGCTTACCACTTGTATCTATTGCTATGTCCGCCCACTACAATCACGCAAGCTGTCTAACGCCTGTCCCGTCTCCCTGTCTCCCTGTGAGTTGCTGTCCCGGAGTGTTGACCGGAGTGTCGGACGTCCCGTGATGAAGGCCGGGAGGATGCGACCCTCTCTGCGTGCCCTCCTGTCTCCCTGTCTCCGGCAGTCTCGTAGTGGTGACCGGAGTGCTGGACATCCCGCGATGATGTCGGGGAGGTTGCGACCCTCTCTGCGCCGCCCCCTATCTCCCTGTCACCGGCTGTCTCTGAGCGATGACCAGAGTGTTGAACGTCCCGTGATTAAGACGGGGAGGACGCGACCCTCTTTGCGCCGCTCCTGTGCCTCAAATAGATTTGCTATCAGCTCTATCTTTAAACTTTCAAAATGTTCAGTTGCTATCGCTATCAGCTCTATCTTTAATTTTTCAAAATGTTCAGTTGCTATTGCACGCACTCATCTGTGTTTCACTACACACATGAGTGCATGCTTACCAACTGTTAGTCTGCAACACTACTATCACCGACATCTAAGAAGGGAGATCCCCCCTTGAATGGCCCTTCTAAGGTTTCTCTCCTCCACACTGCCTGTGGTGCATTTTTCCCTATTGTTAGGTTTTAGTGAGTTTTTCCTTACCTTCGCGTGGGGTATGTCTGGGAGTGCTTGCATTCATTCATTTATTTGCATTTCTTTTTAATTTGTTGGACCTTATGGTGTTCTTGTTTTGTTCTTGACTTATTGTTATGTTTCTTCTTGACTTGTTTAAAGAAGACGTGTCCGGCCCATGGGGACATTAAGATTAAGATTTGTTTATTAAGGACAATGCAAATTAATGAACATCATTTACATGTGTATGCATAACATCACAGCATGATAAGGACGTAAATATGCCGGGAATAGCACAGGGCTAATTTCCACCCGTAGTCCTAACATAAAACAAACACAAAACGGACCATACAACGTTCATTCATAAAAACTGACATCACTGACATGACCACACTAACATGACATTCAGTCAGTACAACATCACTAACATCCCTAATGAGTGCATATTTGGCTGTCTAACAGCCATTTCCTGAGTTGGCCCTTAAAAGTGGACAGGGTGGGACATTCCCTTAAGGGGACCGGAAGGCTGTTCCATGTTCCACTTCCCTTTATCGATAGACAATTTTTGCTGAAGGCGGTCTTTCTAAAATGGACCTCACAATCCCCTCTGGTGTTTGATCTAGTGGCTAATCCAGTGTTCCTTTTCTCGTGGATAAACTCCTTGAGAGGGGGAGGGGCTAATCTGTGCAGGCATTTATATACAAAGCAGGAACTTTTATAACGTCTGAGGTTTTCAAAATTTAAAATTTGATGCTTATCCAGGATTTTACAGTGGTGGTATGAGTACTGTTTCCTGTCATATACCTTCAATGCTCTGTTGTAGAGTTGTTCTATGGGTTTCATGGCTGTGGCCCCAGTAAATGACCAGTTTAGAAGGCAATATTCAATGTGAGAGAAGACCATACAGTGTAGGTATGTCTTTGCGGCTTCAAGTGTTAGGGAGGGCCGTATTTGTTTGAAGTTGGAAATGTTGAAGTTGATGGTGTTCCTCACTTTCTTTATGTGTTTCTTAAAGGTCAGGTTTGAGTCCAAGATGACCCCAAGGAATTTGAAGTGGGAAACAAGTTCTAGTTCTTCCTTCCTTCCCTCCTTCCTCAGGAACACATTGGACCGCTTGATGGTTTCTGGACGCTTGCTAAAGAACATGCACACAGTCTTTTTCGCATTAAGTAGGAGACAGGTGCTGTTTAGCCAGCATTGTACCTTGTCTAGTGCGCATGTGAGCCTGGATGTAATCAACTCTATGTCCTTGCCCTGTGTGTAGATGACTGCATCATCGGCATACATCTGTACATTGAGTTCGGGACACACATTTGGCAGGTCATTGATATACAGGGAGAATAGCAGGGGCCCAAGGATTGATCCCTGAGGGACACCTACAGGGTTGTCTAGATATGGGGACTTGGCGCCATTGACCGTGACACATTGTTTTCGGTTTGATAAGTAGGATCTAAACCATTCTATTGTAGCAGCTGAGAAATTGAAGTGAGTTAGTTTGGTTAGGAGGATATTATGGTTGACACAGTCGAAAGCCTTGCTAAGGTCTAAGAAGACAGCACCAACATACTTGTTGCTATCTAGTGCACTCTTGACCTTTTCAACAAACAGACAGTTGGCTGACTCTGTTGAGTGAAGGGCACGGAATCCAAACTGCATTGGGTTAAGTGGGGTGGGGCCCAAGTCGAGATGTTTAGTCATGAGATTCGACACCCACTTCTCTGCAACTTTGGATATGACAGGAAGTATACTGATGGGCCTATAATTGGTCACCAGTGCCTTGTTTCCAGATTTAAAGATAGGGGTCACCATGGCCATCTTCCAGGATGATGGAACTTCCCTGGAGGTGATTGATTGATTCACTAGTAGAGTGATGGGTTTAATGAGTGCATCAGAGTATGTTTTGAGGAAATCAGTGTCGAGCCCGTAGGCGTCCTTGGCTTTGGAGCCTTTCAGAGCCAGAATGATCTTTTTCACTTCAGGCTCTGTTATCTCCTCCAGTTCAAAGAGGGGCTGGGTGTTGGTTACTGGGTTTGGTAGGATACTGGAGGGGGCAAAGTGTTTGGTGCTGTCTAGAACACTATTTAAGAAGTGTTCGTTGAGGGTGCATGCCAGTACTGTGGGGTCTTTAACTAGTATGTCATTCACATTCAGTTCTAGGGGGTCTTTTTCCCGATTCTGGTGTTTGCCTAGGAGTTTATTCAAGGTTTGCCAGATTTTTTTGCCGTTCCCTTTTCCTGCTTCAATTATACTAATAAAGAAGTTTGCTCTGGCCTTTCTGAGGGTCTGTGTGACCTTGTTCCTAGCATGCGTGAATCTCTGTCTGTCGATAGACAGTCCAGACTTTAAGCTCTGTTTGAGGAGTGAGTCCCTGTCTTTCAATTGCTGTCTGCAGCTGTGATCTAGCCATGGGAGGTGGGTTTGTTTTTTGACTTTTTGGCTCCCCTTCCTAGAGAAGGAGGCCATCGTCTCCTTGATTTTTGTTGTGAAGAGGGTGCAGTTTTTCGTGTGTTAACGTGTGTTGTCGGGCCTTACAAATAAATTTGATTTGATTTGATTTGTACCTCATCTCATTTCTGCATTGTACCTCACTGTTACTCATTTACTCTATTGTATATTGTATATGTATATATTTTTTTTATCCACTTTTTCTCCTTATTTTCTATTTTTTCTCCCAATTTCGTGTTTCCAATTCTCCCCTCCCCTGTCTTGAATGTTGCTCGCATATGCCCCCCACTGGTCGGTTGTAGGGAGGATAGAAGCCTTGCATCACGTGTCCCCTTCCGGTACACGAGGAGGCAGCCTGTCACATCTTTTCACCTACCAGCGCGGACTCTCATTGGCGAGGTGTAACGTGTGGGAGGCTCACACTACCCTTGCCATTTCTTGTCTCTGCTGTGCAGGCGTCCCCCAACCAACCTGTAGGAGTCGCTGTCCACAACGTCCAGATTACCACCCATCGACTTCCACCCGCTGACTCTGCCAATTGAGCCAGTATGACGGCCGGTCCAAGCCAGAGGCAATGCTGACACCCGGATTCGAGACCGGAGTCTCTTGCATTGGTGACGAGCGCAATCTCCGCTGCGACACCCAGCTGCACTTTTGTATATATGTATATTGACTGAACATTCCTTTACTTACTTCTTAATTATTACTTTCTTATTACTGTATGTAGCAAACTCTCAGGGGCTCATACAGAAACAAGCATTTCATCAAAAAGTATTCTGTATTTTGTTGTGACAAAATAAACAAACTTGAAACTCCTTGTTGTTCTAAAGGCTATAGGACCATAATAGATACAGTAAGAGCTGCTTCTCCTAGTTGTTATAAAGGCTATAGGACCATAATAGATACAGTAAGAGCTGCTTCTCCTAGTTGTTATAAAGGCTGCTTCATACAGTAAAAAAAGTAAGTAAAAAAGTTATTAAGAAGTAAGTAAAAAGTAAGTAAAGGAATGTTCAATATACATATATACAACATGCAATACAAAGTAAAATGGGTAACAGTGAGGTACAATGCAGAAATGAGTGTAGTGCAAATCTTTTTTATTAATAGATACATATAATTGAGTGTTAAAGTGTCTAAAGTGAGTAAAGTGGGTTTTAAGGTGAGTGTTTGTTTAAAGTGAGTGTGTACATGTGGATGTGTGTGTCATTGAGCATCCTGATGGCCTGGGGATAGAAGCTCCTTCTGAGTCTCTCTGTACTGGCCATGAGCCATCAGCCTCCTCATCCTTCTCGACCTCTCTGCGGCGTTCGACACAATATCCCACTCAGTCCTCCTCAAATGCCTCTCCGACAACCTAGGCATCACCGGTACAGCTCTGTCATGGTTTCATTCATATCTCACAAATAGATCTCAGTTTGTCAGCGTCAGCGGCTCATCCTCCCCCCCGGCCCCAGTCAACCACGGTGTCCCCCAGGGCTCCGTGCTGGGTCCCCTACTATTCACCATTTACATGCTCCCCCTCGGTCAGATTATACGTCACCACGGACTCAACTTTCATTGTTATGCTGATGATACTCAGCTCTATATCAGCACCTCACCATCCTCCCAGCTCCCCCCACAGTCTGTAGTCAAATGCCTCCACGCTATAAAAACCTGGATGGCAACCAAATTACTTAAACTCAACAGCAAAAAGACAGAGCTCATGGTTGTGTCCCCCAAGGCACTGCTCGGGAAGGTTTGAGATCTCCTCCACGTTGATGGCTGTTCCATCTCCCCGTCTCTCGAAGTCCGTAACCTGGGCGTCACCCTTGACTCCACACTTTCATTTCACTCCCACATCAAATCTGTCACCAAGTCTGCCTTCTACCACCTCAGGAACATCTCCCGTCTCCGACCCTCACTCTGTGGCTGAGACCCTGATCCACTCATTCGTCACCTCCCGGTTGGACTACTGTAATGGAGTCCTGTTCGGGGTACCCAGCAAAGCCCTGGACAGGCTCCAGTATGTTCAGAACTCAGCTGCCAGGGTTCTCACTCACACCAAGCCCTGGCAGCACATCACCCCCACCCTCATCCATCTCCACTGGCTTCCAGTCAGGTTCCGCATCACCTTCAAACTCCTGCTCCTCACCTACAAATCCCTCCATGCCCTCACCCCCCGGTACCTGTCTGATCTCCTCCACCAGTACACTCCATCCCGGAACCTACGATCCTCTGATCAAGGTCTCCTCTCCATCCCTCGCACCAGGTTACGGACTTTTGGGGACAGAGCCTTCAGCGTGGCGTCCCCTACCCTCTGGAACTCTCTCCCCCCCCGAAATCCACCACGCCCCAACCCTGGACACCTTCAAATCCGCTCTAAAAACACACCTCTTCACCAAGGCTTTCCCCATCAGTTAGTTTAGATTAAATTAGGTCCATTATCCCCTACCTTCCCTCATCCCCTCTCCCCCCCCCCCCCTGTTTTCCTTTCCCTATTTTTTGTCCTGATTGTGAAGCGACCTTGGGTTCTATGAAAGGCGCTATATAAATTTGATCTATTATCATTATTATTATGAGACTCTGGTAGCGCTTTCCTGACTGCAGCAGTTCAAAGAGGCAGTTGTTTGGGTGACTAGAGTCTTTGGTTATTCTCTTAGCCTGGGCCCTGCAACGCTTGTTATAAATGTCCTGGAGAGTGGGAAGCCCACCTCCAATTGTGCGTTCGGCTGAACGCACGGGCCACTCTCTATAGTCTGCTGTGGTCTTGTGCGGTGCTATTCCCAAACTGCAGGAGGTGATGTTACCAGTCAGGATGCTCTCTATTGTGCACAAGTAGAAGTTATTAAGGATCTTCTGACTCACTTTGAACTTCCTTAGGAAGTAGAGGTGTTGCCGTGCCTTCTTCACTACACTGTCAATGTGTGTGGTCCATGTCACGTCCTCGGATATGTGGATTCCGAGGTACTTAAAACTGGTCACTCTCTCGACCGGTGCCCCGTCGATGCTGAGGGGGCTGTAGTCCCTGCCCTGGCCCCGACCTCCTAAAGTCCACAATCATCTCTTTCGTTTAGCTAACGTTCAGGGAGAGGCTGTTCTCCCGACACCACCGTGCCAGGTCCTCTACCTCTTCCAGGTAGGCCCTCTCGTCGTTTGCAGAGATCAGGCCCACCACGACTGTGTCGTCAGCAAATTTGATAATTGTGTTGCTGTTCCGCTGCGCCACACAGTCATGTGTGTACAGGGAGTAGCGGAGGGGGCTCAGAACACAGCCCTGGGGGGCCCCTGTGTTAAGAGTGATGGATGGGGAGGTGGAAGTCCAAGACCCACTGGCAGAGGTCATAGTTCAAGCCCAGGTCCCTGAGCTTGGCTACGAGTTTGGAGGGGACTATGGTATTAAATGCTGAGCTGTAGTCGATAAATAGCATTCTCACATAGTTCCCCTGCCTTTTGTCCATGTGTGATGATGCTGTGTGCAGCACATGGGCTATGGCGTCCTCCGTGGACCTGTTGGGGTGATATGCAAATTGCAGGGGGTCCAAGGTGATGGGGAGGGAGGAACAGATGTAGTCCTTCACTAGCTTCTCAAAGCACTTCATGACTATGGAGGTGAGAGCTACAGGGCGATAGTCGTTGAGGCAAGCGGGCGTGGATTTGGTCGGCACAGACTTTTAGGACGCGGCTGGGGATACCGTCCGGTCCGCGTCTATGCCAAACGCAACGCAGTTCGGTTTCCGGGTTCCTCTGATTGGCCGCGACACCCACGTGACACGCGCTAGCACGCCCCCTTATCCACCGCTGCCGCTACAGCTCGCCTGTGTGTTGCAGCGCGCGCGGCAGAGTGGCTTTGACGCTCGCTTCCTGAGTCAAGAAACGCGCCACTCTGAGTCAAGAAACGCAGTCATCTTACTATGCTGCTTATGCAGTTATCAGCTGTATTTGGCATAGACGCCTGAGTCAAGAAACGCGCTGTTGGTAACACCACCCACTTCAATGACAGAGCTCTCTTGTTTAATAATATTGTCGCGCCGCCACTCTGAGTCAAGAAACGCAGTCATCTTAATATGCTGCTTATGCAGTTATCAGCTGTATTTGGCATAGACGCCTGAGTCAAGAAACGCTATTGTTGCGCCACCACTCTGAGTCAAGAAAGGCAGTCATCTTAATATGCTGCTTATGCAGTTATCAGCTAGCTGACTAAATGTAAATCTTATGCAACGCCAGTCAAGAAACGACCACCTCAGCAGCATCACGCATCAACTGTAATGTGGAGTGGACTTAAACATATTTACAATTAGCATTTTATAAAGTAGAACTGTAATGTTTACTTTCTCAGTCAGCGCTAAGTGCAGCATCTGCCGCGCGCGCGTCAACACACAGGCGAGCGTCAACACACAGGCGAGCTGTAGCGGCAGCGGTGGATAAGGGGGCGTGCTAGCGCGGGTCACGTGGGCGTCGCGGCCAATCAGAGGAACCCGGAAACCGAACTGTGTTGCGTTTGGCATAGACGCGTCCGGTCCTGCTGCCTTCCTGGTATTCACTTTCTTAAAGGTCCTCCTCACCTCATGTTCTGTATAGGACCATAATTGATAAAAGCTATAGGACCATAATAGATAAGAGCTGCTTCTCCTAGTTGTTATAAAGGCTATAGGACCATAATAGATCAACGCTGCTTCTCCTAGTTGTTATAAAGGCTATATGACCATAATAGATAAGAGCTGCTTCTCCTAGTTGTTATAAAGGCTATATGACCATAATAGATAAGAGCTGCTTCTCCTTGTTGTTCTAAAGGCTATAAGACCATAATAGATAAGAGCTATAGCCTTCTATAGCCTGTGGTGCCAAGAATGACTTGAACCCACATGTCAAGAAGGACAGGGTGTAATTTCAAACAGAGACTTTAACTGCATTTCTGAATTTCCCCATGAGGGATACTGTTAATCAATCAATCAAGCAACACACACACCCACACCCACACCCACCCCCCCACCCCCCCACACACACACACACACACACACACACACACACACACACACACACACACACACACACACACACACACACACACACACACACCGACACACACACACACACACACACTCAGGGGTGACAGTGGCTCGGGAGGTAGAGCAGTCGTCGGGTAATCTAGAGGTTCCCGGTACAGTATGATTCCCGTTCTTCTCCTTGAGCAAGACACTTAACCCCTAACTGCTCCCAATGAGCAGGTTGGCACCTTGCATGGTCACCTCCGTGTACACAGCGCTGGTGTGCCTAAATCTTCACGAAGGTGTATTTAATTCCTGTAATTATCCACAATTAAAATGTTTTATTACGTTATTATAATGCTGCATTCCAAGTCAAGTCAAGTCAAGAGTTTTATTTGTCACGGCATACAAGTATACAATGAAATGCGGGTGGTCTTGCCCGCAACGATGTGCAATACAGTAGTACAACATATAATAGAATCCAATAGACAACATTGTGCAATAAACAGGTAACATAGTGGGACATCACGGTATTTGTACATAGTTATTTACAGAGCATGAAGGACATGCTAGGTCCCTAGGTAGTGCAATACACTGTTACTATACTATTTTTTTTTTTATATATTTTTTTTATTATTGCAAAACAAAAATTATTAAAAGTCAGTACTCAACACATAATACATAATGAAACTAACAGTCAAGGTGGTTAAAATTACATGCAAGTACAAAAACAAGATAAAAAAAAAGTCTATAATAACATTTTAACCGTATACAGTATCCAGCGAAATTACAATTATATAAATGTTTATATAGAACATACTATACTATTTTTAAAGTGACCTTTCTTTATGGCCATAAGTGTGGGCGTGTGCAGCATGAGTGAGTGCTTTCTCATGTTAAAGTGGCTGCTAGTGTGCGAGCGTGCACAGCGTGTGTGTCGTGTGTGTGCTAAAGTGTGCTTGTGTGTGTAGGGTTCAGTGTTCTGTGACCCTCAGTGTTCATTGTTCAAGGCTCTGATGGCCTGGGGGAAGAAGCTGAGCCGAAGCCTCTCTGTCCTAGTAGCTGGTGTTCGCAGGCGTCTGCCTGACCTCAGCAGCTGGAACAGGCTGTTATTGGGGTGGTGAGGGTCTTTCATTATTCTGCAGGCTCTGGATTTGCACCTGCAGGGGAGGTAGTGCAATACCCGTGGTACGCTCGGCAGAGCGCACCACTCTCTGTAGGGCCTTCTTGTCCTGTGCCGTGCTGTTACCATACCAGGCAGTGATGTTTCCAGTCAAGATGCTCTCTACAGCTCCGGAGTAGAAGGACTGGAGTATCTTCCCCGATACTCTGAACTTCCTTAACTGTCTCAGGTGGTAGAGGCGCTGCGTCGCCTTTTTTACAACTGTGTCTATGTGTGTTGACCATGTCAGATCCTCTGAGATGTGGACCCCCAGGTACTTAAAGCTGCTCACCCTGTCCACGGTGGCCCCGTTTATCCTCAGTGGTGTGTGTGTCTCCTGCTGTCCTCTCCTATAATCCACGATCAGCTCCTTGGTTTTACCAATGTTCAGGAGCAGGCTGTTGTCCTGGCACCAGCGTTCCAGTACCTCAACCTCCTCCCGGTAGGCCTTCTCGTCGTTGTCCGAGATCAGCCCCACCACCACCGTGTCGTCTGCGAACTTCACTATGGAGTTGGAGCTGAACTTGGCCACACAGTCGTGTGTGTATAGTGAGTACAGCAGGGGGCTCAGAACACAGCCCTAGGGGGACCCGATGCTCAGGGTGATGGTGTTGGAGGTCTGACCCCCCACCCTGACCGCCTGGGGTCTTTCACTCAGAAAGTCCAGTACCCAGGCGCTCAGAGCGGAGCTCAGACCCAGCTCGATCAGCTTGTCCACCAGTCTGGTGGGGACTATGGTGTTGAACGCTGAGCTGTAGTCAATGAACAACAGTCTCACATAGCCCCCCTTCTGACGGTCCAGGTGAGAGAGGGTGCTGTGCAGTACTTGGGAGACATCATCGTCAGTGGACCTGTTTGGCCTGTATGCAAATTGCATAGGGAGGGAGGCACAAATGTGATCCTTGACCAGCCTCTCGAAACATTTCATGGCCACAGAGGTGAGTGCCACCGGTCTGTAGTCATTGAGACCTGCTGGGGAGGGTTTCTTTGGTACCGGGATAATGGTAGACATCTTGAAGCAGGCAGGGACCACTCATTTCATAGATTAGCAATTAGCCATATTATTAGCAATTCTACATTATTTAGGCCTGTGTGTGCATGTATGTGTGTGTGTGTGCGTGTGCATCGTCTAAAAAGCAACGATGAGAGGAGATATTTGCAGGTGATATTTGCAGTCACAACCGATATACATTTAGCTAAATTGAGCATTTTAGCATTTTGCATTTTTAGATTATATATTAGATTCGATTTAGATTATTGGATTAATAGATTATATATTGTAACTATATTTATTGTAGGGCAAATATAACCGAGAGGGCATACATACCCTCACCTTGCACCTTGTTGCCCATGCGCATGTCCAGAGTTAATTATATTGTTATATTGTTTACGCTGCCTTTTTATTAATTTTTTTTTTTTTTTTACTTCTCCACTGTACTATAATTCTGTGACCTGTACCATGTCTTCTACTACCTGTACCCCCCCCCCCCCCCCCCCCAAACGGCTATGATGCCTGAATTTCCCCAAGGGGATCAATAAAGGAGTATCTTATCTTATCTTATATCCTACATAGATATCAGATGAACGAGCAGCGGGCAGTGGAAGTATCGGTATCTGACTCTCTGAGAGGGACTGACATGCTGAAGGTGACAGAGTCTCTCTGAGGGGGGACCACCCAGGCCTGTCTGGGTTGTTCCATAATAGCCCCTATTGAAGACAAACAGCTAATATGTCCGTCT
>NC_140173.1:99256166-99316745 GCF_963971535.1 Notolepis coatsorum | reverse complement strand
TGTTAAAACAAACAAGACAAAGCAAAACTATCAAACAGAAAAATCTGAAGATTCTCTATCTCTCCCTCCCCCTCTTTCTCCCCTCTCCCTCTCTCTGTCCGTGTGTATCAGTTGAGGGGGAGTATCAGTGTCTACCAGATACACTACACCACTAAGGTACCCATGCACATGTCAAAATACTTCCCAAAGGTCAGTGAATACAACGACCACAACACCAGAGGGAGCTCCACAAAATCATGTTAAACCCAGATTCGGCTCAAACAAGGGACTAAACACGTTTAGCAATTATGCCACATCTATGTGGAATGCCCTACCTAAAGCTGTAAAAGGAATGTGAATTAGTGGTCTGCAAGGGCCTTGAAATGAAGCCTGTGCCCAGCCCGAGCCCGTGAACTTCAGGCCCTGCCCAAAAATAAGCCTGACTGGGTAAATAATATTTTAAGCCCTAGCCCGCATGAAAACCAGATTTTTTTTATTATTATTAATATATATATATTTTTGTATTTGTGTTTTAAATATTCGAAAACACGGTTTTATATGAACTTAATAAATAAACAAAAACGAAAATGTCCAATAGGTCTGCCTAAAATAACGCATATCACGCTGAAAACTAAGAAGCATTTACATAGCCTGTTTCGCTCTTATTAGAATGCCGTCCCCGAGTGCTCGCTTATTAGACAGCCTTGTAAAACGTATTGAAGGCTATAGAATCTTCATTATACAAACAAACAAACAGAAAACAGAAATCAGATTTCGAGCAGAGCAACATAATGAAAGCACAACAAAACAGGGCAGCACAGCACCCAGCAAATAATAAACATCAGACTGACCCACTTCGCTGTTGACGTCAGCAACGCGTTGAAACAACGTTAACAAAACTTCGCCAACCGGCTACATACATCCAAGAACAAATTAAAAACATTCGCCAACTGGCTATGTTCCAACCACAAACCAATGCCACTTCGGTCGGTTCATTTGTTCATCAATCCACCTGAGGGTCATCACTGTTTAAGGGGCTGGGCGATATGACGATATTATATAAATATCGGGTACAGTTCATTAACGATACACTTTTTAAACGTATCGTGGATATCGTGATGTTTTGCCCTCGCGTTAGAGGCCTGCCGCGGGCTGAGATGAGACTAAAAGTGCAGTGCTAAATGCTTTCCTCTCCCCTCTCGCCTTTCCCTCTTGCAGAAAAAAAAAGTCAGTCACACACTACACTTGCCCAAATTACGTCCATCTACACGCACCATACACGCACGCAAGCAGCACACACCTAGCCAGAGACAGAGAGGCGGTGACTTGTGGCTAGTGGGATGCACCCCTGAAACCCCAGGAGTAAGCTCCGACGTTAACGGTACTGCTATCGGTAAATTAGTCTATGAGCGGATTAGCTACAGAGCTAACCAGAGTGTACCATCCATCTGCGACGCAACAGTGGCTGCAACAGTGGACACGGAGTAATGTTAACGTTATGTCGAGTTCATACTACACTACACGTATGAACTCGGACATAACGTTAACGTTACTCCGTTTTCATGAAGTGTTTAATTAGCAGCAATCTGTTGTTGAAAATGTAACGTTAACCGGAAAACCGGAAATGGAATGCGAGGACTAGGAAGCCGTCATGAAGTCGGCTTCTGGACCTTGTAGTCATATATATTGTAGTCTTTTAGTCTTATTAACTAAAAAGATTTTAACAAAATAAAAAGCAGCAGCACTATTGGATAACTGAGTCCATGTTTGCTATGTATTTCTCTCTTTAGGGGAGTAGGACATTTGTTTCACAGTTTTAGCATGATGTTTTATAGATGGCTAGGTTAAACACAGGTTTTTGTTTTTAAGAGGGGGGGGTTTGATTTGATTTGATATTGAAGTTTATTTCAAGTATGCAACCACAACAAACAAACATCAAGTACAGATATAGCCTTAAGCCGTTCAAATAATAAATGTATACATACATGTAAATAAATAAATAGTTACAATATGTAATCTAATCATCTAAATCTAATCCTAATATATAATCTAAAAAACGAAAGGCTAAAATGCTAAATATATAATCTAAGAATCTAAATCTAATATATAATATTACACCCTATCACTGTTCTCCCTCGAGTTCTCCCCTGAGTTCTCCCTGCGCGCTTGCCGGTAATTACATCCAAATGTTTATCTGATGACAGCTTGCGCGAAAGAGGAAACGAAACTTAAGGGAAAACGAAGGTTATCCTATAACCCTAGTTATATGGAAAAAAAAAAAAAAAGTAAAAAAAAAAAAAAAAAAAAATTAAAACGCCGGTGCCCGGCCCGGCCGAGCCCTGAATTATTTATTATTTAAAAATAAAGCCCTACCCAGCCCGAACCCGTCGGGGTCGGGGTAGGGGCCCCGTCGGGCTGGGCAGGGTTGCAGTTCACTAATGTGAATCACTACCCACTTTCAAAACCACTCTCAAAGAGCACCTACAATTCAAAACTGGGCCCCTGTAAATGTCCAAACCCAACCCCCTCCAATCTACAAAAATCTTCATTGCATGATATTCTCACACATTAAATACTGCTCACAAACTGGTTGTTTTCTGGTGTCACTGTCATGAAAACCCATCAAACTTTTGAGCTTGTACTGTACTGTACCCATTCTGCAATCTGTTAATACAGTTTACAATCAATCAATCAATCAATCAAACAGCTTTTTCATAGAGTCATCAAGGTATTTGCCAGGAAACCATTGGCATACCACCACTGCAAATATTCTGAAAACAACATAGGCTGTTTGAGCTTTGAACAGCTTTCAAAGTCTTAAAAAAGCCCTTAATTCAATCTACAATATGCCTACATGGACTAGCTCCCCCCTCCTGTACAGGAATTCATCTACAAAAGAAATAAACACTGGACTCTGCACCAGGTCAGACACCAGAGGTGACTGCATGGCTCCAACGTACGACTGGACCACGTTTGACCAAAACGTCCTGTCCATAAAAGGCAGTCAAACATGGAACAGTCTCTCCATTTCCATAAAGGGAAAGCCCCACCCTTGCTTCATTCAGAGGGCTACTAAAAAATGGCTGAAAGACCACAACCAGTCTATGTGACCACATGTGATATATCTCTAGCCACTCGTATTTCTGTGTATTGCTGTTATGTACAGTATTTGTAAAATTTTTTACTGTTTTTATGTGTCCTGTTTTTATGTATTTGTACATTTCCTTACTGTTTTCATGAGTCCCTGTTTTTATGTTTGGGGGACAACGGATGGAAATTAGCCTCGTGCTAAATCTGGCAATTTTCACACTCCACGGTGTTCATTAATTTGACCATTGTCTCGTCCAAATAAACAAATAAATTACAGTTGCTCTCTCTCTCTCCTCTCTCTCTCTCTCTCTCTCTCTCTCTCTCTTCTCTCTCTCTCTCCCTCTCTCTCTCCCTCTCCTCTTCCTCCTCTCTCTTCTCTCTCTCTCTCTCTCTCTCTCCTCTCTCTCTCCTCTCTCTCTCTCTCTCTCTCTCTCTTCTCTCTCTCTCTCTCTCTCTCTTTCTCTGTGGCAAAATGTCAAATCACAATAATGATGGTATAATAGCATCTGATGGTATTTTGTTTTTCCAGTTTTGTCTTTATCTTGCCATACAATTGTCATGGTGATATTATATTCAAAACAGTATATTTATTCAAATGTCTTAACACTTTCAGTGCCCCGCTGCTTCCGGGATACGGCTATGTGTTGCCACGCATTAAACTAATGGAGTCCGTCACCTTGTTTGTAGAGCTATAAACTATATACTATATTATAGCTATGGATACAGTACTATGGTCATTTGACACTGAGTTTCTTCCGGTTAAGATGCAAAAAAAGAAAAGAAAAAATGCATCCATACGTTCCCGTTTTATACCGTGGTGAATATGAGTTATTTCGGGAATGATCTGGGCTAATTCCTGGGAGGCTGGTTATAAGGCCGCAACGTGTATTATACGTATATATATATATGTCCCTACACACGCTACAATAAAAAAATCAAATGCATATGATAGGTATTATGTTTCATCATGAATGCATTTGATGCTTTGATCGCCATCAACGGCATACATTGTGGACCTTGTTATACACACACGTCAGGATCTCATCTCAAAACATGTTTGGAGCAACGCAAGATTTACCTTGACTAGGATGTGCCCCAAAAAGAATATTCCAATTGTTTGATCGCCATCTGGTAGATCGTATGTCCATTTGGGTCCACGACATAACCCACTACAGCATATGGTTCGGGGGTCCAGAAAATGATTCAATGCGATCGGGTGAAGCCCTTAGATTCGTCATTAGTAGAAAAGAGCGCCCGAGAGCGTTTTGCGGTAGCACCGGTTACTGCATTCTCGATACAGCGCTACTAGCAGAATCTGGCCGGTACTGCACCTTCGGAGTCCCAGTATGCATTTTACAGGCAACATACAGCTCCCTGACATTGAATAGCGTATTCAAATCGAAAAAAAAGGAAAAACTACCCAGAAACGTGTTAACACGTGATTGGCACTTAACGGTTGGGGCCCAGAAACTTGTTAACACGTGAATGGCACTGAATGTGTTAAAAGCAACAATGTGGGTATGGTTAGGGTCAGGGTTAGGGTTAGGGTTAGGGTTAGGGTTAGTTCTGTACAAAGCAAACTGAGCCCACTGATGCTTCAACAGGGCACTGACCTTAGCTGCTCAAGCCTCAAATGGAAAAAAATAAGTAGTGTACACTTTGAACAAAGGAGACACAATAGTTTCTTCCAGTACAGAACGCAGAGTATTTTGTGCAACAATGGAAAACAAATATTCAGCCACCTCAACCACCAATAAACCAATAATTCACAAAAGGTATGTAAAAGAAGAAGGCACACAGAGGGAGTCCAGAGGCTCATGGGTAATGTATTGAAAACACAGAGACAGTACCGCTTGTGGCCAGTAGGGGCCAGAAATGCACATTCAACAACATTCTGCTGAAACTACCTTTTTAACTCAATTAACTTAATTATATTGTATGTATATTTTATACTATATATATTGTTGACAATACTATAGATGGTTTCAACTTGTCGACATAAAACATCTGGATGGACCCAAGCTTTTATCCTATTGCAATGTTTTTGTAATGCAATAACTGACAGGAAATACACTTCCATACCTTAGATGGATCCATGATGGTATACCTTTATATTCAGTAGACCTCCCAGCTCTGTGTAATACATGATGATATACCTTTATATTCAGTAGACCTCCCAGCTCCGTGTAATACATGATGGTATACCTTCATATTCAGTAGACCTCCCAGCTCTGTGTAATACATGATGGTATACCTTCATATTCAGTAGACCTCCCAGCTCTGTGTAATACATGATGGCATACCTTCATATTCAGTAGACCTCCCAGCTCTCTGTAATACATGATGTAGTCTCACTGTAGGGAACAGCAAAGGACCAGTGTTTTGGAGACGGAGGATCATTCAGGGGTAATGAATGTTTTTGTTTGGGCAGAGGAGCTGAGTTATCGTCCCGGGCGCCTGGCGAGGGACAGCAAGCCCTCCATCACTTGGTCCTCTATTGCAGAATTAACCAGTCCTTTAAGATGATTTATACAGGAGGTTCACTCTGGCACAGTTATTGGGTCCTATAGGATCTGGTGGACTGGAGCACTCACACACACACACACACACACACACACACACACACACACACACACACACACACACACACACACACACACACACACACACACACACACACACACACACACACACACACACACACACACACACAACCACACACACACACTTAATTTAAGAAGATCTCCGTCCAATATGAGCTCATCTTTAGTTCCCAACCACAATAGATTTTCCATTCTTCTCAGTTCGTCTTGAGTTCACATACAGCCCCCCCCCCCACACACACACACACACACACACACACACACACACACACACACACACACACACACACACACACACACACACACACACACACACACACACACACACACACACACACACACACACACACACACACACACACACACACACACACACACACACACACACACACACACACACACACACACACACACGCATACTGTATCCACACTGCTCATGCAGCAGACACACACACACACAGTGACCCAGAACCAGACTGTTTAGCTTCAGCACCACGACAGCCGAGTGACAAACACACTGACCCTCTGTCTACTGACCTGGTTAAGTTAAGGAGGGAGGAGAGGGAGGAGAGGGAGGAGAGGAGGAGAGGGAGGAGAGGAGGAGAGTGGGAGAGGGAGGAGAAGGAGGAGAGGGGGAGAGGAGGAGAGTGGGATAGGAGGAGAGTGAGGAGAGGGGGATAGAGGAGAGGGGGAGAGGGAGAAGGGGTAGGAGAGGCAGATAGGAATGAGCAGGGAGAGGGAGAGAAGGTGGGGGAGCAGGATGAGATGAAGGAGCAGGAGGATGGGGAGAAGGGGAGGAATTAGCAGGAGGAGAGGGAGGACATGGAGGAGAGGAGAGAGCAGGAGGAGGAGAGGGAGGACATGGAGGAGAGTTTCTTGCCTCCCACAAGCCGGCTGCAATGTGGACTAAGTCATACATAGCACAAGTCCCCTCCGGTACTTGAGGTAACAGCAGTCGCATCTTTTCACCTGCGCAGCTCGATCTCTCAGTGGCGAGGAGTAACGCGTGGGAGGCTCACGCTGCCCCCGACACTTCCTGATTCTACTGCGCAGGCGCACCAACCGACCTGTAGGAGTTGCTGTCCACAACGCCCGATCCCCACCCATCAGTTTCCCACCCCCTAATACGGCCAATGTGTATTAGTACGGACGACCAGCTAAACTGAAAGCAAATGTGGAGCATTTCATGGCGAGCGCCTTGCCCACTACGCCACGTAGCCGCCCTAAAGTGTCCTTTTCTTGTGTGTTTGACCTATGGTGCATTTGTGTGTGAGTGAGTGCAGAACGTTGTGTTGTGTGTGTGTATGTGTGTGTTCATGTGTGGTTGTGTGTGGAGAGATCAGTGTTCAGTGTTCTGATGGCCTGAGGGAAGAAGCTGAGCCTTAACACTATGGCGTCCGTCCACGTATATATATACGTGTTTCGAAAAAGAGCGTTGTGGACCAGAGCCACGTATATACTCGTGGCAAGTTGTTATTGTTTTATTCCATATTTGTAATGCTTATTAGGTACCCGATCCACTAGCAGGATCTTTTCACATATTTGATTTTCGAAACATGCAGTACCGGCCAGACCCGCTTAGGGGCGCCATCGCTCCACTGCAGTATCATTATGTGGATTTAAAAAAAATGCAAGTACAGTTCTGTGGGCGGATCATAGATCCTTGATTCCAAAAGAAGACCCTCCATCTTGGATCAGCTTGCCGAGCGTTTTTTTCAGCGTGGAATAATGGGATTTATGATTAGCCAATGTGCATATCAATCTACCAGAATCCGATGACTGGTGAGGAAATGCTGCCGGCAATCACATGGCCTGACGGTAGGATAATATTACCCCAAATTACAGCTGGATTGGACATTGTTTTATAACGTAACGTGATCGATCAATGAAAATGCTATATTGAACGCACACTGTATTGCTAATCAATAATATTAATCGGCATTCCCCGCCGCCCCCATTTCATCCATAGATGCTCTGTAATAGTCCGGATGCTACACAGTTTGTTTTATTTCATTCGTATATATACAGCAGAGAGGGTTTCTTTAGATGGAAGGAGTGAGAACAGAACGTGAGAGGGTTTCTTTAGATGGAAGAAGTGAGAACAGAACGTGAGAGGGTTTCTTTAGATGGAAGAAGTGAGAACAGAATGTGAGAAGGTTTCTTTAGATGGAAGGAGTGAGAACAGAATGTGAGAGGGTTTCTTTAGATGGAAGGAGTGAGAACAGAACGTGAGAGGGTTTCTTTAGGTGGAAGGAGTGAGAACAGCACGTGAGAGGGTTTCTTTAGATGGAAGAAGTGAGAACGTAAGGTTATCCTATAACCCTAGTTATATGAGTATAGCGAGCGCTCTGCTCTATTGGAACTATCCCTTTATCCATTCTAACAATGAAAAACTTTCTCCACATGTACACACCTATTTACCTCCGCCTGGCCACACCCACATCCTCTCCTATATAAGCGGTGTCGTGGCCACACAATCAGCTCCTTCCCAAGTCTTTCACCACCGAAGGCAAAGACCATGGGGTCCTCAGTGAGTCAGAGCAGAGCGCTCGCTATACTCATATAACATTATAGATCGTATAGCTTTACGCTCTGCTCTATTGGAACACAGGAGCTGAGCAGAGCGAAAAGCTCGACGGATGTACCCGCTGAGGGGAGGACCCAAGCCTTTATGTTGTATATTAAGATCCCCTGTATTCCAAATCAAGATATTTAAATTAGCCATAGTCTAAACAGGTTGCAGTATTCCTGTGTGTAATTCGTCTGGAGTAGCAATTCATAATAGATATATATCCAACTCTTAAGGTCCTGTTGAGAGCCGAGCTTGAGCATAAAAACAAACATATAAAATAAACATACATATAATCCCCTATTCCCATCCCCCTCCCACCCTTTAAAATACACAACCAGTATCCCCATATCAAGCAATTCAACCATAACTCCCCTATGCAATTTGCCATAGGGTTTAAAACTATCAATTCTACCATTAGTAGATTATTCTCAGTGGCTTGGCCACTCTTCCGTTAAATAAAAAAGGAGATAAAAATATAAAATATGCCTCAAAGAGTACATTCACTTAAACCTTATACGAACTTGGCTAAGTTTAAACACACCGTAGAAATAGAAAGGAAAGGCATTGGAGCTAAATAAAAGATGCCTCAAAGAGTAGAGTACAAGATTTTTAATATTTTATTTTCATAACAATTATTAATAATTTAGATTTTTTTCCCCCAGTGTTTCTCATAGCTACGAGTAACGATTACTCACGCCCATCCCTAGTATGCACACGCACAGTATAATATGCATGTAATAAATAGTTTGTTAATAAACTCTGTTACTTGAACAATTTTCACTGTGCTCCTAAATTTCTTTGTGTGCTCCAATTTTATTTTTTTGATTTTATTTATTTAAATTTTATTTAGGAGCACATGTTAGCGTAGACCCCTATATATGGAGACATTAACATTACGTTATCAAACATAGGTCGAAGACTGTAAAAAAAAGTGTCGACAATGTTTTATAATCTTTATGTACATTTTCATCATAAAAATTCTGTGCCCCCGAAATACAAAAAAAAGCCCCCGAAAATCAATTAAGGGGGGGAAAAAAAGCCCTGGAATATTTTTTTTCCCCCTCTAACCCTGCTTTGTCCACATTGCAGCCGACCAGTGGGAGGCATGGTCTAACAACGTTCGAGACAGGGGAGGGTAGAATTGGATAATACGAAATTGGGATGGGAGAAAAATAGAAAATGGGGAGAAAAAGTAGATAAAAAAATAAGAAAACGCTGTTTCTTTATTTTTTATTTATTTGTTGTCTTTTCCCCCCTCCTTTTTCGTCCGATTTTCTCCCATCCCAATGTTAGTCGTTATGCCAATTCCCAATCCCCTTCCTGGTCGCTGCGCACTTACCCCCCACAGTCGGTCTGGGAGAGTGGAGGCTATCACGTGCTTCCTCCGACACACGTCTAGCCAATCAACCGCTTCTTTTCACCTGGCAGCGCGGACTCTCACTGAGAGGGTGTAACATGTGGAAGGATCACACTACCCCCCTTAGGTCCTATCCGCGCTGAGCAGGCGCCCCCCCCGGTTTGAGATCAGGCGGGCTGCTGCGTTCTGAATGAGTTGAAGAGGCTTAGTGGCAGTGGCCGGGAGGCCAGCGAGCAGTGCGTTGCAGTAGTCGAGGCGGGATATGACTGTTGATTGGACGAGGAGTTGGGTGGCTTCTTTTGTCAGGAAGGGGCGGATCCTTCTGACATTGCTCAGGAGGAATCTGCAGGTTCTGGTTGTCGCTGCGATGTGAGCAGAGAAGTTCAACTGGTCGTCGACGACAACACCAAGGTTCTTGGCAGTCGGGGACGCGGTCACAGCTGCATTCTCGACTGTGATGGAAAGGTCGGTCAGGGGGGAGGATTTGGCCGGCAGGTGGAGAAATTCTGTTTTGCTTAGGTTCAGTTTGAGGTGGTTGGTCGTCATCCAGGCGGAGATGTCGGACAGACAGGCCGAGATCCGCTCAGAGACGTGGATATCTGAGGGAGGGAAGGAGAGGAAGAGTTGAGTATCGTCGGCATAACAATGATAGGAGAAGCCATGAGACGTGATAATGTTACCCAGTGATTTAGTGTTGAGGGAGAAGAGAAGGGGTCCTATAACCGAGCCCTGGGGGACACCCGTCCACAGGGGGCGGGTGGCCGACAGGGTCCCTCTCCATGACACTTGGTAGGAGCGGTCATGAGGTATGATGTCAGCCATGTCAGCGCAGAGCCAGCCACCCCATTCCTGCGAGGGCCGCGAGGAGGATCTGATGGTTGACTGTGTCGAAGGCTGCAGATAGATCTAGGACAGGGAGGGGCAACTGGCGGCCCGCATGCGGCCCTCACCGACACTCCATGCGGCCCCAGGCCAATATTTATAAAAAAAAATTAATTATAATATTTATTTTTAATTTTAAATTTTTTGCATTCGACTAAGAGGTTGGCAGTCGACTATGGCTCCTTTCGATCGATTAGTCGACTATTCGACTAATAGGGGTCAGCCCTAGTGTGGACATATTCAACACTGTTGAAAGTGCCGTGCAGCAATATGGGGGGTTTGATAAACTGTCCGCTGTTGTTACCGATGGAGCACCCGCAATGAAAGGAAAACACACAGGATTCGCCGGGCTTCTAAGGCAGAGTGGCGTTGAGTGTCCAATGCTGCACTGCATTATACATCAGGTATTATTGCACTTTTGATTTACTGTTGTAGTGAAATGCAGCAGGAATGCTGCTTTGTGTTTGTTGAGCAGTGGGCTTTAAGTGCATACATTTATTTTAATAGAAGCCTTCATTATAATTTGTCACTTTTGTATATATTTGGGTTACACAGCAATACTTTCAAATTCAGCTGTATTTATAAATTCATAAAGTTGAAATTAAGCATTACTAAATGCGTTTTAAATGGAATAAAAACAAAGTTACAACAAACTATAATAGTTTATGCCTTATTTATCACATCTGTGACTATTATGGGCTATTTGAGTGATGGGGTACTACTGGCGGGACTGCCGATAAACAATGCGGACCCCAGATTGATTGTGGAAATTTAGTGGCCCTCACCATATACAAAGTTGCCCACCCCTGATCTAGGAGAATCAGGACAGAGGAGAGGCCTTTCGCTTTTGCTAAGTGAAGTGCTTCTGTGACCGCAATGAGGGCCGTTTCTGTGGAGTGGCCAGTCCGGAAGCCAGACTGATTAGGGTCTAGGAGGTCATTCTGTAAGAGATAAGCAGTAAGTTGGTTGGATACAGCACATTCAAGTGTTTTAGAAAGGAAGGAGAGAAGAGAGACAGGACGGTAGTTGCCTATGACGGTGGGGTTCAGGGTTGGTTTTTTTATGAGCGGCGTGACTCTGGCTTGTTTTAGGGAGGTGGGGACCACCCCCGAGTTGAGTGAGGAGTTGATGGTTGCAGGAATGGGAGGATGTCCGGTGCTATGGTCTGGAGGAGTGGGGAGGGTAGCTGGTCCAGCTGGCATGTAGTCGGACGGTTCGATGTTACCAGTGTCAGGGTCTCGGCTTCGTGGTGTTAATGATGCTGGGATTACGGGAAAATATGAGATCCAAGGAATTGCCTGCTTTGTGGGTGGGAGGCATGGCAGTGGGAGTCAGGTCAAACGATTGTAGGAGGGAGACCACTATGACTGACTGAGATGAGTCAGGCAGGTTGAAGTTGCCCAATAGAAGGAGAGGGGTACCATCTTCCGGTAAGGAGCTTAGAAGCATGTCCAGCTCATCTGTGAAGTGATCGAGCGGACCCAGAGGGCGATAGAGTGTAACAATGGTGAGATTGAAAGGATTAGAGACAGATACTGCATGATATTCGAGAGAGGAGAGTGACAGTTCTGGGAGTGGTGTTACGTTTGTAGCCCATGAAGGAGATGTCATGAGGCCAGTGCCTCCACCCCGTCTGGAAGTTCGAGGTGTGTGAGTGAAGTTATAGTTTGTAGATAATGCTGCAGGTGTTGATGAGTTATTGGGGGTTATCCAGGTCTCAGTTAGAGCCAGGAGCTGCAGATTTAAACTATGGGCGTAGGCAGTAATGAAGTCAGCTTTTTTGACTGCTGATTGACAATTCCATAAGCCTCCCCGTACTGTGACAGGTGTATTAGTGGCTGTAGGAGGGTAGGAGAGATTAGCCGGGTTGCTAGCAAACTGCTGTGGGTGGGTTGAATCTGTTCTGGAGGAGCAGATTGTGGATATAGGTATGAGACACATTGTGGTGTCAAGAGTGGCAGGGAGGAAGGGAGGTAGTAGAGAAATGGGAGGGAAAGGAAACATTTTCAGAGTGGAGTGAAAGATAGGACTAGGGTGTACTTAGCACTAGGTGGATCGGTGGATCCCTCTGCGAAGAACTCCAGGAAAACTCCTCTTTGTCCCTCTTCGTTTCTCAACGCTTCGCTGACGCTAAGCCAGCAAGCCTTTAAATCTCTATCACTAATTAGTGCTGTCTTAACACCTGGCCCTTAATGGGGGCACTTAACAAAACAAAATGGCAGTTTTAAACACGCCCCTTTAATCAAGTCAGCTGGTTCCTCACTTTTAAGATTTCACTAATAAACTTAAAATGGCTTACCCTAGGTTTCAGTATAAAGCAATGTTTCTCAGTGAGTGTGTCCTGTCCTTCATTAACAGATCTCAGTACAGAGTGATTTCAACACAGATTGGACATTCTCTGTTGTGTTAAAATACAGTCTGTTATGTTAAAGAACATTCTCTGTTGTGTTAAAGAACAGTCTCTGTTGTGTTAAAGAACAGTCTGCTGTACTAAAAACAGTCTCTGTTGTGTTAAAGAACAGTCTTCTGTACTAAAGAACAGTCTGCTCTACTACAGAACAGTCTCTGTTGTGTTATAATTAGTGCTGTCAGGCGATTAAAAAAATTTATCTAATTAATTACAGGATTTGTAATTAATTAATCTAATTAATCGCATTTTAATCGCATAACCATTCTATGCCTGATATTCTATATTCTATAATCATATTTCAAATTGCATGTGTCCGGATGGCAGAATTCAGTACTGTATCTACAAAACCTTCTGTTTAATCATATTCCATCTATTAATTTGCTTAGATTTTTCAGGTCTGGTCAATTTGACCATAGTGTTATTCACAGTCAAAGATACAAATTTTTTTTTATTGATATTCTCATTTGGTTCATTACAATTTACTCAAGCCTAGTAACAGACAGTCTTTCTGACACTGGGAATACATTCCCTGAGATCCATAGATGTCCCTAGAATCAGATACCAAGAACATGCAAATGGACCATATAAAAAAAAGTCTGTAATGTGTATTCTACGTTCTTATGGAATGAATGAGATAAAAAATAATTATATACAAAAAAAAAAAAAAAAAAATTTGTAATTCATTTTGAGTTAATTTTCATAACGCGATAATTTGCTGTGTAATTAATTAATCTAATTAACGCGATAAACTGACAGCCCTAGTTATAATACAGTCTGTTATGTTAAAGACATTCTATGTTGTGTTAAAATACAGTATGTTATGTTAAAGAACATTCTCTGTTGTGTTAAAAAACAGTCTTCTGTACTAAAGAACAGTCTGCTGTACTAAAGAACAGTCTGCTGTACTAAAAACAGTCTCTGTTGTGTTAAGAACAGTCTGCTGTACTAAAGAACAGTTTGCTGTACTAAAGAACAGTTTGCTGTACTAAAAACAGTCTCTGTTGTGTTAAAGACATTTATTTTCAAATGTTGTTTTGCCGGACAATGGTAAATGTAGCCAAACTAACACTGTGGTTTGAAATAAAACGATTGAATTGAATTGAATTGAATTGAAAGAACAGTCTGCTGTACTAAAGAACAGTCTGATGTACTAAAAACAGTCTCTGTTTTGTTAAATAACAGTATGCTCAGCTGTACTAAAGAACAGTCTCTGCTGTACTAAAGAGAAGTCTCGGTTGTGTTAAAGAGCAGTCTGTTGTGTTAAAGAACAGTCTGCTGTACTAAAGAACAGTCTACTGTACTAAAGAACAGTCTCTGTTGTGTTAAATAACAGTCTGCTGTACTAAAGAACAGCCTGTTGTGTTAAAGAACAGTCTGTTGTGTTAAAGAACAGTCTCTGTTGTGTTAAATAACAGTCTGCTGTACTAAAGAACAGTCTCTGTTGTGTTAAATAACAGTCTGCTGTACTAAAGAACAGTCTCTGTTGTGTTAAATAACAGTCTGCTGTACTAAAGAACAGCCTGTTGTGTTAAAGAACAGTCTGTTGTGTTAAAGAGCAGTCTCTGTTGTGTTAAATAACAGTCTGCTGTACTAAAGAACAGCCTCTGTTGTGTTAAATAACAGTCTGCTGTACTAAAGAACAGCCTGTTGTGTTAAAGAACAGTCTCTGTTGTGTTAAAGAACAGTCTGCTGTACTAAAGAACAGTCTGCTGTGTGTTTTTGGGGTGGACATGGTGTTGAGACCACGTGAGGGTGTCTGAAATGTGTTTGAAATCTAAAACTATCAACACTTTCAACAGATGAGCCATTGATGGGAATAGGATGTGAATGAAGTCAATGATTCCTTTTGTCTTATTGACATTTAAAGAGAGGTTGTTGTCATGACGCTATGTCATGTGTCTCTCTGCCTGCCTGCCTGTGTGTCTGTGTGTATGTGTGTGTATGTGTCTGTCTCTCTGCTTGCTTGCCTGTGTGTGTGTCTGTGTGTATGTGTGTGTGTGTGGTTTGTGTTTGTGTGTGTGTGTCTGTCTCTCTGCTTGCCTGTGTGTGTGTGTGTGTGTGTGTGTGTGTGTGTGTGTGTGTGTGTGTGTGTGTGTGTGTGTGTGTGTGTGTGTGTGTGTGTGTGTGTGTGTGTGTGTGTGTGTGTGTGTGTGTGTGTGTGAGTGTGTGTGTGTGTGTGTGTGTGTATGTGTGTGTGTGTGCGTGCGTGCATGCATGCATTGCGGGGTGTTATCCAGAGGACGTGATGTGTGTGGTTTATAATGAAAAGGATTTCTCAAGTCTCACCACCGAGGGATTGAAACAATGACAAAAGTGTTTGTGAGCATTTACAGAAATAAGAAAAACATTTTTATTTCAGTCTTGAAATAATAATCGCTGAATAAGAGAGTCTGATGGCCAGAGCTGGAGAGAAATATCCTTTTAACTTTACTGTATGAGCATGTGTGCGTGAGTGTTTCTCTTTCCATTATAAATCACTTTTATTTGTTCATAATTAAGAAAAGGAGTGGGGCTAACACTACAAAGCAGACAATAACATCCCAGTTCTCTGCAGCTGAGGCCCATAAGCCTCCTTTTAATTGGAAGTGGATCAGTGGATGAGATCAAAACGTCCACATGGACGTGGTGCTGTGGTTCTACACGCTCCTCCTGAAGCCTCGTCATCCTCCCTCTCTTCTCTGCATGCAGCACATTGACCTTTGACACCTCAGGGCCCTGTTCCCCGTACCTGGTTCAACTAAGTCGATCAAGATGTCATTATCCAGATTCAGTTAACCCGATGTTTGAAGCCGGGATTTTCCTGTTCCTCGAAGGTGGATTCAGTCTCGTTAACTCAAGCCAGACTTGAGACCCAGGATAAGTGCGCGCGGCCGCTCCAGTTGAAAAGCCAGCACGTATCGATGGCAGAGATCCTGATTCTCTAGCGGCATTGATTGATTAATTGATTTAGAACTTTATTAACATATTGCAGTACGGCTCAATCGCCTCGCCGACAAGTTAAATGCGTTATCTATAGGCTAATTTTAAGTCCCTCATTACCTCAATCAATCAGATTATATTTCTTTAAACTTGCCTGCTGGATTGAATAATCAAATGAGATCTTGCTAGCGAAAATAATTAGTTGAACTGTTATACAGAATAACGATACGGCTCTCTTCCCATTGATTGATGTATGGTCGATCTTTTACTTATCTCCACTGTGGTCTAACGGGTTCTTCTTTTGACTTTCACGCAGACGACCGGGGTTCGAAACCCAGTCTTTTCCTTCTTTTTGCGATGTAGGAATAATTCAATTTGGTGCACGTTGAGAGCTATATAAAGAATGACATCCTCAATGCATGTAGATTTATAATATTTTAACTTACAACTAGGCTACTTTGGCGTATAATCATTCATATTATATTCCAAAAAATTATATTGGAAACACGGGGATTCGAACACCGGTCGCTGGGTTGCCAGGATTGCGCACTACCGCTGCGCCACTGTGCCAGATGGGATACATTCATTGTTTATACATTAATGAACAAGAGACCCGTGTTTAGAATATTCTTTATTTTGAATGAAGTTTTCTCTCTTTATCCTCATTCATTAATGTGACGTCAACGGCTCATTCAATCTCTCAAATCCGTCAAACAGCGCATCTCATCAGACATCTTAATCCCAGTTACAATTAAAATAACCACATAATGTGTACATTGCACCGAGCGAGCGCCACGGTATATATAACGTGCATTATTTAGGACAAAGTGAATTTAGTATCAGCATTTTGGGTCTATTTTACATTTCAAAAGCCCCCTCTGGAAGAATGGAGCACAAAAACGTAATTCAGAATGGTATAATGCAGATCGTAGACTGTGGGAATAATTTCAGGAAACGAGCTGTCACTTTCTTTGCGGGGGCGTGGCTGTGCTTCATCCGGCTAACTTGAACTTAAACTCTGCTTTCGACCAGGCTCAAACTTTTGGATCTGTTGTCATGGTGATTTGGACAATCCAGGTACGGGGAACCGGAAAGTCCGGCTTAAGTCAGACTTAACCGAAAGTTATCCGGCTAACTCAGTTATCCAGGTGCCCTGCAGTGCAAATACATTTCAAAGTGGCCATGTTTTTTGTAAACAAATTGCAGAGGTGGAGAAGTATTGCAGTAGGCAGTAGGTTACTGTATATAACAGAATACACTGCAGTAGGCAGTAGGTTACTGTATAACAGAATACACTGCAGTAGGCAGTATGTTACTGTATGTAACAGTAGGTTACTGTATGTAACAGAATACACGGTATGGTCTAAAATTTATATCACCGTATAATTTGAAGCATAGTGGAGGTACTTCTCAAGGTGGGGTCCGGGAGGGGGGGGTTCGAGCTGGAGCATATGTGTGTAGGTTTTTTAGATAACAGGTATTAGGGGTATATCTTATATAAGACAACTAACAAAAATGTGATCTCATTGGATGTGCCCTGACAATTAATGCTTGTATATCTTATCGTGTGTTGTCATGTTTGTTTATATGTTTGTTTAAAAAAATTATAAAAAAATAAAATACAAATAATTTGAAGCATAGACGGTAACGGTATATATCACGGTATATTAATTTATCTTAAAATGTCTATATAAATGCCTCTGAAGGGGTAAAACACTGGCAGCTATTACTGTACTCTTGTATTTACTAGGACATATTTCACATAGTACAGAGGTATTTTAAGAACATTTATTGTGCAAAACTGCAATAGAAAAATGCAAAACCTGTTCTCAAGTTACTTCCATCTCTGAAAAACACTTTTTTCATGAAATACAATAAAATCAAGCGGCACAAAGTGAAAATAAAAATAACTGCAGGACAGGAGGTTTCTTTCCCTCAAACACAATAAAACTCCATAACTTAACTTTAGTGTACATGTTTGACAACGTAGAGAGAGAGCGAGAGAGCGTCATGTAATAGGTTTGAGTTTGAGCGTCCTAAGTTGCTGTAGTTGATGATGTCACACCAGGATGTCATTGTCAACACACAGATTTGGAAACGAGAGCAGCCCGATGGATAAAGCAATATAAAGAAACGAATAACCAATAAATCTTTGAACCTCTGTTGTCAAGCCTCGTCAATATACCCCCCTTTCCTCACTAATGAAACTGGTGCCGCGGAATCACGTTAGAACGTTAGCCCATTGCTGCGCTAAAGCAAGTCTCCTCTCAGCCTCCTTAGCCAAATTGAAATGCCCAAACTATATGGAAAGGTCCGTAAGCAAGTGGAGAAAAACTCAGTACAATTAAACACTATGCAACGACCACTGCAAACGTAGAGTGAATCGTCAAGTAACGTTAACGTCATTGCTACTGCTGTGACTAGCTGCTCTAGTCTACCGGTCACAAGGTATGAAGGTATAGTCAAAATCCATACCGTAGCGCAAATTCATACCGTTTATACCGTATACCGCTTATACCGTCCACCCCTACACTGCAGTAAGATCTCAGTGTAGATTCCCACTGTGAACATACTGAGAAATGTATGTAGTTATTCCATTGTGAAGCGCCTTGTGTCTAAGCGCGAGGAAAGTGCTGTAGAAAAGGTGAGCATTCTCTTCCACGCTTACCTGCTACACCAACGTGTGCAAGTTTGCAGGACAGAATCAGTGATTTCAAGCATAGGTTCATCTCATTCATGTGAATATGGGTCATTTAGGGTATATTTTAGGCTACATGAAGAACTGCTGTAAAGCTGGGAGAGACTAGATGCCCTCATGAGGCCTGTATACCCTTGTGGATCCATCGGTAGTCACTAGGAGTCGTTGTTTGCAATGACCGGGACTCTTAACCCTAACCCTAACCCCACCGGCTTCCCACCCGTGAACACTGCAGACCGCGTTCATGGGGATGACTAACCAAGCCGGAGGTACTGCTGCTGGGATTTGAACCCCTAGTCTCTGTGGTGGTAGGCGAGTGCTTAGACCCCAACATGGCATCTAGTCTCTGTAAACCTACATGATTTCTAGTTTACAATGTGATATGAAGGCTTTTTGAGAATGAAACTGGCACCCACTATGGTAGCATTGGGTTTTGACAGCTGCTGAAAAATCTTTTTTTGCCAAACTATAAAAGAAAAGTGTCATTTAGGTAATTTTTGGATGCAGTATATGTTTTTACAGCCATCGCACACAAGGCTCTTGCATTATGCAATCACACACATGTATGGTTGGCAACGGTTAGGGCCGTCCAGTTGCACAGTAAATCACACACCTAGTGATCGCAGCCCTCGTGGAATACAACGTCAGCATGACGTTACCACAGTCACAAGGTTTTCAAAATATATAATTGTGACTCTTGGAGGCTCAGCAGTCATCTCCACTGTGTCACCCCGACTAAGGTTTCAGTTTTCAGATCAAACTCTTCAAGAGTGTTTGTGAGTATACCCCACAGTGATATGGCCACTAAATCCCAGGTTGAGGCTTTAACTCTTTAATTAGGGCTGCTGTCCTGTGGACTCAGCGGAGGAGGGGAGTCGTGTCATGATGATCAGGTCTCAGACCTGCTCCAAATTATACAGCTTCAGGTATATTTGAGCAAGCAAGGTCAGCAACACACCGATCCTTAAACACCAGTTCTCTCTATCTTTCTATCTCTCAAACACATAAATCGATATAATGACAAGATTTGACTTTCGATGACAACCCTCACCTGTTATTAGATTACAATCATCTGTCTTTTGCTTACCAAGATGTCTGCAACATTGACGTCATGGATCACCATGGATACCGAGGCTGCCAAGGACAGACGATGAGTCAGAGTAGTCATGGAAACATTCCAAAATGGTTGCCCCTTCACTGTGGGGCACCGGCTCCCGGAGCTGCAGGAAGTCCCTGAGAACCAGATAATTATATCATAATCTTTTTTATTGTGTGTGACACGGTTGGCCAATTCTTGTATGAAAGGTGCTATACAAATAAAGATATTCGTTTATTATTTGATCCAGTGAGGTGGGAACACTGCATCTTCCTCGTTTGAGATCCAGTGAAGGTGGGAACACTGCATCTTCCGTATTATTGCCACTTAGTGGAAAGAAGTCTTGACAGAATAACCCAGTGCCAGAGCCTCTATGTGCCAGAGCCTCTAGGTGCCAGAGCATCTAGGTGCCAGTTCCAGAGCATCTAGGTGCCAGTGCCAGAGCCTCTAGGTGCCAGTGCCAGAGCCTCTAGGTGCCAGAGCCTCTAGGTGTCAGAGCCTCTAGGTGCCAGAGCCTCTATGTGCCAGTTCCAGAGCATCTAGGTGCCAGAGCCTCTAGGTGCCAGAGCCTCTAGGTGCCACAGCTTCTAGGTGCCAATGCCAGAGCCTCTAGGTGCCAGAGCCTCTAGGTGCCAGTTCCAGAGCATCTAGGTGCCAGTGCCAGCGCCTCTAGGTGCCAGAGCCTCTAGGTGCCAGAGCATCTAGGTGCCAGTTCCAGAGCATCTAGGTGCCAGAGCCTCTAGGTGCCAGAGCCTCTAGGAGCCTGTGCCAGAGCCTCTAGGTGCCAGTAGACACATGAGAACAGTCACTACACATGTTGTTGCAGAAGAATCATCTGACTCACATGGCGGCAGGGTCAGCAATTTAGTCTGTCTCCTCCCCCTAGTTTATACTTGTACTGTAGTTCATTAGCAGCACTGCTCTGCTTTTAGCTAATCAGCCAGGAAGTGTCAAACACCTGGATATGACGAGCAGAGGACAGAGAGCTCAACACTAGACAGCCACTAGAGAACTCAACACCAGACAGCCACTAGAGAACTCAACACCAGACAACCACTAGAGAACTCAACACCAGACAGTCACTAGAGAACTCAACACCAGACAGCCACTAGAGAACTAAACACTAGAGAACTCAACACCAGACAGCCACTAGAGAACTCAACACCAGACAGCCACTAGAGAACTCAACACCAGACAGCCACTAAATAACTCAACACCAGACAGACACTAGAGAACTCAACACCAGACAGCCACTAGAGAACTCAACACCAGACAGACACTAGAGAACTCAACACCAGACAGCCACTAGAGAACTCAACACCAGACAGCCACTAGAGAACTCAACACCAGACAGCCACTAGAGAACTCAACACTAGAGAACTCAACACCAGACAGACACTAGATAACTCAACACCAGACAGCCACTAGAGAACTCAACACCAGACAGACACTAGAGAACTCAACACCAGACAGCCACTAGAGAACTCAACACCAGACAGCCACTAGAGAACTCAACACAAGACAGACACTAGAGAACTCAACACCAGCCACTAGAGAACTCAACACCAGCCACTAGAGAACTCAACACCAGACAGCCACTAAAGAACTCAACACAAGACAGACACTAGAGAACTCAACACCAGACAGCCACTAGAGAACTCAACACCAGACAGCCACTAGATTAAGCTGATGATTAAGGCGCAATGCTAGTGTACAGTATAGCCTGGAAGCCAGGCTCACTTGCTATACAGAGATATTAAACAACAATGACAATGTTCACATCATCATCACTGACAGGTAGGGATGGGTACCTTTCACATTTGAACCGATACCGGTACCGGTACCTGTGAATCGATACCGGTACCCAACGGTACCTTTTTTCGGTACTTTAGTCTCAAGAAATTTTATTTACCTACCTCAGTCGTAAAAAGAAAAAATCCAAACTTCAAATAACTACAATTTCGACAGTTTTCGGCTTGTCATTGCTCCGACTGCTTTGTTGTTGAATCAAGTCAAATCCTAGGTAAGCATATATTATGCGTGTGAACGTTGACATGAAAAAAAAAAGTTAAAAAAGATTTTTTTTTTTTTTTTTGGTATTTCACTTGATTCGATACTCGGTAGTTCCGACGTGTTTCGGTCCGGTACCTCAAAAGTACCGAATTCGGTACCCATCCCTACTGACAGGCCACTGTGTGACTACTGTGTGGGGCCTTTTTTATTTAAATGTTTTTTTTACTGTTAATGTTCTTCCTGTGCCCCGACAGTATGTTCTTCCTGTGCCTCAGGACAGTTCAGTCAGTATGTTCTTCCTGTGCCCCAGGACAGTTCAGTCAGTATGTTCTTCCTGCGCCTCAGGACAGTTCATTTACATTTACATTTACATTTAGTCATTTAGCTGGCAGACAGTATGTTCTTCCTGTGCCCCAGGACAGTTCAGTCAGTATGTTCTTCCTGTGCCCCAGGACAGTTCAGTCAGTATGTTCTTCCTGTGCCTCAGGACAGTTCAGTCAGTATGTTCTTCCTGTGCCTCAGGACAGTTCAGTCAGTATGTTCTTCCTGTGCCCCAGGACAGTTCAGTCAGTATGTTCTTCCTGTGCCCCAGGACAGTTCAGTCAGTATGTTCTTCCTGTGCCTCAGGACAGTTCAGTCAGTATGTTCTTCCTGTGCCTCAGGACAGTTCAGTCAGTATGTTCTTCCTGTGCCTCAGGACAGTTCAGTCAGTATGTTCTTCCTGTGCCCCAGGACAGTTCAGTCAGTATGTTCTTCCTGTGCCTCAGGACAGTTCAGACAGTATGTTCTTCCTGTGCCCCAGGACAGTTCAGTCAGTATGTTCTTCCTGTGCCCCAGGACAGTTCAGTCAGTATGTTCTTCCTGTGCCTCAGGACAGTTCAGTCAGTATGTTCTTCCTGTGCCTCAGGACAGTTCAGTCAGTATGTTCTTCCTGTGCCCCAGGACAGTTCAGTCAGTATGTTCTTCCTGTGCCCCAGGACAGTTCAGTCAGTATGTTCTTCCTGTGCCTCAGGACAGTTCAGTCAGTATGTTCTTCCTGTGCCTCAGGACAGTTCAGTCAGTATGTTCTTCCTGTGCCCCAGGACAGTTCGGTCAGTATTTTTGAACACGCACCACTCTCTCCTGAAGCAATAAATCAAAACCCTCCAATCGGTGATGTCACTGGGATGTAAAATCTGGGGCAGCTCCATAGACAATGAATGGGGCTCTGCATTTGTGAGGCCATACAATCTTTTGCTCTTACACCCAAATGGGGTTTATAATCTAGCATTGCTAAGGTCTGAACATAAAATAAATAAATAAATAATCAAATTTGGGTGTAATTCTGGGCCCTGTGTACGTGATGTGTCTCTGGGGCCGCTTAGGGCCCTGGGACGTCAGTTCCACCCTACCCCCTCTCATCTCACCTATGTTAGTAGGTACTACCATTATTTCACTATGAATTGAAAATGGGGGACCCTGATGTAAACAAGACAAACGTCTTTCTCTGGTCTGCATCCCCTTAACAATTGTGTGTATTTAAGCATTATATCAAGCGCAGGAGTGGTTTGTGAAAATTAAACCATGCCTAGGGGTGGTCGTTAGACCCCCCTAGGCATGGTTTAATTTTCACAAACCACGACTACAAGTGGTGTAATGCTTTTATACAACTGGCACATTCATCCAACCACTAGAGAACTCAACACAAGACAGACACTAGAGAACTCAACACCAGACAGCCACTAGATTAAGCTGATGATTAAGGCGCAATGCTAGTGTACAGTATAGCCTGGAAGCCAGGCTCACTTGCTATACAGAGATATTAAACAACAATGACAATGTTCACATCATCATCACTGGCAGGCCACTGTGTGACTACTGTGTGGGGCCTTTTTTATTTAATTTTTTTTTACTGTTAATGTTCTTCCTGTGCCCCGACAGTATGTTCTTCCTGTGCCTCAGGACAGTTCAGTCAGTATGTTCTTCCTGTGCCCCAGGACAGTTCAGTCAGTATGTTCTTCCTGTGCCTCAGGACAGTTCAGACAGTATGTTCTTCCTGTGCCCCAGGACAGTTCAGTCAGTATGTTCTTCCTGTGCCCCAGGACAGTTCAGTCAGTATGTTCTTCCTGTGCCTCAGGACAGTTCAGTCAGTATGTTCTTCCTGTGCCTCAGGACAGTTCAGTCAGTATGTTCTTCCTGTGCCCCAGGACAGTTCAGTCAGTATGTTCTTCCTGTGCCCCAGGACAGTTCAGTCAGTATGTTCTTCCTGTGCCTCAGGACAGTTCAGTCAGTATGTTCTTCCTGTGCCTCAGGACAGTTCAATCAGTATGTTCTTCCTGTGCCCCAGGACAGTTCGGTCAGTATTTTTGAACACGCACCACTCTCTCCTGAAGCAAGAAATCAAAACCCTCCAATCGGTGATGTCACTGGGATGTAAAATCTGGGGCAGCTCCATAGACAATGAATGGGGCTCTGCATTTGTGAGGCCATACAATCTTTTGCTCTTACACCCAAATGGGGTTTATAATCTAGCATTGCTAAGGTCTGAACATAAAATAAATAAATAAATAATCAAATTTGGGTGTAATTCTGGGCCCTGTGTACGTGATGTGTCTCTGGGGCCGCTTAGGGCCCTGGGACGTCAGTTCCACCCTACCCCCTCTCATCTCACCTATGTTAGTAGGTACTACCATTATTTCACTATGAATTGAAAATGGGGGACCCTGATGTAAACAAGACAAACGTCTTTCTCTGGTCTGCATCCCCTTAACAATTGTGTGTATTTAAGCATTACATCACGCGCAGGAGTGGTTTGTGAAAATTAAACCATGCCTAGGGGTGGTCGTTAGACCCCCTAGGCATGGTTTAATTTTCACAAACCACGACTACAAGTGGTGTAATGCTTTTATACAACTGGCACATTCATCCAACCACTAGAGAACTCAACACAAGACAGACACTTGAGAACTCAACACCAGACAGCCACTAGATTAAGCTGATGATTAAGGCGCAATGCTAGTGTACAGTATAGCCTGGAAGCCAGGCTCACTTGCTATACAGAGATATTAAACAACAATGACAATGTTCACATCATCATCACTGGCAGGCCACTGTGTGACTACTGTGTGGGGTCTTTTTAATTTTTTAATTTTTTTTTACTGTTAATGTTCTTCCTGTGCCCCGACAGTATGTTCTTCCTGTGCCCCAGGACAGTTCAGTCAGTATGTTCTTCCTGTGCCTCAGGACAGTTCAGACCAGTGGCGGCCGCTGCCGCTGGTGCCTTGTGGGTCGCAGTTCACGTTAATAGGTCGAGTTGAAAATGTAATGCTCTGAGATGCTCTGGAGCAATCTCTCTCTGTCTCTCGGATCAATCAAATCAAATAATTAACACATGTATGTTGTCATTTTAAACAACTCACCATTCATTCATTATGCATCAGCAGCAGCTAAATAAATGTTATAGTTCACAACACAGCAGCGCGTTTTGAATCGCCAGCCTATTATCGTCTCAGCAAGCACAGTCAATACTTTTTTCCGTAGCCGCATTTCGCGGAGACAGCTGTGTATAGCGAGAGAGAGAGAGAGAGAGCGAGAGAGAGAGAGAGAGTTACGTATCATGTATTAAACTAGAGTTAAGATCGCTAATCTACCTTGTTGTTGGCTTGTTGATAAAGTATATCCACTCTATGGCATTGTCCATCCAGCCTGTGTTGATGTCCATCCATTGTGCGCATCCATATAGCTTGTTGTTAGCCAACAAGCTGTGTGAGTGAAGAGCTGTGTCTTTGTCCATTTCCGCCTCGAACAGCCTGCAAACTACCTGGCGTTCTATCGCCATGCTCTAAGACAAACTCTAACCATAACCAACTTTGAAAGAGTGCCTAAGCTTAACAGTCTAAAGAACTTGCAGTCACGGTACGCTCGTCTAAGACAAACAGCTGCCTGCATCATTCTCACAACAACACTATCTCCACCGATCACCAACCTAGGAATAATAACCTAGAAATTGGATTCGGCCAATGATTTGTCCGTCTTTCAAACGGTGTTGATTTGATGGATTTAACAGAATTATCCAATTCCATGGTGGTAGCTTTAGCTAACTATAAATCGAAATGAAAATACTCAGTCCTTGAATAAACCTGGCGCATTCTCTCTCTAAGCAAGAACCCGAGAAATGCGGCTATGGAAAAAAACTGGCATCGCGTCGGCCAATCAGAGCGTCTCCACGAAAATGCGGCTATGGAAATTCTTCACGGAAGTTCACGCTGCTGGGCTAGACCGCTTCAAATTGCGCTCGGATTCCAACATAATAGTCATATTTCAACGCACAACGCCGTATGCACTGATTGGCTGTGACGGAGACAGCGATCAAACTGTGACGCGCACTCAGAGCCCGATCGCTTCTAGCCCTCGGGCGAGAAATACGAAAAAATAAAAAAAACGTCACTTCCTGCTCAAGAAAACGATGTTTTTTTAATTTAGATAATAACGTTATATTGTGCATTGGAAATACAAACATACTTAAAATGAGTAAATAGTATTCATTTTAAACATGTTTATATTATTTATAGGGCTATAAAACACAAAAACGAAAAAGTTTTATTGTCTTCTTCTCTGATTTAACAGCAGCTGGCCAGCAGGTGGGTCGGCGCCCTTGCGCCCACTAGTGGCGAGCCGCCACTGGTTCAGACAGTATGTTCTTCCTGTGCCCCAGGACAGTTCAGTCAGTATGTTCTTCCTGTGCCCCAGGACAGTTCAGTCAGTATGTTCTTCCTGTGCCTCAGGACAGTTCAGTCAGTATGTTCTTCCTGTGCCCCAGGACAGTTCAGTCAGTATGTTCTTCCTGTGCCTCAGGACAGTTCAGTCAGTATGTTCTTCCTGTGCCTCAGGACAGTTGAGTCAGTATGTTCTTCCTGTGCCCCAGGACAGTTCAGTCAGTATGTTCTTCCTGTGCCTCAGGACAGTTCAGTCAGTATGTTCTTCCTGTGCCTCAGGACAGTTCAGTCAGTATGTTCTTCCTGTGCCCCAGGACAGTTCAGTCAGTATGTTCTTCCTGTGCCCCAGGACAGTTCAGTCAGTATGTTCTTCCTGAGCCTCAGGACAGTTCAGTCAGTATGTTCTTCCTGTGCCTCAGGACAGTTCAATCAGTATGTTCTTCCTGTGCCCCAGGACAGTTCGGTCAGTATTTTTGAACACGCACCACTCTCAATGGGGAGCGACGACGCCTCCCTCGCGGACAAGCTCAACACCTTCTACGCTCGGTTTGGTGTAGACAGTGGCGCTGCTGGCTCTCCGGCTAGTGACGTCACTGGCGCGCCGGCTGTTGTGGAGGGGGGGGGGCAACCGCGAGGGGGGGGGGACGCTCTCTCGTTGTCGGAACACAGTGTGAGAAGAGCATTTATGCAGGTGAACACCAGGAAGGCTGCTGGCCCAGATGGCATAACAGGACGTATACTCAAGACCTGTGCCAACCAGCTGGCCCCTGTGTTCACCGTCATATTTAATCAATCACTGGCGGAGTCAGTGGTCCCTGCCTGCTTCAAGAGGTCTACCATCATCCCTGTGCCGAAGAAACCCTCCCCAGCATGTCCAAATGACTACAGACCGGTGGCACTCACCTCTGTGGTCATGAAATGTTTCGAGAGGCTGGTCAAGGACCACATTTGTGCCTCCCTCCCCAGTGATATGGACCCTATGCAATTTGCATACAGGACAAACAGGTCCACCGACGACGCGGTCTCCCAGGTACTGCACAGCACCCTCTCGCACCTTGACCGTCAGAAGGGGGGCTATGTGAGACTGTTGTTCATTGACTACAGCTCAGCGTTCAACACCATAGTCCCCACCAGACTGGTGGACAAGCTGATCGAGCTAGGTGTGAGCTCCGCCCTGAGCGCCTGGGTACTGGACTTTCTGAGCGAAAGACCCCAGGCGGTCAGGGTGGGGGGTCAGACCTCCAACACCATCACCCTGAGCATCGGGTCCCCCCAGGGCTGTGTTCTGAGCCCCCTGCTGTACTCACTCTACACACACGACTGTGTGGCCAAGTTCAGCTCCAACTCCATAGTGAAGTTCGCAGATGACACGGTGGTGGTGGGGCTGATCTCGGACAACGACGAGAAGGCCTACCGGGAGGAGGTGGAGGTACTGGAACGCTGGTGCCAGGACAACAGCCTGCTCCTGAACATTGGCAAAACCAAAGAACTGATCGTGGATTATAGGAGAGGACAGCGGGAGACACACACACCACTGATGATAAACGGGGCTACCGTGGACAGGGTGAGCAGCTTCAAGTACCTGGGGGTCCACATCTCAGAGGACCTGACATGGTCAACACACATAGGCACAGTAGTAAATAAGGCGAAACAGCGTCTCTACCACCTGAGACAGTTAAGGAAGTTCAGAGTATCGGGGAAGATACTCCAGTCCTTCTACTCAGGAGCTGTAGAGAGCATCCTGACCGGAAACATCACTGCCTGGTATGGAAACAGCACGGCACAGGACAAGAAGGCCCTACAGAAAGTGGTGCGCTCAGCCGAGCGTACCACGGGTATTGCACTACCCCCCCTGCAGGTTCTATACAACAAGAGGTGCAAATCCAGAGCCTGCAGGATAATGAAAGACCCTCACCACCCCAATAACAGCCTGTTTCAGCTGCTGAGGTCAGGCAGACGCCTGCAAATCTCAGCTACTAGGACAGAGCGGTTTAGGCTCAGCTTCTTCCCCCAGGCCATCAGAGCCATGAACAATGTACATTGAGTGCTCAGAACATTGAACTGTCCACACACAAGCACACATGAACACACACACGACACGCACACTGTGCACGCTCACACACGAGCAGCCACTTAACACTTTAACATGAGCGGGCACACACTCATGTCGCACACACGCACACTTATGGCCAAAGGAAAGGTCACTTTAAATTAGAATAACAGGAACAGTGTATTGCACTACCAAAGCTAACTAGCATGTCACACATGCGCTGTAAATAACTATGTACAGATATCGAGATGTCACTCCATGTTACCTGCTATCTGTTACTGCACAATGTTGTTTCTTCTTTTGATTCTATTATATGTACCACTGTATTGCACATCGTTGCGGGCAAGACCACCCGCATTTCATTGTATACCTGTATGCCGTGACAATTAAAACTCTTGACTTGACTTGACTTGACTCTCTCCTGAAGCAAGAAATCAAAACCCTCCAATCGGTGATGTCACTGGGATGTAAAATCTGGGGCAGCTCCATAGACAATGAATGGGGCTCTGCATTTGTGAGGCCATACAATCTTTTGCTCTTACACCCAAATGGGGTTTATAATCTAGCATTGCTAAGGTCTGAACATAAAATAAATAAATAAATAATCGAATTTGGGTGTAATTCTGGGCCCTGTGTACGTGATGTGTCTCTGGGGCCGCTTAGGGCCCTGGGATGTCAGTTCCACCCTACCCCCTCTCATCTCACCTATGTTAGTAGGTACTACCATTATTTCACTATGAATTGAAAATGCGGGACCCTGATGTAAACAAGACAAACGTCTTTCTCTGGTCTGCATCCCCTTAACAATTGTGTGTATTTAAGCATTACATCACGCGCAGGAGTGGTTTGTGAAAATTAAATCATGCCTAGGGGTGGTCGTTAGACCCCCCTAGACATGGTTTAATTTTCACAAACCACGACTACAAGTGGTGTAATGCTTTTATACAACTGGCACATTCATCCAACCTTATTGCTATACAATAAACACACATTAATCGAAGATTTATTGAAAAAACCATCCGCCAGAAAAAGTAGTTCCCACAACAACAAAAAAGAGAAGTTGCCTCCATGAGGAAGCAGCTCGGAAGTGCATCCAACTGTTCTCAGTAAGACATCCAGCAAACTAACACATCCAACTGTCTCTCAACTAAGACATCCAACGAACTAACACATCCAACTCTCTTTCACCTAGACATCCAACAAACTAACACATCCAACTGTGTGTTATTGGAATGATTGATTGATTGATTGAAAATGTTATTACCAGATGCAGAATGGGTACAATACAGTACGGCTCAATACACACAATTGTTAAGGGGATGCAGACCAGAGAAAAACTTTATGACATACCAGATTTACAAATACAGTAACACGTCCAACTTTTCTTTAGTTTTTAATAGGGATGTCCGATATTATCGGCCTACCGATATTATCGGCCGATATCGGCATTAAAATGTGATATCGGAAAATATCGGTATCGGTTTTCAAAAAAAGAATTTAATTTTTATTAAATTTTTTACATTTCTATAACCTTTATTTACCCAGGCAAGCAAGTAAGAACTAATTCTGATTTAATTTATTGTCAAAAGTATGCATAATGTTGTGTTAATTCCACAACAAGAGATATGTAATGTTAATTACCTGAAATTATTCCATTTTTGGGGGGGGGGAAACCCTGCATATATCGGTATCGGTTGATATCGGTATCGGAAATTAAGAGTTGGACAATATCGGTATATCGGTATCGCAAAAAAAGCCAATATCGAGCATCCCTAGTTTTTAACCTATAGAACTTATTTTTTTTGTATTTTATTTTTTTATTCTTTTTTAAACAAACACATAAACAAACATGACAACACACGATAAGATATACAAGCATTAGTTGACAGTGCACATCCAATGAAATCACATTTTAGTTAATTGTCTTATATAGGATATACCCTTAATACCTGTTATCTAAAAACCTACACACATATGCTCTAGCTCGTACCCCCCCCCCTCCCGGACCCCCCATTGGATAATCCATCCATTTTCCCTCGCTCCTAACCAGACATTACCATTATATGCTATCTTTTATTTTCTCCACCACTTCTAACCACAATGTCATTTTGGATTCATTGAGACCCAAAATTCTTGCTGTAGATATTTCTTGATAGATCACATCGAGATATGTAATAATCCAGACCTTTCGGCAAATTTTTTCCGGTTGGAACCATCGTGATGCTATCAGCTTTTTAGCCACTGTGATACCCGATAAAACCAATCTCTTTAGCTGTGGATGTACTGCACACTCAAAAACATCATTCAGCAGTAATACAGAGGGGTGTACAGGTATATTCCAAGTTAAGAGATTTGATAATTGCTGGGTCACCTCTTTCCAGAATATCTTAACTGGTGGGCAGTCCCAGTACATGTGCATAAATGTCCCCTCGTCCCCATTTGTACATAAGGAGCATTTGGAGTCTTGTACAAGACCCATTTTTTTCAGTCTTATAGGAGTCAAGTATGTCCTGTGAATATAGTTAAGATTGATTTGTTGATGGTCCAGGTTCCTTGATGTGAGTCGAACATTTGCCCAGGCTTCTTGCCAATCAAAATCCAGGTCTGGTATATCCCTCCTCCAGACGGAGTCTAGGTGGAGGGTTTCATACGAGGACGTTAGTAATTGATGATAACAATCTGAAACAAAACCTCTCGATGTCTCTCTTTCATAGAATAATTTGTGGTATCTGTGGTGTTCAATTGGTTTATTTAATGGAACACCTTGAGTCTTCAAACATAACAATAACTGTATGTAAAAAAAGATGTGTGGACTTGGTGAGATAAATTTGTTTGCGTATTTCTTCATAACTACAAAAACCCTGTTTGTTAAAAACATCCCCTAATGAGTGTATGCCTTGCTTTTCCCATATAGGGAATCTTATAGGTCGTTTTCCAATCAAGAGTGCATTGTTATTGAATAAGGGAGTATGATTGTGCCATTTATGTGGGTTAGGATATTTTTTTTGTGTTTCACGCCATATCCGGATCGCATGAGTAATTATGGGGCCAAATTTCCGTTTGCAATGCTTAATTGATATTTTAGTGTATGCTATGTCCTTCAGTCTATGTGGGGCTACTATGTTTTCTTCTAATTTTCTCCAAGATACTAATGCTTGGGGATCAAACCATGTTGTCAATGGTCTTAAAGTGTACGCCTTAAAATAGTGGAAAAAATCTGGAAATGCCATGCCACCGTCTGCTTTATTTCTCTGTGCGGTGGATCTTTTTATACGTGGTGGTTTGTTATTCCAAATAAATTTGTATGTGGAGTGTAATTTTTTCCAGTAACCCTCTGGAGGGGGTAACGGTAGCATTGAGCTGAAGAAGTTGATTCTAGGTAGTACGTCCATCTTAACTATTGATATCCGTGCCTGTACTGAGTTTTAAAGTTTTGCCCACCTATCAAGGTCGTCTTTGATTTTGTTTTGGATTTTTGTGTAATTGTGCTTCACCGTTTGTCTTATGGTGGGGAATATTTCCACTCCCAAACATCTAAAGTGTTTTACCATAGGTATCTCTCCTGGGAGGGTTATATCTTTTTTGCAGGGGCAAGTGGAAGGAAAGCCGACTTCGGCCAATTTATCTTAAATCCCGATAAATCTCCAAAGTTCTCAATCAACTTGAGCAGATGAGGCAGTGTGGTGTTGGGGTTTTGCATGAACAGTATTACGTCGTCCGCATATAAACTAATTTTATGTTGTGTGCCCTTGATTACGATTGGTTCTATGGATTGGGATTGTCTTATATATTGTGCTAAAGGCTCTAATGATAGATCGAATAGTCCGGGACTAAGAGGGCAACCCTGTCTAGCTGAGCGTGATACCGGAAAGATTCCGGAGGTGATTATACCTGTTGTAATCATGGCCAATGGGTCTTTGTATACTACTTTAATCATATCAATGAAACCTTTACCTAACCTATAGAACTTCATTCTTAGATGCTTCTATAGAAAGTAGGTAAAACAAATTAAAAAGTTTTCTTTGCCCTATAGTAGAGCTGCCGCGATTACCGCATTACCGCGGTATCGCTGTTACATCACGGCCACCGCAGAGTAGGCTGAATACCGCGTCACCGCTGTTTTTTATAATAATAATAATAATTTACCCTCCTCTCGTTGGGCTTGCGGCTCTGCAGATATACCCTACTCGTCTATCGAGGTTCCAAGCGACCCTATTGGGTACCAGAAAAGTCACGTGAAACATTGCAGACCACTGATTGGTCAGAAGAGAGACGCGTCACACGTTTTTACGTCCTGAATGTCAGTTCATCACAACAGCTAATAACGTTAGCTTTAACTCTCCGCCGGAGTGGACTATCATTGCTCTTCAGGAGTACTAAACGAGACATAATGATTTTACTGTCTACAACGAATGTTATAATAAAAGCCCTTCGTTCTATACACTTGTCTGATTGAAAACTTTATTAACAGACCGCAGAATGGGACAACTCAGCACGCTCTGAGCAAAGAAAGGAACTGAGATATGAATAGAGTATTGCTTGCTATGGTCCGGTAAATACGCTGATGTTATTGAACGCATAACTATATAATGTCAATGCCACAAAACGAATGCCTTTATTATAAAGTAGTAACTTTATAGTAATAATAATAAGAAAGGGTCGGGGGGGTGCCTGCGACACCGAGTGAACTGCGCATCCGTGTTTCACTTTCAATAACTAATGCGTGCTTGCCGAATCCCAAACAATATTCATGCTGCAAAGTCATCCTCTAAAGATAGACATTTAGACTAGAGGCAGGCTATATGCTATAAAGAGTAGACTACTACTAAAAAAAAAAAATGCATTCAAACTTTTTTTTAAATTTTTTGTGTGCGTGCGGTAAAAACCGCGGCGGTAGGAAATATTTTGCAAATTTGTGCGATAAGGAAATAATCAATACCGCGGCAGCTCTACCCTATAGGGAAAAAAAAGTTCTCTTTGCCCTATAAGATATATATTTTTTTTGTAAACCTACTTTCTATAGAAGCAGCTGCAGGGAGGTGCGCTGTTTTAAGTGAGCGTGGGTTATTGAATTGATTGATTGATTGATTGCTAATTTTATTACTGTCCGCCTTGTTTCCAACTGGTTAAGTTTAGGCCCTCTTTCGAATTTGGTTAAGGTTAGAGTTTGGAATCAGGGCTGGTGGTCTATCGCCCTGCTCTAAAGACAAACTCTAACCTTTGTCTTCGAAAGAGGGCCTAAACTTAACCAGTTGTAAACAAGGCGGACAGTAATAAAATTAGCAATCAATCAATCAATAAATTCAATAGTCCACGCTCACTTAAAACAGCGCACCTCCCTGCAGCTGCTTCTATAGAAAAAGAAAATATTTTTTTTGCAATTAATCAATCAATCAATCAATTCGCGCGATTTAAATTTTGTTCCACAATGACTCATGACCCATCAATTACATCATCCAACATTGTTTAAGCAACTAAGACATTCGCCGTGACAGAATCGGTTTTTATTTAGTCGTTATGACGCTATCAACATATCCATTCGTAAAGATTATTGTCCGCCATCTTGTTTTTTCCTAAAAAGCCGCACGGTGGAGTGATAGTAATTCGGTTGTGGGCGGGTCCTGGGACCAAGAGCGTGGGATTATGACAAATACATATGTGTAAATTGACTGTTTCAGCCAATCAGAATCGAGAAATTTGCATGCCGTTGTATAATGAGCCGTACTGTATTGTATCCATTCTGCAATCTGTTAAATAAAGTTTTCATTCATTCATTTATTCATTCATTCATTTCATTCATTCATTCATTCATGGCTCCTGTTAGTAGGTACTACCATTAACTCTTTCAGCGCCGCAGGCCTAGCCCATCTTTGTTCCTACTGCGCCACCGCTCTAAGAGATAGGGATGCGTGGCGGTGTTTGCAGGGATATATCTATATTCTATATTCTAGCTATGGATACAATATTATTGTTCATTTGACATCAACTATCCATCGTTCAATATGTGAAAAAGAATAAAAATGTTCATGTATATGTTTGCGTGTATACCGTGGTGAATATAATTATAGTTTCAGAGTGATCCTGGCTAATTCCAGAAAATGGCGATATGGAGCAATACATGAATTTTACTAAAATCGTTGGCGTTGCTCACCTGGACACACTACTATTTCCAAATCAAATGTATATAATGGGTATTATGTTTCATTATGAATGCATGAAAGGGGGGGGGTAATGTTTTGATGCATTGATCGTCACCAACGGCATACGTTTTGGAGTATGTTACACATGGTTGTTGTGATCGATGTGAAACCATGGTTGGATCAAAGCAGGATTGATGTATAGTCCTTAATTTCACTAGGAGGTACCCTAAAAAGAATATTCCAATTGTCTGATCGCAATTTCCAGTATTGGTGTCCATCGTGTCGCCAACATAATCCACCACAACACATGCATCGGGGCATTGGACGCGTTTCAATGTCATCGAGTGAACCGCTAGACTCGCCTGACCAAAAAAACTGCGCCCGAGTGAATTAAATGTAACACAGGGTGTGAAAAAAAGGTTTCGAAGGGTGGGCGATACTGCCACCTACCAGGATGTGGACGGTATTGCACTCTAGCAATCTCAGAGTGATTCCCTATGGTAACCCCGAGGTCCATGTGAGAAATTAATAAAAATATTGAATAAAAGAAATAACGATGAAAACCCGACTATACTCGGGTATGGCGCTGAACGGTTGGCGAATTAACCCGACTATCCTCGGGTCTGGCGCTGATTGAGTTAAGGCTCCTGTTAGTAGGTACTACCATTATGGCTCCTGTTAGTAGGTACTATCATTATGGCTCCTGTTAGTAGGTACTACCATTATGGCTCCTGTTAGTAGGTACTACTATTATGGCTCCTGTTAGTAGGTACTACCATTAAGGCTCCTGTTAGTAGGTACTACCATTATGGCTCCTGTTAGTAGGTACTACCATTCTGGCTCCTGTTAGTAGGTACTACCATTATGGCTCCTGTTAGTAGGTACTACCATTATGGCTCCTGTTAGTAGGTACTACCATTATGGCTCCTGTTAGTAGGTACTACCATTATGGCTCCTGTTAGTAGGTACTACCATTAAGGCTCCTGTTAGTAGGTACTACCATTCTGGCTCCTGTTAGTAGGTACTACCATTAAGGCTCCTGTTAGTAGGTACTACCATTAAGGCTCCTGTTAGTAGGTACTACCATTAAGGCTCCTGTTAGTAGGTACTACCATTCTGGCTCCTGTTAGTACTGTAGGTACTACCATTCTAGCTCCTTTTAGTAGGTACTACCATTCTGGCTCCTGTTAGTAGGTACTACCATTAAGGCTCCTGTTAGTAGGTACTACCATTAACACATTGAGTGCCAGCAGGGGGCGCCAGAATTAGCGCTTGAATGCCAGCCTTTTTGGGCTGATTTTCCTATAGTTCATGATTTTTGTGGAGCTATTTCTATATTCTATATTATGGCTATGTGTCTAATACGCCTGTCGCTTATCAATGACTTGCTTGCAGTCAACATGTACGAAACAGATTGTTTTTTCATCGGTACATTTCCGTTTTATACCGTTTTGAAAAACGATTTTTTTTAAATGTCCAGAAAGAAATTAAGATTCTGTGATAATCGCCCTTTAGTGGAATACACAAAACAAGTTGTAATTTTTCGGCCTATTTATGAATAGTTTTCAAATAGACGCTAGATTATCGATAGTATATGTGTACTTATGCTAGATTATCTATTTCCTGGTCAGCGCACACACACACACACACATACACACATAGGGGACACATTATGATCCGCTGTGAAAAAAACTCTGATTACCCCAAGACTGGTAACATAGATTCCTTACCTCACATCAGATGTTCTCCAAAAAGATTATTCCAATTCCTGATCGCCATTCCAAATATCGATTGCATTTATTGATCCAACGCTGGGTACTCGAAACACATATTCCACGCTGTTCTGAGGGTCCACAATGAATCCGATCGGCTCGGGTTACATGCCTGAGAAGTAAAATGTTCTCTTTTCTCATGCATTTTCATTCAGTCCAATCCAATGGGTGCATTACCATCCGGGAGACGATAGGGGGCGGTATTTTCCCTGTTTGAGCTCAGAGACAGTCCCAATGATAACGTGAGGCTAGAATGATGATAATAAAAGCAATAACGATTAAATTACGAGATTTCTCGTCCTTGGCACTCAACGCATGGCATGAAATAACGAGATTTCTCATGGCTGGCACTCAAAGTGTAGTAGGTACTACCATTATGGCTCCTGTTAGTAGGTACTACCATTACTGTATTACAGCTTGGTTTGGTAACCTGTCTGTACAACTAAAGTCCAAACTGGTCCGTCTGATGCAGACTGCATGGAATATCATAGGGGTGAAAGGTCACTCATCCTTGCAGTGGCTCCCATGTTTTACATGCCGAGTATGAGCTGCCCTAGTGCCCTCTGGGAGGAGGTTTAGAGTTCCACGCTTTACTAAATTCCTTTATTCCGCTTTCAGTTAAACTTTTAAATAGCGCCAGATTAATGGCCAGCAATGATTGAATAATCAATATTTGGTCGCAATATTATTGATATTCGATAATCGATATTTGGTCATACTATATATATGTGGTGTTGCCAGACATCCTGCTGTGCAGGTACTTTTTTGTATCTTTTATATTGTTTATCTTCTTTGTTTGGAGTCAGTTACGTCATGTCTGTATGTTTGTGTTTGTGGCTGCAGTGTGGGTGTAAGCCCAAGACAAATTTCACAGCTGATGGGACAATAAAGTGACTCTTGACTCCTGACTTATTGCTCCTGTTAGTAGGTGCTTCCATTATGGCTCCTGTTAGTAGGTACTACTATTATGGCTCCTGTCAGTGTTGTAGTACTCAAGTCCAGGAGTCCGAGTCCTGGACTGATTTTCAGGACTTGTGACTCGACTTGGACTTGAGCACTGATAACTCGGACTTGGACTTGGACTCGAGCATTGACAGCATTCAGACTTGGAAGGTGCTGACGAGGACTCAGACTTGTTAATTGATTGAATTGATTTTTTGTAATATGCCCTATTCATTTGGCATAAGATATTTATGGCTAGTGCATTTGTTTGGCTATTGTGTCACAAAGTAAATAAACTCCCTTTGAAATGGTGACCACTGTCATTTATGTTTAATGTAGACCTGTTTATATTTGTATTTAGTGACTCGACTACAACACTGGCTCCTGTTTGGAGGTGCTTCCATTATGGCTTCTGTTAGGAGTTCCTACCATTATGGCTCCTATAGGTGCTACCATTACGGCTCCTGTTAGGAGGTGCTTCCATTATGGCTCCTGTGTCAATCTTAGTTTTGCTACATCTCCATTGCTCACAGGCTGGGTTTGATGAAACCCCGGCTCTCATTATCAAATGATCCTTCCTGGTTTGGTGTCGAGGCTTATAGCATAACAGAGAGTAGCTTGTCCTCTTGATGGAACAGGTGTGTGTGTGTGTGTGTGTGTGTGTGTGTGTGTGTGTGTGTGTGTGTGTGTGTGTGTGTGTGTGTGTGTGTGTGTGTGTGTGTGTGTGTGTGTGTGTGTGTGTGTGTGTGTGTGTGTGTGTGTGTGTGTGTGTGTGTGTGTGTGTGTGTGTGTGTGTGTGTGTGTGTGTGTGTGTGTGTGTGTGTGTGTGTGTGTGTGTGTGTGTGTGTGTGTGTGTGTGTGTGTGTGTGTGTGTGTGTGTGTGTGTGTGTGTGTGTGTGTGTGTGTGTGTGTGTGTGTGTGTGTGTGTGTGTGTGTGTGTGTGTGTGTGCGTGTGTGCGTGTGTGTGAATGGGTACAGTACAGCTCAATACATGCAATTGTTAAGGGGATGCAGTCAGACCAGAGAAAGACTTTCGTCTTGTTTACATCAGGGTCCCCCATTTTAAATTCATCATAACATATATGACATACACGACATACAGATAGACAGTACTGCTACATCTATACATTTATGACATACCAGATTTGCAAATACAGTACTGTTTGTGATACAAAAAGAGTCCAGAAAAGAGAGTTTATACATTTGACGTAGAAACTGTACATTGGAGGAGGTTGGGTAGGTGGGGTGGGGTTGAGTGGTTGGGGGGGGGGGGGGGGGGGGACTGTACATTGGAGGTGGTTGGGTGGGTGGGGTGGGGGGGAGCGGTTGGGTAGGAGGGGTGGGTGGGTGGGTGGGGGACACTGTACAACTGTACAAGCAAAACTGTACATTGGAATATTGACAAAACCATACTTGGTCATTTACTGTACATTGGAGGGGGTTGGGTTAGGACATTTACAGGGGCCAGTTTCGAATTGCAGTCTCCCGTAGGTGTTCTTTGAGAGTGGTTTTGAAAGTGGGTAGTGATTCACATTCCTTTACAGCTTTGGGTAGGGCGTTCCACATTGATGTGGCATAATTGCGAAACGTGTTTAGTCCCTTGTTTGAGCCGAATCTGGGTTTACCATGATTTGTGGAGCTCCCTCTGGTGTTGTGATCGTGGTATTCACTGACCTTTGGGAAGTATTTTGACATGTACATGGGTACCTTGGTCGTGATCGTGTGTGTGTGTGTGTGTGTGTGTGTGTGTGTGTGTGTGTGTGTGTGTGTGTGTGTGTGTGTGTGTGTGTGTGTGTGTGTGTGTGTGTGTGTGTGTGTGTGTGTGTGTGTGTGTGTGTGTGTGTGTGAGAGAGAGCGAGAGAGAGAGAGAGAGAGAGAGAGAGAGAGAGAGAGAGAGAGAGAGAGAGAGAGAGAGAGAGAGAGAGAGAGAGAGAGGTGTCCCACAAAAGGTTGCTGGCATGTTGGTTGACATCGACCTGCATTAAATGTAGTAAACTGGCATGATAAATGAAGGAAATTGGTACGCGGTGGTACGCTTGACTATGAAACCTCAAACGACTGCGGTCATGCCGCACGGAGTCCGGTCCGCTCACAGTACACCCGACTCTGTGGGAGCCTTTACTACTATAGGGCAGTGTCTGCGAACTCCTAATAAAACAAGTCATTAGATTAATATAAGCCTACTGTTCATTAATTACGCACGTAGGCTATACAGCATGCTCGTGTGTGTGTGTGTGCACGCGCTGAGGCAGGTGGCCAGGAGCATGCAACAAGACAGTATAAATATGGAATATTAATACAGTCTATAATAAATAAAACAAGTCATTAGAATAATATAAGGCTACTGTTCATTCATTACGCACGTAGGCTATACAGTACGCGTGTGTGTGCGCGCACTGAGGCAGGTGGCCAGGAGCACCAACAAGACGGTATAAATATGGAATATTAATACAGTCTATTCCACTATAGCTATAGTAGTAGCAGTATATTATAGTATATATACACAGTATAGGAGCAGTAGATTAGAACACAGACAGTATAGGAGCAGTAGATTAGAACACAGGCAGTATAGGAGCAGTATATTAGAACACAGACAGTATAACAGTAGATTAGAACACAGGCAGTATAGGAGCAGTAGATTAGAACAAGTTTCAAGTTTCTTTATTAGTTGTCATACAGAAGTACAGAATACTTTTATACAAAATGCTTCTTTCTGTTACGCTCCAGAGACTCAGACAGTATATGAGCAGCAGATTAGAACACAGACAGTATAGGAGCAGCAGATTAGAACACAGAGAGTATAGGAGCAGTAGATTAGAACACAGACAGTATAGCAGTAGATTAGAACACAGACAGTAGATTAGAACACAGACAGTATAGCAGTAGATTAGAACACAGACAGTAGATTAGAACACAGACAGTATAGCAGTAGATTAGAACACAGACAGTATAGGAGCAGTAGATTAGAACACAGACAGTATAGCAGTAGATTAGAACACAGGCAGTATAGCAGTATATTAGAACACAGACAGTATAGCAGTATATTAGAACACAGACAGTATAGGAGCAGTAGATTAGAACACAGACAGTATAGCAGTAGATTAGAACACAGGCAGTATAGCAGTATATTAGAACACAGACAGTATAGCAGTATATTAGAACACAGACAGTATAGGAGCAGTAGATTAGAACACAGGCAGTATAGGAGCAGTAGATTAGAACACAGGCAGTATAGCAGTAGATTAGAACACAGACAGTATAGGAGCAGTAGATTAGAACACAGGCAGTATAGGAGCAGTAGATTAGAATATCTGGTTATTGGGTTACACTTCCTCTACTGTGACTGCTAAGAATAATCACACACACACACACACACACGCACGCACGCACACACACACACACACACACACACACACACACACACACACACACACACACACACACACACACACACACACACACACACACACACACACACACACACACACACACACACACACACACACACACACAACGACACAAATACATCACTGATATAGATACACACATATTTACTCGTCCTCCAATTTCACCATCAAGAAATACACACACACACACACACACACACACACACACACACACACACACACACACACACACACACACACACACACACACACACACACACACACACACACACACACACACACACACACACACACACACACACACACACACACACACACAACACACAGGCTGACACACCACTGTTCTGTTGTGTGGATGGGCCAGTTCATTTATAACCTCGCCAGTCAAGCAGAATCCGATATTTGCCAACACACACACACATACAGAATACACATAGAGAGGGGGGGTGGGGTGTTCAGATAAATAACTTCTTATTAGCTGTCAAGTGTCAACTTGTTGTTCCAGACTTGATGCTGCTTCCCTGTGTCCACTTACCCTATGTCCATAATTGGTCATCACAGTCAGATATATACACATTGTGAGAGGTAGAGGCGAGCGAGAGGGTGGGGGGGTAAGAGAAGAGAGAAGGTGGGAGAGAGAGATAATTTTGGGGACTAAGTGAATTCAGAAATAAGCGTGAAACTGCAATAGCTGTGACTGTGTATGCACACATTCACACACACACACACACGCACGCACGCACACACACACACACACACACACACACACACACACACACACACACACACACACACACACACACACACACACACACACACTTGATCTCCATGCCTAATTTCAGCCTCCTAGAATGAAGACTGTAGCTGCTAGAGTAGGGTTTCTCAGCTGGCGGTACCACCCCCAAGGGGGCATTCAGAGTGTTGGTGTGTGTGTGTGTGTGTGTGTGTGTGTGTGTGTGTGTGTGTGTGTGTGTGTGTGTGTGTGTGTGTGTGTGTGTGTGTGTGTGTGTGTGTGTGTGTGTGTGTGTGGATACAGGTCTGCTGATTGGCTAGCTCTTTGTATTTGTCCAATAACAGGCAGAGAAAGCAACAGACGTCAAGGTCTCTTCTCATTACCTGCTGGAGCGTTGATCTCTGTCCTCGTCGACTCTGACATTCTCCTCTTCATCACTTTCTCTCTCTCTTCTTCCCACCTCTTACTCACTCCTTCTTTTCTCTCTCTTTCCCATCTCTGCAGCATAAAATGATACATACAGTATAATAGTTTCAAGTTTCTTTAATAGTTGTCATACAGAAGTACAGAATACTTTTATACAAAATGCTTCTTACTGTTACGCTCCAGAGACTGTGCAAGACAAGATAAGTATGAAATAAAATAACATAGTATAGCATGTAAATTAGAAGTAAAAAAATTAGGTCACAGTGTTCAGTATAGACATATGTACAATGTTCGATGCAGAGTAGACGTAACTGAGTTACCATATAATATACAATACTGTGTAGTGTACTAATATACAATACTATATAGTGCAAGGCAGAAATAGGATGAGGTGCAATTTAGGTACAATTTACAGTAGGTGTACGAGTTGTAGTGCAAATCCTTTATCAATAAATATAAAGTGTGTTTGTGTGATCTAAAGTGTGGAGAGTGGGTGCTGCAGTGTGTTGTTTGTTTAAGTGAGTGTGTGCGTGTGGGTGTGTGTGCTGTGTGCATTTGATGGTTGTTGCATAGTGTTTATTGTTCGTTTAGCAGCCTGATGGCCTGGGGATAGAAGCTTCTTCTGAGTCTTTCTGTGCTCGCCTTAAGACTCCGGTATCGCTTGCCTGACCGCAGCAGTTCAAAGAGGCAGTTGTTCGGGTGGCTCGAGTCCTTAATAATTCTCTTAGCCTTCCCCTTGCACCGCTTGTTGTAAATGTTCTGGAGGGTGGGAAGCCCCCCTCCAATTGTGCGTTCGGCTGAACGTGTCACTCTTTGTAGTCTGCTACGGTCTTGTGCAGTGCTATTCCCAAACCAGGAGGTGATGTTGCCAGTCAGGATGCTCTCTATTGTACATGAGTAGAAGTTCCTAAGGATCTTCTGACTGACTTGGAACTTCCTTAGGCGCCTGAGGAAGTAGAGGCGTTGTCGTGCCTTCTTCACAACACTGTCAATGTGTGTGGTCCATGTCAAATCCTCGGATATGTGGGCTCCGAGGTACTTGAAACTGTTCACTCTCTCAACCGGTGCCCTGTCGATGCTGAGGGGGCTGTAGTCCTTGACATACATACAGTAGGGCACATACAGTATAATACATACAATATAACACATACAGTATCATTCATACAGTATGGTACATATGGTAGGGTACATACATACAGTATGGTACATACATATAACAATAATATAATAATAATAATAATAATAATAATAATAATAATAATAATAATAATAATAATAATAATAATAATAATAATAATAATAATAATAATAATAATAATAATAATAATAATACACTTTATTTGTATAGCACCTTTCATACAGAAACTGCAGCTCAAAGTGCGTCACAACAGAAAAAAGACAGGCATAAAATTAGCACATAAAGTGCAGACATCACTGGTTTTCACATTAGGATCTAACATCCCAACAGGCCACCTTGTTTATGGTTTGATTCAGTTTTAAATATACAATAATAAAAAGAGTAAATTAGTGCACATAAAGTGCAGGCATATAAAATCACAGTTTTTTACAGTGCAATAAAATAGTTCTGGATTACTGTTTTAACAGTTTCAAGTCGTCTTTACCTTCTCTGTTTGGTATCCACAGTTTAAAACATGACAGTCTTCCCTCCTGTTTGATACCCACTTTGACCCTTCAAACCTCCCACTCAGGGCAAACCTCCCTCGCGCGCAGTTCCCTCTCTCAGGGTGCAGTTCTAGGCCTGGGTCCTACACAGTTTTAAAGCCTGACACTGTTTGATACCCACCCAGTTTAATACCTGACAGTTTTTAACCTGTGATAAAAAGTAATAGACAGAGTAAAATCTTCACCCCATGCTTGTTATGTGCTCTGGTTTTTTGTTACGTTGCACCTGATGTTTGTATTTTTTCGTACTGTACTGTTCCGTCGTGTATTTTTTAGGTGGTGTATTTCTGTACTGTACTGTTCTGTTGTGTCTTGTATGTGGTGTATTGTCGCAGCTACCACCTGCACCGTGTATGAATTCCACCGGCCTGGCCGTGTGGCAATAAAAGGAACTTGAACTTGAACTTGAAATGTAAATGTTACCGGAAGCTAGTGTAGGTTAGCTAATACTGGACTGATGTGGTCTCTCTTGGTTCTAGTTAGTAGCCTAGCTGCCGAGTTTTGAATGAGTTGGAGTTGTTCTGTTTTTTTTGGGAGGCCCGTGAGGAGTGCATTACAGTAGTCAAGTCGGCTTGAGATAAAGGCATGGATCAGTTTTTCAGCATCTTTTTGATTTATAAACAGCCTTATCTTAGCTATGTTTCTAAGGTGGAAAAATGATGTTTTTGTCACCTTATTGATGTGTGATTTAAAGCTTAGGTCTGAGTCTATTATAACACCAAGACTTGTAACTTCAGGTTTGATAATATTTCTCTTTTTGTTAAAGGACCGACTAGTAGGATTTGAGTTTTGTCCTCATTTAATTTGAGGAAGTTGTTCGTCATCCATTTGTTTATTGCTAAGAGACAGGTGGAAATGAAGTTAATAGATGTGTGATGATCATTTGCTTCAGCGGAGATGTACAATTGTGTGTCATCTGCGTAACTATGGAAACATACATTGGGTCTCATTCCCGAACAGATTTACGACCAAAAATGTCCTCTTAGGCAGATTTCTGCCCATTTAAGACATATTAGGGCTGGTAGCGCGATTCCCCAAATTCTCCTGAGATCAGATTTGAGCGTGGCTGAGAGCAGATTTAAGAGTGCTGAGGAGCACACTTATGATTGGGTCTCATTCCCGAACGAAGTTACGACAAAAAATTTCGTCTTAGCCAGATTTCGGCCCATTTAAGACATATTAGGGCTGGGAGTGGGAGTCCCCAAATTTTCCTGAGATCAGATTTGATCGTGGCTGAGAGCAGATTTAAGAGTGCTGAGGAGCACTCTTAAATCTGCTCTCAGCCACGATCAAATCTCATGATTGATTGACTAATTTAAAATGTTATTATAACTTGACAGACTGTGTTCTCATAGTGATTCCTTCACGTCAACACTACAGGCCTCCTTGGAATTAATTACTTAATCATAATTAAAATAAATATGACAATATTTGTACGATAAGAAATTACGCATTTGATGTCGGAAAAATAAATAATATGGATTCATCTGATCACAGGGCAGCTGGATTAACCATATCTGAACCAGCTATTTTGGACAAATGTATAATTACTTTAATTACTCAGATATTCAAACACAATTATGCAATTATTGTGAAATGATTGAAAATAATAATAATTTAATGCCTTCTGTGGAATTTGTATTTCTTATTTGTTACACATCTGTTTAATTATATACATTTGAAAGAATGCAGGTCAACATGCAATGTATCCCATTGATTGGTATACAATGGGACAGACCTTTGTTTGATTGATTGATTGATTGATTGATTGATTGATTGATTGATTGATTGATTGATTGATTGAAAACTTTATTAACAGATTGCAGAATGGGTACAGTACAGTACAGCTCAATTACATAAGGGGATGCAGACCAGAGAAAGAATTTCGTCTTGTTTACATCAGGGTCCCCCATTTTCAATTCATCATAACATATACAGTATAACACACACGACACAGATAGACAGTACTGCTACATCTATACATTTATGACATACCAGATTTGCAAATACAGTACTGTTTGTGATACAAAAAGAGTCCAGAAAAGAGAGTACATTTGACGTAGAAACTGTTGGAGGAGGTTGGGTAGGAGGGGTGGGTGGGGGATAGACTTAGACTGTACAAGCAAAACTGTACATTGGAATATTGACAAAACCATACTGTACATTGGAGGGGGTTGATATAGCTATAAACCTGCATTCCTTCGAATATATCATTAATCAATTAAATTTATATTGAAATACACTATATAGCCTATACACCAACACTGAAATGACAGTGGATAAATAAATAAGAACTAAAGCTAATCGGTGGAAATAGACTGCATTAATATTCCATAACAAGTCTTGTGTGCGCCTACGAATGAACAGTAGCCTATAGGCTTAATTATGGAATAATAAGCCATACTGCGTTCATTCATTACGCCCGCCGTAGGCTTTATATATTATATGTCATTCATTCATTCATATACAGTACTGCGCGCGCGCGTGTGTGTGTGTGCACGCGCGCTGCGGCAGGTGTGTACCGCGAGCTGTATATGATGCCAATACATTAATCTAATCTAGTTTTGATGGGCGCAAGCGTGATTATGAAACCTAGCCGCATTTCTTGCAAAGCACTTCCGCCATTCCATTTCACACAGCTGCGTCACCAGTTGCCTTATAAGGAGCTATGAAGGCGTTGTTTTGTATGCAAATGAGCTGAACGGGAACGCGCTTTAGAGTTTAAGACAAAATGCCATTCTCCAAACAGATATCAGATAATATAATTTGTGCGACCTTTTCAGCCACTTAAGACATATTACCAGCACGTTCAGGACTCAGAGTGTACTTGTCATAGATTATGTCTCAGTGGTTCCAAGATAAGTCTTCCAGAATATATCTTTGAAACATTTTCGGGAATGAGACCCACTGATTGATTAATTGAAAATGTTATTAACTTGACAGACTGTGTTCTCATAGTGATTCCTTCATGTCAACGCTACAGGCCTCCTTGGAATTAATTACTTAATCATAATTAAAATAAATATGACAATATTTGTACGATAAGAAATTACGCATTTGATGTCGGAAAAATAAATAATATGGATTCATCTGATCACAGGGCAGCTGGATTAACCATATCTGAACCAGCTATTTTGGACAAATGTATAATTACTTTAATTACTCAGATATTCAAACACAATTATGCAATTATTGTGAAATGATTGAAAATAATAATTATTTAATGCCTTCTGTGGAATTTGTATTTCTTATTTGTTACATATCTGTTTTAATGGTATACAATGGGACAGACCTTTGTTTGATATAGCTTTTAACCTGCATTCCTTCGAATATATCATTAATCAATTAAACGTATATTGAAATACACTATATAGCCTATACACCAACACTGAAATGACAGTGGATAAATAAATAAATAAGAACTAAAGCTAATTGGTGGAAATAGACAGCATTAATATTCCATAACAAGTCTTGTGTGCGCCAGTATGGCCTACGTGTCCAATGAACAGTGATGGGAATAACAGCGCTATAAGTAACGGCGTTACTAATGGCGTTAGTTTTTTCAGTAACGAGTAATCTACTCTTCCAATCTTAATAACGCCGTTACCGTTACTGCAAAAAAATGCGGGGGTTACTATGAATGAACCTGTTTCTTTCATCAGACAGATATCTGTGCTGAGAGGCATATTCTGTCCTTCCTTGTTTAGTGGGCAGTGCGCGAGACAAGCACAAACATGCTGACGATTGGCTGAGGTTGAGTAAAATGTCATGGTAAGCCAATCAGAGGTAGAGGTGGGCGGGTGCCTCCAGAGTCTGACACACAGCCACAACACGAGCGACTCAGTCAGCGTGTAGTGTACGTTTTGAGCCCAAATAATCCAAAACGAATCCAACGGAACAACACAAGCGAGCAGTCAGCGTGAGACTCATTCAAGGGTACTACGACTATGCGTGCACCTCATGGTACCAAAGCACCTCAAAGGCGCTTAAAACAAAATTACAAACATCACAAAACAAACTGGTCAGACTACTACTTGACCTGAACCCCAGAACCCACCTCACCCCTGCCCACTTTGACAACCTAGGATGGCTTAGAGTAGACGACAGAGTACAGCAACTTGCAATGGGCCTGGTCTACAAGATACACTATACGACCGGGGTACCCATGTACATGTAAAAATACTTCCCAAAGGTCAGTGAATACCACAACCACTACACCAGAGGAAGCTCAACAAATCATGTAAAACCCAGATTCGGCTCAAACAAGGGACTAAACACGTTTCGCAATTATGCCACAACAATGTGGAACGCCCTACCCAAAGCTGTAAAGGAATGTGAATCACTACCCACATTCAAAACCGCTCTTAAAGAGCACCTACGGGAGGCTGCAATTCGAAACTGGCCACCGTAAATGCCCAAAACCCCCACCACCTCCTAATAGACAGTCTCCTCCCCACCGCATGTATATATTCCCTCCCCGCCGTATGTATATTTCTCTCCCACCCACCCACCCCCTCCTAATGTACAGTCCCCTCCCCATCATATATACTCTGTCAGGATCTAGGGGTAACAGTACTGTATATTTGAATACCGTTTATGTCACAAATGTATCAGTACTAAATACCTATATGTCCCTATGCCATAAATGTCATGTATGTTGTGTATGTCATAAATGTCTATATGAATTGAAAATGGGGGACCCTGATGGAAACAAGACAAACGTCTTTCTCAGGTCTGCATCCCCTTAACAATTGTATGTATTGAGCCGTACTGTATTGTACCCATTCTGCAATCTGTTAAATAAAGTTTTCATTCATTCATTCATTCATTCATTCATTCATTCATTCATTCATTCATTCATTCATTCATTCATTCATTCATTCAGACCGCGGGTCCATGAGCGTTTTTGTTCACTCCTGTTGTGTTGCAGCGCAGGGCACTACAGTAGTCGATCTACTGCTGACAGGCTCAACATAGTGCTGCACTTCCTGGTTTAATAGCACAGTCTGGTGCGCAGAATTATATCTGTATGCCATGCATGTCTTAAATGTCATGATTAGATTAGTTTAGATGATTCGATTAGATTCTTATATCTGTATGTTGTGTATGTCATAAATGTCATGAATTGAAAATGGGGGACCCTGATGTAAACAAGACGAAAGTCTTTCTCTGATCTGCATCCCCTTAACAATTGTGTGTATTGAGCCATACTGTATTGTACCCATTCTGCAATCTTTTAATTAAAATGTTCAATCAATCAGTATATATTTGTTATTTATTTTTGGTATAGTAATTAACAAGCATAATTTAATGTTGCCCAGTTGTGGCCTGGGGCAATACATATCAAAAGTTCCAAAACATCTATTGTGTTTGTATTTGTATGATCCACTATATAAACATAGTAATTATAATATCTACATACATGGCATTTGATTGGAGGCTAGTCTCACTTTGTCCCACAGCAACATTAAAATGGTTTAGATTTGTGTATGTTGTTTATGTAAAAAAAAATCTTGAAAGTAACGCAATAGTTACTTTCTGAAGTAACTAGTTACTTTTATAATTTGTAACTGAGTAAGTAATTTAGTTACTTTTTGGAAGAAGTAACTAGTAACTTTTTAAAAGTAACTTGCCCAACACTGCTAATGAATGAACAGTATAGGCTTAATATATTCTAGTTACTTGTTTCATTAGGATTTAGTACTATATATATGCTCTGCCTATCTACTAAATCCTAATGAAACAAGTCATTAATGGAATAATAAGCCTATACTGCGGTCATTCATTACGCCGTAGGCTATATATATAATATTTCATTAATTCATTCATATACAGTACTGCGCGCACGTGTGTGTGTGTGCGCACGCGCTGTGGCAGGTGTACCACGAGCTGTACTATATATGATGCCAATACATTAATCTAATCTAATTTTGATGGGTCGCAAGACTCGCAAGGCACTTCCGCCATTCCATTTTCACGCGGCTGCGTCATTAGTTGCCTTATAAGGAGCTCTGGAGGCGTTGTTTTGTATGCAAATGACCTGAACGCGGACGCGCTTTCGCGTTTGAGACATATGCCATTCCCCAACGCAGATATCAGATCATATCACAGGTGCGAACGTTTGAGCCACTTAAGACATATTACCAGCGTGTTGGGGACTCAGAGTGAACTTGTCATTGATTCTGTCTCAGTCGGTTCCAAGATAAGTCTTCCAAGAGAACTCTTTGGAAAATATTGGGGAATGAGACCCATTGTGTTTTCTAATGAGGTCTCCAAGTGGCATGTATATGTATATGTATAGTGAGAATAATAATAGACCAAGGATAGCTCCCCTGTGAAACTCCGAAGTAGGTGTCGTGTTTCTCAGAAGAATGATCTCCAAGCCTGACGTAATATTTTCTCCCTTTGATATATGTTCTGAACCAGTTTAATACATAGTCAGAAAGAACACCTAACTTTTCTAGACGATTTATTAGGATATAATGGTCGATCGTGTCAAACGCTGCGCTTAAATCTAATAGGACGAGAATTGAGACTTGTTTTTATCAGAGTTTATTCTGAGGTCACTAATTGTTTTAGTAAGACCAGTTTCAGTGCTGTGGTGCATTCTGAAGCCTGATTGAAATTCCTCCATGATGTTGTTTTCTTTGAGAAAGAAGTTTATTTGTATTTGAGACTATTTTTTCAAGTACAGTATCTTGAATGGGAGGTTGGATATCGGCCTAAAGTTGGTTAGTACATTACTGTCTAGTTTGGGTTTCTTTAGTAAGGGTCTTACGACGGCTGTTTTGGGGGGAAAAGAAGCGATGTACTGTATTTATAATATTTAGGATATGACTTGCAATACTCTCAAATATTTGCTTAAAAAAGGCTATGGGTATAGGGTCAATACAGGAAGTGGATGAGTTACATTCCATGACAGTTTTGTAAAACTCAGTTGATCAGCATATTTTCCTATGGTTACTTTTTCTCATGGTTTGCTGATGGTGTCCATGTTTGTATCAGGACTAATGCTGGCTCTAATTGAAGTTATTTTGTTATTGAAGAATAATGCTAGTTCTTCACATTTTGATGCAGATGACTGTGGGGGGTATAGTAGGATACATACATTTTGGTACATACATACAGTATGATAAATACAGTATGGTACATACAGTAAAATACATACAGTATGATACATGTACAGTAAGATGCATACATGTACAGTAATATACATACAGTAAGATACATACAGTAGGGTACATACAGTAAGATACATACATGTACAGTAATATACATACAGTAAGATACATACAGTAGGGTACATACAGTAAGATACATACATGTACAGTAAGATACATACTGTACATGTACAGTAATATACATACAGTAAGATACATACAGTAGGATACATACAGTAGGGTACATACAGTAAGATACATACAGTAAGTTACATACAGTAGGGTACATACAGTAGGGTACATACAGTAAGATACATACAGTAAGATACATAAAGTATGGTACATACAGTAGGGTACATACAGTAGAGTACATACAGTAGGATACATACAGTAGGATACATACAGTAGGGTACATAAAGTATGGTACATACAGTAGGGTACATACAGTAGGATACATACAGTATGATACAGAGTATGGTGCATACACTGACCTAGGGTACATGCAGTATAATACATGCAGTATAATACATGCAGTATAATACATACAGTATAATACATGCAGTATAATACATGCAGTATAATACATGCAGTATAATACATACAGTATAATACATGCAGTATAATACATGCAGTATAATACATACAGTATAATACATGCAGTATAATACATGCAGTATAATACATACAGTATAATACACAGCTTGAGTAACTACAGCCTGCAACGTTCACTTCCACTGACCTCTGACCTCTGCGCTGCAGTTCTCTATTTGCTTGCCTCCTCAGAGGGAAGTGGTGGAGACAGGAGACGTTAGAGTGAGGTTGTGGAGACGGGAGACGTTAGAGTGAGGTTGTGGAGACAGGAGACGTTAGAGTAAGGTTGTGGAGACAGGAGACGTTAGAGTGAGGTTGGGGAGACAGGAGACGTTAGAGTGAGGTTGGGGAGACAGGAGACGTTAGAGTGAGGTTGGGGAGACAGGAGATGTTAGAGTGAGGTTGTGGAGACAGGAGACGTTAGAGTGAGGTTGTGGAGACAGGAGACGTTAGAGTGAGGTTGTGGAGACAGGAGACGTTAGAGTGAGGTTGTGGAGACAGGAGACGTTAGAGTGAGGTTGGGGAGACAGGAGACGTTAGACTGAGGTTGTGGAGACAGGAGACGTTAGAGTGAGGTTGTGGAGACAGGAGACGTTAGAGTGAGGTTGGGGAGACAGGAGATGTTAGAGTGAGGTTGGGGAGACAGGAGCCGTTAGAATGAGGTTGGGGGGACAGGAGACGTTAGAGTGAGGTTGGGGAGACAGGAGATGTTAGAGTGAGGTTGGGGAGACAGGAGACGTTAGAGTGAGGTTGTGGAGACAGGATATGTTAGAGTGAGGTTGTGGAGACAGGAGATGTTAGAGTGAGGTTGGGGAGACAGGAGACGTTAGAGTGAGGTTGTGGAGACAGGAGACGTTAGAGTGAGGTTGGGGAGACAGGAGATGTTAGAGTGAGGTTGGGGAGACAGGAGACGTTAGAGTGAGGTTGTGGAGACAGGAGACGTTAGAGTGAGGTTGGGGAGACAGGAGACGTTAGAGTGAGGTTGTGGAGACAGGAGACGTTAGAGTGAGGTTGTGGAGACAGGAGACGTTAGAGTGAGGTTGTGGAGACGGGAGATGTTAGAGTGAGGTTGGGGAGACAGGAGACGTTAGAGTGAGGTTTTGGAGACAGGAGACGTTAGAGTGAGGTTGGGGAGACAGGAGACGTTAGAGTGATGTTGGGGAGACAGGAGATGTTAGAGTGAGGTTGTGGAGACAGGAGACGTTAGAGTGAGGTTGGGGAGACAGGAGACGTTAGAGTGAGGTTGGGGAGACAGGAGACGTTAGAGTGAGGTTGTGGAGACAGGAGACGTTAGAGTGAGGTTGTGGAGACAGGAGACGTTAGAGTGAGGTTGTGGAGACAGGAGACGTTAGAGTGAGGTTGTGGAGACAGGATATGTTAGAGTGAGGTTGTGGAGAAAGGAGTCGTTAGAGTGAGGTTGTGGAGACGGGAGACGTTAGAGTGAGGTTGGGGAGACAGGAGACGTTAGAGTGAGGTTGGGGAGACAGGAGACGTTAGAGTGAGGTTGGGGAGACAGGAGACGTTAGAGTGAGGTTGTGGAGACAGGATATGTTAGAGTGAGGTTGTGGAGACAGGAGATGTTAGAGTGAGGTTGGGGAGACAGGAGACGTTAGAGTGAGGTTGGGGAGACAGGAGACGTTAGAGTGAGGTTGTGGAGACAGGATATGTTAGAGTGAGGTTGTGGAGACAGGAGATGTTAGAGTGAGGTTGTGGAGACAGGAGACGTTAGAGTGAGGTTGTGGAGACAGGAGACGTTAGAGTGAGGTTGTGGAGACAGGAGACGTTAGAGTGAGGTTGGGGAGACAGGAGACGTTAGAGTGAGGTTGTGGAGACAGGAGACGTTAGAGTGAGGTTGTGGAGACAGGAGACGTTAGAGTGAGGTTGTGGAGACAGGAGACGTTAGAGTGAGGTTGTGGAGACAGGAGACGTTAGAGTGAGGTTGTGGAGAAAGGAGACGTTAGAGTGAGGTTGTGGAGACGGGAGACGTTAGAGTGAGGTTGTGGAGACAGGAGATGTTAGAGTGAGGTTGTGGAGACAGGAGACGTTAGAGTGAGGTTGTGGAGACAGGATATGTTAGAGTGAGGTTGTGGAGAAAGGAGTCGTTAGAGTGAGGTTGTGGAGACGGGAGACGTTAGAGTGAGGTTGGGGAGACAGGAGACGTTAGAGTGAGGTTGGGGAGACAGGAGACGTTAGAGTGAGGTTGGGGAGACAGGAGACGTTAGAGTGAGGTTGTGGAGACAGGATATGTTAGAGTGAGGTTGTGGAGACAGGAGATGTTAGAGTGAGGTTGGGGAGACAGGAGACGTTAGAGTGAGGTTGGGGAGACAGAAGACGTTAGAGTGAGGTTGTGGAGACAGGATATGTTAGAGTGAGGTTGTGGAGACAGGAGATGTTAGAGTGAGGTTGTGGAGACAGGAGACGTTAGAGTGAGGTTGTGGAGACAGGAGACGTTAGAGTGAGGTTGTGGAGACAGGAGACGTTAGAGTGAGGTTGGGGAGACAGGAGACGTTAGAGTGAGGTTGTGGAGACAGGAGACGTTAGAGTGAGGTTGTGGAGACAGGAGACGTTAGAGTGAGGTTGTGGAGACAGGAGACGTTAGAGTGAGGTTGTGGAGAAAGGAGACGTTAGAGTGAGGTTGTGGAGACGGGAGACGTTAGAGTGAGGTTGTGGAGACAGGAGATGTTAGAGTGAGGTTGTGGAGACAGGAGACGTTAGAGTGAGGTTGTGGAGACAGGAGACGTTAGAGTGAGGTTGGGGAGACAGGAGACGTTAGAGTGATGTTGGGGAGACAGGAGAAGTTAGAGTGAGGTTGGGGAGACAGGAGATGTTAGAGTGAGGTTGTGGAGACAGGAGACGTTAGAGTGATGTTGGGGAGACAGGAGACGTTAGAGTGAGGTTGGGGAGACAGGAGATGTTAGAGTGAGGTTGTGGAGACAGGAGACGTTAGAGTGAGGTTGTGGAGACAGGAGACGTTAGAGTGAGGTTGGGGAGACAGGAGACGTTAGAGTGAGGTTGTGGAGACAGGAGACGTTAGAGTGAGGTTGGGGAGACAGGAGACGTTAGAGTGATGTTGTGGAGACGGGAGACGTTAGAGTGAGGTTGGGGAGACAGGAGAAGTTAGAGTGAGGTTGTGGAGACAGGAGACGTTAGAGTGAGGTTGGGGAGACAGGAGACGTTAGAGTGAGGTTGTGGAGACAGGAGACGTTAGAGTGAGGTTGGGGAGACAGGAGATGTTAGAGTGAGGTTGGGGAGACAGGAGATGTTAGAGTGAGGTTGGGGAGACAGGAGCCGTTAGAATGAGGTTGGGGAGACAGGAGACGTTAGAGTGAGGTTGTGGAGACAGGATATGTTAGAGTGAGGTTGTGGAGACAGGAGATGTTAGAGTGAGGTTGTGGAGACAGGAGATGTTAGAGTGAGGTTGTGGAGACAGGAGACGTTAGAGTGAGGTTGGGGAGACAGGAGACGTTAGAGTGAGGTTGGGGAGACAGGAGACGTTAGAGTGAGGTTGGGGAGACAGGAGACGTTAGAGTGAGGTTGGGGAGACAGGAGACGTTAGAGTGAAATTGGGGAGACAGGAGACGTTAGAGTGAGGTTGGGGAGACAGGAGACGTTAGAATGAGGTTGGGGAGACAGGAGACGTTAGAGTGAGGTTGGGGAGACAGGAGACGTTAGAGTGAGGTTGGGGAGACAGGAGATGTTAGAGTGAGGTTGTGGAGACAGGAGACGTTAGAGTGAGGTTGGGGAGACGGGAGACGTTAGAGTGAGGTTGTGGAGACAGGAGACGTTAGAGTGAGGTTGGGGAGACAGGAGACGTTAGAGTGAGGTTGTGGAGACAGGAGACGTTAGAGTGAGGTTGTTGAGACAGGAGACGTTAGAGTGAGGTTGTGGAGACAGGAGACGTTAGAGTGAGGTTGTGGAGACAGGAGATGTTAGAGTGAGGTTGTGGAGACAGGAGACGTTAGAGTGAGATTGTGGAGACAGGAGACGTTAGAGTGAGGTTGTGGAGACAGGATACGTTAGAGTGAGGTTGTGGAGACAGGAGACGTTAGAGTGAGGTTGTTGAGACAGGAGATGTTAGAGTGAGGTTGTGGAGACGGGAGATGTTAGAGTGAGGTTGTGGAGACGGGAGACGTTAGAGTGAGGTTGTGGAGACAGGAGATGTTAGAGTGAGGTTGTGGAGACAGGAGATGTTAGAGTGAGGTTGTGGAGACAGGAGACGTTAGAGTGAGGTTGGGGAGACAGGAGAAGTTAGAGTGAGGTTGGGGAGACAGGAGATGTTAGAGTGAGGTTGTGGAGATGGGAGATGTTAGAGTGAGGTTGTGGAGACAGGAGACGTTAGAGTGAGGTTGTGGAGACGGGAGATGTTAGAGTGAGGTTGTGGAGACGGGAGATGTTAGAGTGAGGTTGGGGAACCTGCTGAAGGACTCGGAGCCGACCTCCTTCCTAAGCATCCTGTCAGAAAGGCCTCTGTGGAGACAGTTTCCCCTCATAGCAGGTGTGTGGAGACAGTTTCCCCTCATAGCCGGTGTGTGGAGACTGTTTCCCCTCATGGCCGGTGTGTGGAGACTGTTTCCCCTCATGGCCGGTGTGTGGAGACTGTTTCCCCTCATAGCCGGTGTGTGGAGACTGTTTCCCCTCATGGCCGGTGTGTGGAGACTGTTTCCCCTCATGGCCAGTGTGTGGAGACAGTTTCCCCTTATGGCCTCACCTTTCCTAGTCTCCTCTCGCTTCTCTCCTATTATCTTCTCTTCTTCTTACCCTTCTTACTCCTCCCATCCTCTTCCCTCTCTCCTCTCCTCTCCTCGCCTCTCTTCTCCTCTCTTCTTTCTTGTCTAGTTTATTCTTCCTCTCCTCTCTTCTGTCTCTCACACAGACTTTTACAATGGAAACTGAATGTGAACTGAAGTGTGTTAAAATTCGCAGAGACTTGTAAAGCTCTTTTACAACATTTTAACAGCTCTTCAGACAAACTGCCTGCTCTCTGCCTCTGCTTTGACCCCCAGAGGAGAAGAGAGTCATAGGAATTGTGGGAATCGTAGTGTTACTTATTTAGTTTAGTTAATTTATTTAAACAGCAGTTATGTTATAAAAAACACACACAATGACATTGTGTTAACCATTGTGTGTGTTCAGTTCTGTGGGACCCGTTTTCAATGTTTACTAAAAGATAGTCTCATTGGCCATGGCCCATTTTCTGTGAAAAACATGTTTACATACGTGGATTTCAGGTCCACTCGACCCGAAAGTGTAGAAATTGTAGGTGAAAACAAATAAACTTGGTAACAATTTAACAGAAAGGTTCACTGTGTTCCTTCACTGTCTGGCTGCACCTTGTTTCATTTATATTTTTCAATATAAACACGATTTATTCCATTCATGTCTTGATTATAATGGATTAAAAATAGCACCTCTATTGTTAAATATGATCTAGCAGAGGTAAATGGCAAATAATAACCATATGCTGTCTATATTGCTTGTAATTGATTTAAAATTAACATCTGTTGTGTATTTTTAAATAAATTGTTACGGCTGTATTGTTAACTCTTTCAGTGCCACTCACGAGATTTCTCGTGTTTTTTTATAGGTGGTTGCTAGCCACTCACGAGATTTCTCGGATTTTTTTTTTTTTTTTTTTTTTTTCGATCTGAAAAATGATTGCATCACCCGAGCCTACCCGAGTATAGCCGAGGGGCGCCGACGATCACTGTGGAAAAAAGCGCCCCCTGTCGTCTCCCAGATGACATAAGTGATTTTGGAATGGACTCAATGAAAATGAATGGGGGAAAAAATCCGGTACTCCACATTTTCCAGTTCACTGATCCAGCCGAGGTTACCAGAGTTCATTCTGGAGCCTCAGATCCCCGCGGATCATGGAGTTCTACTGTATCGCGTTGGATCCATACACGTATCGATTTTTTCGAATGGTGATCAGGAATTGGAATATACCAGTTGGATACCATCTGATGTCAGGTAAGGACTCTATGTTATCAGTGGTAGGATAATCAGAGTAAGTTTGATGAAGTTATAAGCTGTTTTGTGAAATGTCTTCTTTCGGTTTCACTGTAAAAGTCTGTGAGCAAATCAACGGAGCGATTATCAGTGCGCGGCCGTAATGTGCGTGCGTGCACGTATAATATTGATCATCTAGCGTTTATTTGAAAACGATTCATAAAAAGGCAGACGAATATCAACGTTGTGGAATATTCCACTAAAAGACGATTTTCATAGAATGCTCCAGAATGAGCTGTTTTTTATATCAAAACGGGGGCTTTTCTAACTGCTCTGAAACGGCAACGACGCGATAAAAAAACAATCTGCCTTCACAGCACTGACTGGAAAATAGTCTTTGATAATGCGATGGGCAGATTAGACACATAGCCATAATTTAAAACATAGATTAGGTGATATTAACGTTAACATTGGCGCCGATGGTGGCATTCAAGCGGTAAAACGGAAAACCAGGCGTGGCGCTGAAAGTGTTAAAGGAAAACTCCAACATTTTGGGAAATTAGCTTATTTAACATCTTCCCTGGAGTTAGACAAGAAGATACATATCTTTTTTGTCTCTGTGCATGCATTTAGCTTAGGGAACAGTTGCTCCGTTAGCGTAGCTTAGCTTCATCACTGGAAGTGGGGGGGTTTTAGAGCCTGACGTTCCCTACAGTCACCAAATACACTCCAAATACAACTCCAAAACGTTCCTGTAAACATGTTGTGACCTGTGTATTTACCACGTGGAGAAATAAAAAAATTATTGAATTCGACAATTACGTTTTCTAAGCAGATATACTCGGAACAATTTTTTGCCGAACGACTCCTCTCTGAGCGCAGTCAGTGATTTCTACGTGGAAGCCATGTTTGTTTACATTCTCATTCATTCAAAGGATCCGAACCGATTGAAGTTTATGGATACCATGACTTAAAATCCTCTTAACTTGACGATTAAAAGCCTCCCCAATTTAGAAAACAGTAATCCAATGGCTGGTATTGATAATATACTACTAACTACTGCACGCTCGGAGCTAACCGGACCTAACACTAAAGCTAATATAATGACTTCCTTTCTGGGGGGTTTCAAAATAAAAGAGCGACGTCTATAGCAGCGGAATACGTTTATTTTGTACATTATCTAACGTTAACACGAACCTAAACTAACTTTAGGTCGTGTTAACGTTAGATAATGTACAAAATAAACGTATTCCGCTGCTATAGACGTCGCTCTTTTATTTTGAACCCCCCCAGAAAGGAAGTCATTATATTAGCTTTAGTGTTAGCTCCGGTTAGCTCCGGAAGCTAAGCTACGCTAACGGAGCGACTGTTCCCTAAGCTAAATGCACGCACAGAGACAAAAAAGGTATGTATCTTCTTGTCTAACTCCAGGGAAGATGTTAAATAAGCTAATTTCCCAAAATGTTGGAGTTTTCCTTTAAAAATCCCAATAATGTCATGGGTCTACATTGCATGAATAAGAGCAACGCTAACACAACGCAGGAGAGAAAAGCTAACACCACACAGGAGAGAAAAGCTAACACCACGCAGGAGAGAAAATACTTTATTCAGAGTCCTTCATTTCAACAAGTCATGAACACAAAGCAACACCACTGACTATCAGTTAAAACATGTTTCCAACGGTGGCATGAGGCCAAAGCTACATGGTATTTTACACAAAGAGCAATGCATGTGAAAGGCCACTAGGGGCAGAGGCTGAATGAGTGATTGCAAATGAGAGTGAGTGAATGAGTGAGTGGGTGAGTGAGCAAACAGGCAAACAAGTGAGTGAGTGAGTGAGTGAGTGAGTGAGTGAGTGAGTGAGTGAGTGAGTGAGTGAGTGAGTGAGTGAGTGAGTGAGTGAGTGAGTGAACGAGTGAACGAGTGAGTGAGATTTGTTTGATCTCGTAATTTGTTTGGGTGCAAGCTTCCCTTTACACGTTGCTTTTAATTGCTTAAATTCACTTTCCGCGTCTGCACTGTCAGCCATATTCAAGTTACTCATTTCAGAATCCGTCATCTTAGTTTATCCTTATTCGCCAATTTGCAACACAACCTCAAAGAATCACATCCAAAACCAAATCCAATCCCATTCACAGTTTAGGGAAGCGCATTTCCGTGTATACTATACCATTCCACAGCGCAGAGCACACAACGTAGTTCATTCAAAATCTGGCCAGAGCCTACTCACAAACTTTCCAATGCGTGTCTTTGGATGATTAGCTGAATCGCTGTATGGGTTTTTCCTTTCCAACGCTGTGGTTGATCGATTCCCTTTTGCAATCACAGTGTTTTCCAACCTTCTTTCTTTGCCAAACAAATTATTTCCATCTGCGAGTTTTCGGACTTAATGTAGCAGCCTCTGCCTGGATCCGCTTACATATACATTTACATTACATTTAGTCATTTAGCTGACGCTTTTATCCAAAGCGACTTACAAGTTCTGTACGACAAGCCATCAGGAAGGGCACAACTCTATCAGCTGAGCAACAATGTTCATCAAAGTGTTGAGTGCTACAGTGTAGGTTAGTTTATTAGGACAAGTGCATGACAGTACGGTTAGTTAGGGTTAGATTTTTTTTTTTTTTAATAATAATCTTTTATTATTTTTTAATTCAGATAATGGTTGAAGAAGTGCGTCTTTAGTCGACGGCGAAATATTGGACGTGATTCGGCTCTCCTAACTGGGGTGGGTAGTTCATTCCACCATTGTGGGGCAAGGACTGAGAATAGGCGACTTCTCTTTGATGACCCTCCCGGAGCTTCTCTAGGCAGTCGGGAGGTATTGGAGTATTGCACTGTGCACTGTGCAATACTCCAATTCAGCCATTGGCAATTCAGCCGTTGGGTGGGGGGGCGCTGTTGAGCGGGCCTGTGACCGGACCTGAAAGCGCCCCTGGCTCTGCGGCTCTGCAGCTGCATGCTATTCGCAAATCCAGCATGAGCCAGCTCCCGCTGCAGCCGTCGTTATCAGAACGCTACACACATATCATAATGTTTACAGCAAACTGTAGTTGATCACCAGGTATGTTTTATTAACGTAGAATAATTCATATATATATATATGCGCGCACTATAGTCGGCTAATTGACATTTCCTGTGAAAAAAATAAAATCCTCTCGTCCCGTTTGCGTCCCAAAAAAGATTTCTGTTCGTCCCAAATCAATATTTGATCGTCCCCGGGACGACGGGACATCGTTAGTCTCGAGCCCTGGTAGAACAGTCACTGCAATCTTGGCCATCACCCCAAGACATCCACCACCTTGGCCAACACTACGAGACAACCACTCAGAGAGATAGGGAGATGGGGACAGGGGTTAGAGAGTTCCCATGTTTGTAGTGGGCAGACTTGGAGCAATAAATACATGTAATAC
>NC_140173.1:99243666-99251166 GCF_963971535.1 Notolepis coatsorum | reverse complement strand
CTTTCTGAGTCTTCCTGGGACCTCTGGCTACGTTATAATTGCAATGGCGATCGAATCCCGTCAGGTGGCAGTATCGCCTACCTTTTGAACTGGGCCAGTTTAGTGTGGGGCCGCCCCACGCCGCAGCGAGAGCATTGACCAAACTACAGCCAACTAACGTTCGACAATGGCGATCGCCTAGAGCAAACTATTGGATATTATGAAGAAGAAGACACAACGGATGATATGGATGATGATTATGGATGATAAGGTGCGTTTTCACCAGACTACATTGGACTCAGCACTTCTGGTAAATCATAAAAATACTAGTCAAACCGGCCGATGAGGCAACCTATTCGGCTCCGTGGTATAGTCTGGCCCGAGCACTCCAATACCCCCTGGACCATACCCCCCCCCTCAGGTCCAGTGTGAACTAGAGTAACTGTACCTTCACCACTTTTATGCCTCCAAAACCTATATGCAAACAGCTGTAACTGAAACAATCATATGCAACACTGCTGTCTTAGGCAAGTGAGCCAACTCAGTTACAATGAGTCAAATATATCCTCTCATAGGCAGCTACCCTACCCAGTTCGACAAGCCACTCTTGAAACGATGGACCTTCTGGTGCCTTCCAACCTGTCATTATTATCTGTCTGCCTATCATAATGCTAGTCTGCATCCAGTCAACTAGGGGTTTTGCGATATGGCTAAGACGGCAGGGTTCCCCAAGGACATATAAACCAGAGCAGAACGCATACTCAGTCCCTGTGATCTCTGTGATGTAATCATGGATGTTACTCCAGAAATCGAGAAATCGATTTTTGGGCATGACCAAAGTGCATGGACTAGATCACCCTCCTCCACCTGGTATTTCCAGCAGTCTGGATTCTCTAAATAGTCTAGAGGGGGTCCAATAGAGGCGGTAAAAGTATGAACCTTGCTCTAATATCCCTGGACACAGTTTGGAGATCCCAGAGATGATATCCCACTCCTCCTCCTCAAATGTGACACCCAAGTCCCTTTCCCAGACTACTTTGAGAGCAGAGGTGGTCTTACTGCCATCCTTATTGATAAACATAGAGTAATAAATAGAAGCCTCATGTCCAAGCCCAAACATTAAAACAATCTTTTTAACATCTAGCCATATTTTCAGAAAAAAGTAAATGGAAGATTGTTCCACTTCTACAAGCGATTTGCATGTTCTCTGTATCTAGGGACATACTATACCTCAGGGAATGTATACCCAGTGTCAGAAATAGTGTGTCTGTTACTGTTACTAGGCTTGAGTAAATTGTAATGAACCAAAGGAGAATATCACTTTTTTATAAAAAAAAAAAAATGAAAATTTCATCTTTGACAGTGAATAACACCATGCTAAAATTTACCAGACGTGAAAAATTGCCACTGAGCTCATTCAGCACCTTCAGATGATTTACAGGGGTTTTTGTAGATACAGTACTGAATTTTGCCATCCGGACACATGCAATTTGAAATATTACTATAGAATATGAGGCCTATAAATTACCTTATTATGGCCAAGTCACACGTGACGTCTATGGATCACACATCTCAGTTGATATTTGTTTCAGGACTATGAAGATATTCGCGATGACCTCCGCTACAACCCCTGTCGAACTCGCGCCCTCTTCTATCTGAGGAGAAGACTGACCATCGCCATCTTGGTCTTGGTCAACGTTAGCATCCGCCGAACGTAGACCACTCTTTTTAGTGATGGTCTGAGGCGGAATGTTCTGTTTGCCCAACATTTTTAATTCCTAAAATGATCACCACTTAATGACAGATGTAATATGTCTAATTGCCGACTCTGGATACGACTTTGGGATAGATATGAAAATGCCACTGCGAGCAGATGTCAATCAGGCAGCCAATCTTTTCACTGCGTCACATGACTCCCCGTCCCTTGAATGAGTGTGTGTGTCTGTATGTGTGTGTGTGTGTGTGTGTATCTTTGTGTGTGGCTGTGTGTGTGTATGTGTATGTATCTTTGTGCGTGGCTGTGTTTGTGTGTGTGTGTGCATGGCTGTGTGTGTGTGTATGTATCTCTGTGCGTGGCTGTGTGTGTGTGTATCTTTGTGCTTGGCTGTGTGTGTGTGTGTGTGTGTGTATCTTTGTGCGTGGCTGTGCGTGTGTGTGTGTATATTTGTGTGTGGCTGTGTGTGTGTGGCTGTGTGTGTATGTATTTGTGTGTGTGTGTATTTGTGTGTGTGTGTGTGTGTGTGTATGTATCTCTGTACCTGGCTGTGTGTGTGTGTGTCTTTGTGCATGGCTGTGTGTGTGTGTGTGTGTGTGTGTGTGTGTGTGTGTGTGTGTGTGTGTGTGTGTGTGTGTGTGTGTGTGTGTGTGTGTGTGTGTGTGTGTGTGTGTGTGTGTGTGTGTGTATGTATCTCTGTACCTGGCTGTGTGTGTGTGTGTGTGTGTGTGTCTTTGTGTGTGTGTGTGTGTGTGTGTGTGTGTGTGTGTGTGTGTGTGTGTGTGTGTGTGTGTGTGTGTGTGTGTGTGTGTGTGTGTGTGTGTGTGTGTGTGTGTGTGTGTGTGTGTGTGTGTGTGTGTGTCGACGGTGAAGCCTGCCAGCAGCTGGTGCTTGGTGCTTACTGCTGTGACTCACAGCCTGTAGAAAGTTGTACATCGTCGGCATAGCTGAGAGCTCAGAGCAGCCCAGAGGGAAATAGCAGCCTATAAATTCATACCTGTCATTAATCTTATACCCAGATAATTATATTGCTGAGGATTTATCACACAGTCTACCTCCTGGTGAAAACAAGACCGACCCAACACTTTCACAGCAGGAATGCTAAGCACTCGTTAGGGAGAAGCCTGCTGTTCAGCGCTGGCTATTTTTACACCATTTACAGCAGGCATGGGTCGTTTAACCCTTTCACTACGTGGTAGTGAAATGGTTAACCTTCTGTAGTGTGGTCGTGAAAAGGTTAACATTCTGTAGTGTGGTAGTGAAAGGGTTAACATTCTGTAGTGTGGCAGTGAAATGGTTATCCTTCTGTATTGTGGCAGTGAAAGGGTTAACCCTTTGGTAGTGTGGTAGTGAAAGGGTTACGGGTGGTTATTATGGTTTATACAATGGCATGCACATTTCTCAATTCTGATTGGCTGAAACAGTCAAGTTAGACGTGGTTATTTCTCATAACCCACGCTCGTGATCCCAGAACCCGCCCACAACCGAATTACAATCACTCCGCCAGTTAGACTTTTTTAGGAAAAACCAAGATGGCGGACAATAATCTTTACGAATGGATGTGTTGAAAGCGTCATAACAACTAATTCAAAAACGATTCTGTCACATGGAATGTGTTTGTTTCTTACACAATGTTGGATTATGTAATTGGTGGGTCATGAGTCATTGTGGAACAAAATAAAAATCGCGCGAAGTCTGTTGTTAGATGCCATTTGTCAAAAGGACACTCATTTCACTGTTAATAAAATGTCCAATCAATCAATCAATCAAACCAATAACAACCGCTCACTTCACTGTTAGACGGCATGCTTTGAAGCAACCTATTCAAAATATAAATCGCGGGACAAACTGCACTATAACCGGGAATGTTACCATCAATGTAAATAAACCATAATCACCTTACAAAAACAGTACTGTATTTGTAAATCTGGTATGTCATAAATGTCTAGATGTAGCAGTACTGTATCTGTATGTCATGTATGTCAAATATGTTATGATTAATTGAAAATGGGGGACCCTGATGTAAACAAGACGAAAGTCTTTCACTGGTCTGCATCCCCTTAACACTTTGATTGAGACGTCCTCCAATCCTGAGCTCCAGGTCGAGCCCGAGAGTGACTGAAAGGTGGTGCCTTTCAGAGGAGGCCCCTTGCTGATAGGTCTCAGTTTGGCCGGTTTAGCTCTCTCGTTCCAAGGTCTAGGAGGTTTGCCCCTTGGGTACTGAACTCTCTCCCTAGATCTTGACCTAGATGAGGACCTTGAGGATGCTCTGGAGCTTGACCTATCACGGTCTTCCTCCATTTCTGAGTACTGATCTGGATCAGTATACTCCTGTTCGCTACTTGCTGCGTCGTCCACCGACTCCGGGGGACAGCCCCCCGTCTAAGAATGCTCCCGGCCTGAGATAGGGCCGGTTCTGACCCTTAATAGATTAAGCGAATACACCACCAAGCTAAATATACTTACCAATTCACAATACGGCTTCAGGAAAAAGAGAACAACAAACATGGCAATATTATACCTCATTGAAAAAATACATGATGCCATTGATCAGGGTGATTGTGGGGTGGGCGTTTTCTTAGATTTATCAAAGGCCTTTGACACCATTGACTTCACTATTCTACTTGGGAAACTACACCATTATGGCATAAGGGGTCTGGCTCTCAACTGGTTCAGTAGCTATTTACATGGTAGGCAACAGTACGTCGATATAAACAATCACAAATCAATAAAAATGGACATCAAATATGGGGTCCCCGAGGGGTCAATTCTAGGGCCTTTACTCAAATTGGATGCGCACACATCACATAAATGGAAAGGAGCTGTCAAGAGTGGTGTCCACAAAATTCCTGGGGGTCGTCATCGATGAGTCACTCAACTTCAAATGCCACATAAAATATCTACAAACAAAACTGTCCAAATATGTTGGCTTATTCTGCAAAATACGTAATTTTCTTCCCTTGTCTGCCCCAAATGCATTATATTGATGATCAAATACAGTTTGATAGCAACGGCGCGATATAAAAAAATCCAACTGGACGGACTTCTGGAAGTTACTACACGTAATCTGATGTTGACCGGATGGCCGAGGGGGCGTTTATAATTCCGTGGGCAGCGTTATACCATTCATCTAATGTGGGTCAAATGTTCATCATAGCAGTTAGTATCGTACACATTGAAAAATAACGCTGAATCTTACCGTATCTTCCTCGCGCCGTTGGGCGATGAGCGTGGAACAGACATTTTCCTATTATGGGATATAGAAATATCCGGTCCATTTCCAGGTTGTATAATAATATATACGTCCAAATCATGTTGTTTTTTCGAGTTATTTGCAGCGATCGATGTTCACTGTGTGAAGACTGAGTCTCTCTAACACTAGCGAGTGCCCGGACCCCATATGGAGTGAGTCCTACCGGGTTAAAGGTAACATCCGTTTTTTCGATCTGCCGATCGGCCACCAGATGGCGGTCTTGAACCGCTAGAGGATTGAGAGGAGATCACACTTGTGTCTCAGGGCCCCGGAAAGGAAATATGATTCCGATCACAGATTTTTGAAATATTGATATCAAAGACGAGTTACGGCATCTTCGACAACTTGAGCATGGCGGGGAAGGATGCCTTAAAGCGCCTTCCGGCAGTTAAAGTGTTAACACTTTCACTGCCACACACGAGATATCTCGGGTTTCCGATAGTTATGTTGAAAGCCACTCACGAGATTTATCTGAATTTTTTTTTTTTTTTTTTTTTTTAGCGATCTGAAATCATATTGCATCACGCGAGCCTACCCGAGTATACCCGAGCGCCGCCGGCGATCATATGTGGAAAAAAGCGCCCCCTATCGTCTCCCAGATGACATAAGGGATTTTGGAATGGACTCAATGAAAATGGATGGGGAAAAAAATCCGGTACTCCACATTTTCCAGTCCACTGATCCAGCCGGGGTTACCACAGTTCATTCTGGAGCCTCTCAGCCCCGCGGAATCATGTGTACTACTGTATCACGTTGGATCCATACACTTATCGATTTTTTCGAATGGTGATCAGGAATTGGAATATACCAGTTGGATACCATCTGATGTCAGGTAAGGAATCTATGTTATCAGTGTTAGGATAATCAGACTAATTTTGATGAAGATATAGGCTGTTTTGTGAAATGGGCTCTTTCAGTTTCACTGTAAAAGTCCAAGAGGAAATGAACATGGCGATTATCCGTGCGCGGCCCGAATGTGCTTGCGTGCACGTATAATATTGATCATCTAGCGTTTATTTGAAAACGATTCATAAATAGGCAGACGAATATCAACGTTCTGGAATATTCCAGTAAAAGACGATTATCAATGAACTGTTTTTTATCTCAAAACGGGTGCTTTTCTAAATGCTCTGAAACGGAAATGAAGCGATAAAAAACCAATCTGCCTTGACAGCACTGACTGGAAAAGTAGTCTTTGATAAGCGACGGGCAGATTAGACATATAGCCATAATTTAAAACATAGATTAGGCGATATTAACGTTAACATTGAAGTGGACCGTGGCATCAAGGGGGTAAAAAGGAAAACCCGGCGTGGCACTCAAAGTGTTAACAATTGTGTGTATTGAGCTGTACTGTATTGTACCCATTCTGCAATCTGGTAATAACATTTTCAATCAATCAATCAATCATTCCAATAACAACCGCTAACTTCATAATTAATCTGTATCGCAACCGAATCACGGATTTCGTCGAGGCAGGTAGCATTATGTCGGGAAAAATGAAATGAAATAAACAAATGTGAATTAAAGAAGTTAAAATGAAGTTTAGCCTATTAAATTGTTTTCAAAGCCTATAGCAATGACGTATTTTAACGAGACTGGCGAGGACTGCGAGGAGGGGGAATTGAATTGCAACCGTGTACAAGCAAAACTTTGACTGTAAACGGCATCTAACCTGACTGCATAAACGCAACGTCCATTATGCTTCAATTAATGTGTGTTTATTGTATAGCAATAAGGTTGGATGAATTCTGCAATTGTATAAAGATGTAAGCACTGTCTATCTGTAATAACATTTTCAATCAATCAATCCCATAACACACGCTCACTTTGAAACAGCGCTGCTTCTACACACGGAGGCAACGTCTCTTTTTATTTTTTTTGAACTACTTTTTCTGCTGATGGTTTTGTCAATAAATCTTCAATTAATGTGTGTTTATTGTATAGCAATAAGGTTGGATGAATGCGCCAGTTGTATAAAAGCCATTACACCACGTGCAGTCGTGCTTTATGAGAATTAGACCATGCCTAGGGGTGGTCGTTAACGCACTCCTGCACGTGATGTAATGCTTAATTCGTATTTTTTGTTTAAACCTTTTAAAATGTTACTCTACAATTCAATTTAGTTTCAGTTAGTCTCCAGAGTGGGTTTGCTAGTTTCAGTTTAGCTTTCTGTACTACAATAGTTATATATTTTTAGTTCATTTTAATATAGGGGATATTTGTCACAGGAACGATTTAAGAGATTCCGAATAGGTGTTGTGTAATAAACACATCACTTCATGAAGGCAATTAACTCAGTCATGTAGACATCAGTCTTACTGAACATTATGAGAGAGAGAGAGAGAGAGAGAGAGAGAGAGAGAGAGAGAGATAGAGAGAGAGAGAGAGAGAGAGAGAGAGAGAGAAGGAGGGAGACAGAGAGAGGGAGGGAGGGGATCTGGAGTTTAGTCCAATAGGATCCTCTATATAGCTCCAGTGATGACCCATGATGTCATCAGTACCAGTATGTCTCACAATGCTCTTGTATTTTCTAGTAGTTTTCCAAAGTGTC
>NC_140173.1:99201166-99238666 GCF_963971535.1 Notolepis coatsorum | reverse complement strand
TCTAACGTACACCCGGAAGACACTCTCATTATAACTTCTTCTCCCTAGCAACGGGGGCCCGCCCACTTTCCTCGTTACTATGTGACGCTGCCATGGCAACTGCTATTCACCTTTAAACACACACTAGACGTCTGTTCTATGGATGTCAACCACTTTTCTATTCTGACCATTCTGCAGTCCTTATCAGTGTTATGTGCTCAACGACCTCGGCATGCACACACTCTGCTTACTATCGTGGAGACAGACTGCCTGCTACACACTCTCTCTCTGACCGCCTCCTCCTCCACCACCTCTACCTCTCTGACCTGGCTGCTCTCAGATGACTATAAGCAGTGCTGTCTTCGACCACAGCTATTTGACCCAGATCACTATAGCAACCGCTCAATTGTTGATATTATCCCCCCCTAGTTCTCTCTGTTCCACCCAGCTGATAACGGCCCTCTGTCTGCACAGTTTTGGCTGGAAACACACATACATGATAATGATGGTAATGATGATGATGATGATATTATCCTCTTAAAACTCATCTCTATATAGGTTATAAACCAAATGCAAATCATCGATTTCCTTCACTATGGTCAAAGGCATATGTCAAGTGGAGACTAGCCCAGATGACTCTGTTGATCACATGACACTCTGTGACATCATGTTTCTTGGCGGAGTTGTTTGATGACTCTGTTGATCACATGACAATCTGTAACATCATGTTTATTGGCTGCTGTGTGTGTGTGTGTGTGTGTGTGTGTGTGTGTGTGTGTGTGTGTGTGTGTGTGTGTGTGTGTGTGTGTGTGTGTGTGTGTGTGTGTGTGTGTGTGTGTGTGTGTGTGTGTGTGTGTGTGTGTGTGTGTGTGAGAGAGTGACAGATAAACGGTGATTTGCGTGGGGAAGACGTGTTTGGCATGATCTGTTAAAACAAAAATAAAACAACCCCTTTTTCTGAATATGTTTTTATATTCTGCAAAATACGGTACTATATGGTGGATGATGGTATAGTAAAAACTCCTACCTCTCAGCTCTACCTCTAACAGATGTCCCGATAAATCTTTTTTGCTCCCTATCCGATCCCGATCATGTGATTTTTAGTATCTACCGATACCGATCTTTCCCGATCCGGGAAAAAAAATAAATAAAGAATTGTTATCCCAATTTCTCACATTACATTCACCCTGAATGTTGACCTTAGCCAGGTGAAAAGTTTACTTCATTCAAGCGAGGCATTGCAATCCTTGACATAAATCATTTGATGTATAATTAAATCAAAGGAAATGCGTTTGTTTTGGCAAAATTCTTCTGCTCTGTGTGACAATAAATAAATGAATGATGATATGCAATTTAAAACCAAAACTAAGGCCTCAGTATGAGTTTAAGACTTGAACATGGTCATGTTTGTTGAATACAAAAATAAACGTTTATTTTCTTTTTTGCCGATCCCGATCTCCGGAAAATCACGTGATCGGCCCCGATCCCGATCACGTGATCGGATCGGGACATCCCTAATATAAACCCATACCTCTCAACTCTACCCCTAACAGATATGACATATACCATGTAATTTACACCCCAACATACATGGCTAATGTCTAATTACCAGAGAGATACAGATTTTTCTCTCCCCCCCCTTCTCTCTCTCTCTCTCTCTCTCTCTCTCTCTCTCTCTCTCTCTCTCTCTCTCTCTCTCTCTCTCTCTCTCTCTCTCTCTCTCCCTCTCCCTGTCTCTCTGTTTCTCTTCTCTCTCTCTTTCTCTCTCTCACACACACATTGTTTGATTTAGTTGATGGTCAGAGAGTTGTAAATAAACAAGAAATAAAAGGGTGTTGGATGTAGCCTTGAAAACATCTAAAGATAGTAGCTTGAACTGGTTCCTTCATCTAGTGCCAGAATGTTGTGGTTTCACACCATCACCCTAACCAACAGTAACACATCATAACCCACCAAAAACACACCCTAACCAACAGTAACACACCATAACCCACCCAAAACACAAATAACCCACCAAAACACACCCTAACCAACAGTAACACACCATAACCCACCAAAAACACAAATAACCCATCAAAAACACACCCTAATCCATAATGCACAAACAACACACCATAACTATAATGCACCAAAAACACACCCTAACCAACAGTAACACACCATAACCCACCCAAAACACAAATAACCCACCAAAAACACACCCTAACCCATAATGCACAAACAACACACCATAACTATAATGCACCAAAAATACACCATAACCATAACACACAAAAACACACCATAACCATAATGCACAGAAAACACACTACAAACCACCAAAAACACACCATAACCCATAACGCGCAAACAATACACCATAACCTATAAACCACCAAAAACACACCATAACCATAACACACCAAAAACACACCATACCCCATAACACATAAACAACACACCATAACTATAATACAGCAAAAACACACCATAACCATAACACACAAAAAACACACCATAACCATAATACACAATCAACACACCATAACTATAATGTTTAAATAATGAATTGTTGGGGCGCCAGGGTGGCACACCACGTTACTGCACTGCAGACCTACACGGTCGACCCGGGTTCGCCTCCCGAACATTTGCCGCATGTCTTTCCCCCCCATATCTTCTCCCGACCTTCCTCTCTCTGCTCTCTGTCATGTCTGACCTGAAAAAAAAGCTGTACAAATGCTAAAAAATTTATCTTTAAATAATGAATTGTGTAGCACAGTGACCCAGCTGCCCCCCAGCCCCCTCCTGGCTAGTGTTAAAGTTTAATGACCCAAATCTGCAGGAACAGACCAGACAAACAAGCTTGTTGACGACACAAACCCAGAGGAGGCCTGGGCTAGAAAGACTGAAATATAACCAAGACAGACCAGAAACCTCTGCGCTGAGTCCTAGAAACAGATACTCGGCAACGCACAGCTGCCTCAGAGCGGCCTAGCGCTGTCCATCGCAGACAAGCCACAGAGACCCTGAGAGCTAATGTCCTGCTTTCTTATTTTTTTTTATCCACTTTTTCTCCCATTTAAAAATGTTCTCCCATCCCAATTTCGTATCATCCAATTCAACCCTCCCCTGTCTCGAACGCTGTTTCTTGCCTCCCACAAGCCGGCTGCAATGTGGACTAAGTCATACATAGCACGAGTCCCCTCCGATACTCGAGGTAACAGCAGTCGCATCTTTTCACCTGCGCGGCGCGATCTTTCAGCGTCAGGGGTCTGCGCTTTGGAGGGACGCCGTCCCCATCGCTTCCTGATTCTACTGCGCAGGCGCACCAACCGACCTGTAGGAGTCGCTGTCCACAACTCCCGATCCCCACCCATCAGTTTCCCACCCCCTAATACTGCCAATGTGTATTAGTACGGACGACCAGCTAAACTGAAAGCAATATGGAGCGCTGGGCTTGAACAGGCGAACCCAGCGTCTCCAGTATTCGTGATGAGCGCCTTGCCCACTGCACCGCGTAGCCGCCCCGTCCTGCTTTCTTTCTGATGTGAATGTATTGTGTACTGTGTAGGGCTGACCCATATTAGTCGATTAGTCGACTAATGGGTCGAAAGGAGCCGTAGTCGACTAGCCAACCTCTTAGTCGAATACAAAAAATATATATATTTATAATAAATTTTGTATTTAATTTTTTTTATCATTCTTTCCAAAAGAAAAGAGGCCTAGAAGCGTGGCTAACGCTAATGGCACGCATACCAGAGGCTAACTGCCTACGAAAACAGGCACAGAGGCACTGAAAGAGGATTTCACCCATCTAATGAACACACTAGACTAGACAAATATCAAGATGTATCCATCAGTGGACCAATTGCATGCTTTTGCAGAGGACAAGAAGCCTTCAGTCGACTCCTTCAGACATTAAGCACCCCCCACAGCCCAACTGGAATGATTAAAAATGTAAAAAAAAAAAATTAAATACCAATAGTCGACTAACGGCAAATTTTGGCCAATCATAGTCGACCATCCAAATCCTTAGTCGGGGACAGCCCTAGTACTGTGCTCTTAACAGCTGTTTAGATTCTGGTGCATCTGTGCATCTGCACTGGTTATAACACTAAAGTGAATGTCTTCAACCAGCTCAACATTTCACCTCTTTAACTCATCCATTCCCAATGGTTCTCTGGTTACTGCTTCTTTAACTCTTCCATTCCCAATGGTTCTCTAGGGCTGTCGCGGTAACCGCATCACCGCAATCCCGCGGTGTGACAACCGTGGTAAAAAAAATATATACCAAATGGGGAGTCATCATTTTTAACTCAGTTAATTTAATGACAAGATTGCTATATCTATATAACGTTAGCTAGTTTTCCCCCATGAACAATGACACGAGTTGTGATATTGCTATTGACTAACGTTACACACAAATTAAGTGCTGCCTCTCTCTGCTGTTCCCGCTACACTCTTGACTACATCAACGTTTCCCTAATCCCTACTCTCACTTCATTAACGTTATTATAGCTATTATGATCTGTAATGTCAACTGGATAACGTTAGCTTTGTTTGCAAACGTTAGTTAACATTTTCTATCTATAACGTTAGCTATAGGCTAGCTATCTATAATGTTAGCTATAGGCTAGCTATTGGCTAGTTTCCCCCAAAGACAGTGGCGAATATTCATGGAAGCCAAGGGAAGCCAAGCTTCCCCAAAAATATGAACAGTAAAAAAATATATTTAAATTAAAATAATTATATATATATATATATATATATATATATATATATATATATATGTTATAGTTTATAATAATAATAAAAAAAAAATGTCATCTCTGTGTTATAATAATTGTCTCCCTCCTGGAGAAATTAACAGAACAAGCGAAACTGTGCCCACTCTCTCTAACACTGTCACTGAGGCAGCCCACACTGAGCCCAGGGCAGGTACCAGCAGTCTGCTGGTAGCATTATTTTGATTGACATTGGAGGCTTTGAGGCTAGGCCTGGTTGAATTTTTCTAGCGTCCTTACCATATTATTAGCCAATAAGATTCTAGCTTAATTCAATGGGGTTGGTCTTAACACCTTAACGGCCCGGCAGCCTGGTATTAGGTAAGGGATTCCAAAAGGCTCTGTCTTCTCAGGCTCTGTATTTCATGCAAGACCAAATTGACCAATCAAATCACATTAAAAGCTAAATGTGACCACGTCATCGCCTCGTTCAAATTTTCTAGTAGCTAGAATCAAACTGGCAATCAAACTGTGCCGGTGTTATTCAAACAAGAGAATGGAGGAACATATTGTCGACTATCTCTTGTTAAACGATTTTACTAAATTGACTTTTGAACAACAATTGCGAATGAAAGAAAAAGGAAGGCCTACACCACAGCTCTGCATTGTTCAGCCAAGGGACCGGGAAAGGACAACGCTCTTTTAATGTTCAGAACTACAAGTGGCTAGCTGTATGGCTAGCTGGTTCGGCTAGGTTTTGTTGGGAGATATTTCAAGATTCGTTTTAACACTATGATCGCCGATGACGAGTTAAGACGTCATTCCTAGCCATGCTCATTCTGCCGAAGACGCCGTAACTCGTCTTTGATGTCAATATTTAAAAAATCTGTCATCGAAATCATATTTCCTTTCCGGAGCCCTGAGATGTACTGGTGAGCTCCACTCAACTGTCTAACGGTTCGAGAGCGCCATCTGGTGGCCGATCGGCAGATCGGCCAAGAGGGAGGGGCGCGCCAAACAGGAAGTGCTCATCCATATGTGCTCCGGGCACTCGCGATCAGTAGCCGGACTCCATCTCAACACACTGGATGATCAATCGCTCGCCCTAACTCAATAAACAACGTTATTTGGACGTATATAGTATTATACAACCTGGAAATGGTTCATCAGGATCAACATCCCATAATCGAAAACGGTCTACTCCATGCTGATCGTCCAACGGCGCGAGGAAACATACGGTAAGATTCAGCGTTATTTTCTAACGTATTCCATATAAACTGCTATGATGAACATATGACCCACTCTGGATGAATCATCTAACGCTGCCCACGGAATTATAAACGATCCCCCGCCCATCCGGTCATCATCAGATCATACGTAGATCATTCTAGAAGTACGTCCAGTTGACATTTTTCATCTCGCACAGATTCCTACCAAACTGTATCTGATCATCAATATAATGCATTTAGGGCTATAAATCACGTTCTGAAGAAAGCTGCAGAAAATGATAAAAACATACTTATACTTTAGACCATATTTTAGTATGAATATGTGAATGAAAAAGTTTAACGTTGCTACACCCTGAACAATACATATAGGACATTGAATGGGCCATAATAATGGCAATGTAGCAATAGAATTTAAAAAGTTATAGCCCTGCAAAGAAGGGGAACTTCTACATAGACAAATAGAGCTGGCGAGGGATGGTAAATTATGAATTTAACCCATGGCGATTAAAGTGTTATTTTCGGCCGCGGGACCTTTCCTGGACCACCACACCACTGTGGATATTCTGATTTAACAAATCTATCTGTCCAGAAGGACCCACATTGGCCAGGTAAGCCTGCATAGCTTGCTTGCTAACTAATGTTATGCGAGTGTTGTGACTGTGTAAACAAACAGCATTGTTTGATTGATTGATTGAAAACTTTATTAACATATTGCAGAATGTTAAACAAGTTAACACACAAGTCACATTCAACTGTAAATTAAATAAAGGAAACACCGTTTTGTTGATGATAACCTATCGTCTCCTGTGATTTTATATTACTAAAAGTAAAAGTATGTATACTGGAATCGGATGCACTCCCCATCTGCACCAGATGCAGTCCTGGAATTGCTAACATGCAAGTGTGTCTGTTCATGCAAAATGCCAAGCTGCACATGCTTTTAATTAAACTGTAGCACTCAACACATGCTTATTATTACACTGTAGCACTCAACACTCTGATGAACATTGTTTCTCAGCTGATAGATTTGTGCCCTTCCTGATGACTTGTCGTACAGAACTTGTAAGTCGCTTTGGATAAAAGCATCAGCTAAATGACTAAATGTAAATGTTATAAAATGGACTGGCATGCACAGGTATGTGCAAGTTACAGACATGCAGCAACCAAAAACTGCAGGATGAGAGAGATGAGCAGTTTGAGTGACATTATGGGGTGATTCTGGACTAGGTTACCCATCTCAACTCTATCTTAACACTTTGAGCGCCACGCCTGGTTTTCCGTTTTACCGCTTGAATGCCACCATCGGCGCCAATGTTAACGTTAATATCGCCTAATCTATGTTTTAAATTATGGCTATGTGTCTAATCTGCCCATCGCATTATCAAAGACTATTTTCCAGTCAGTGCTGTTAAGGCAGATTATTTTTTTATCGCGTCGTTTCCGTTTCAGAGCAGTTAGAAAAGCCCCCGTTTTGATATAAAAAACAGCTCATTCTGGAGCATTCTATGAAAATCGTCTTTTAGTGGTATATTCCACAACGTTGATATTCGTCGGCCTTTTTATGAATCGTTTTCAAATAAACGCTAGATGATCAATATTATACGTGCACGCAAGCACATTACGGCCGCGCACTGATAATCGCTCCGTTGATTTCCTCACAGACTTTTACAGTGAAACCGAAAGAAGGCATTTCACAAAACAGCTTATAACTTCATCAAACTTACTCTGATTATCCTACCACTGATAACATAGAGTCCTTACCTGACATCAGATGGTATCCAACTGGTATATTCCAATTCCTGATCACCATTCGAAAAAATCGATACGTGTATGGATCCAACGCGATACAGTAGAACTCCATGATCCGCGGGGCTCTGAGGCTCCAGAATGAACTCTGGTAACCCCGGCTGGATCAGTGAACTGGAAAATGTGGAGTACCGGATTTTTTTCCCCATTCATTTTCATTGAGTCCATTCCAAAATCACTTATGTCATCTGGGAGACGACAGGGGGCGCTTTTTTCCACAGTGATCGCCGGCGCCCCTCGGCTATACTCGGGTAGGCTCGGGTGATGCAATAATTTTTCAGATCGCAAAAAAAAAAAAAAAAAAAATCCGAGAAATCTCGTGAGTGGCATTCTACGTCACTATTAAAAACCAGAGAAATCTCGTGAGTGGCACTCAAAGTGTTAAGTACACACAGATCGTGATAGCCTGACTATAATCAGATCTTGACATTATTCCCATTAATAACGATACTGTATACTGTGGGATTAAATGTATAATTCACTTTCAATGTTAATTTAGTTTATAATGTTATTCTGTTTAATAGGTTGTTTATAAAACTAAGTGGTTCCTTATCTCATTGTGGTGTCCTTTATGCCCTGTATATGTATGATAAAGACAGACCACTTTGTGACATTATCCTAGTGGCTGTTCTGTATAGTTTAATAGGAGCCTAGTACTGCTCTTCTAATTTAAGGCTCACAATCACCCCTGATAAGAAATAGTATAGGCATATTATACATTTCCTGAATCCTTATTGGTCAGAAAGATTCACATCTTACCTTGAATGAAAGATGACATAGACCCCTTTAAAATGATACCAAAGACAATAATGGTGAAACATTGACAGACTCCTCCTCTACGTGAGTAATTTCCTGAGGGGGTGGGTATACTTCATGAGTTCAAGTTCAAGTTCAAGTTCTTTAATAGTTGTCATACAGAAGTACAGAATACTTTCATACAAAATGCTTCTTACTGTTACGCTCCAGAGACTGTGCTAGACAAGATAGTATCAAATAACATAATAACATAATATAGCATGAATTTAGAAGAAGAAAATGAGGTCACAGTGTTCGGTATAGACATATGTACAATGTTCTGAGTTACCATATAATATACAATACACAATACTATGCAGTGTACTAATGTACAGTACTATCTAGTGCAAAGCAGAAATGGGATGAGGTACAATTTTAGGTACAATTTACAGTAAGGTGTACGAGTTGTAGTGCAATCCTTCATCCATAAATATAAAGTGTGGGGAGTGGGTGCTACAGTGTGTTTGTTTAAAGTGGGTGTGTGCTATAAGTGTGTGGAGTGGGTGCTACAGTGTGTTTGTTTAAAGTGAGTGTGTGCGTGTGTGCTATGTGCGTTTGGTGGTTGTTGTTGTGTAGTGTTCATTCATTGTTCGTTTAGCAGCCTGATGGCCTGGGGATAGAAGCTTCTTCTGAGTCTTTCTGTGCTCGCCTTGAGACTCCTGTATCGCTTGCCTGACCGCAGCAGTTCAACGAGGCAGTTGTTCGGGTGACTGGAGTCTTTAATGATTCTCTTAGCCTTGCCCTTGCAACGCTTGTAGTAAATGTTCTGGAGGGTGGGGAGCCCCCCTCCAATTGTGCGTTCGGCTGAACGTGTCACTCTTTGTAGTCTGCTTTGGTCTTGTGCAGTGCTATTCCCAAACCAGGAGGTGATGTTGCCGGTCAGGATGCTCTCTATTGTACATGAGTAGAAGTTCTTAAGGATCTTCTGGCTGACTTGGAACTTCCTTAGGCGCCTGAGGAAGTAGAGGCGTTGTCGTGCCTTCTTCACAACACTGTTAATGTGTGTGGTCCATGTCAAGTCCTCGGATATGTAGGCTCCGAGGTACTTAAAGCTGTTGACTCTCTCAACCGGTGCCCCGTCGATGCTGAGGGGGCTGTAGTCCTTGACCCCCGACCTCCTGAAGTCCACAATCATCTCCTTTGTTTTGCTGACGTTCAGGGAGAGGCTGTTTTCCTGGCACCATCCCGCCAGGACCTTGACCTCTTCCAGGTAGGCCCTCTCGTCGTTGGCAGAGATCAGGCCCACCACCACTGTGTCGTCAGCAAATTTGACGATTGTATTGCTACTCCGCTGAGCCACACAGTCGTGTGTGTACAGGGAGTAGAGGAGGGGACTCAGAACACAGCCCTGGGGGGCCCCTATGTTGAGGGTGATGGATGAGGAGGTGCAGTTGCCTGCTCTCACCACCTGGGGTCTGCCAGTCAGGAAGTCCAAGACCCACTGGCAGAGGTCATAGCCCAAGCCCAGGTCCCTGAGCTTGGCTATGAGTATGGAGGGGACTATGGTATTGAATGCCGAGCTGTTGATAATTATGATAAAGCTACCACTCCGGAAGGGCTATCATACCTTAATATCATCTACAGACATAGATTGTTGAAAAAATTATATGTACGTTTCGTCACTTTGAGTGGTACCGATATCTGGTCTGGCCCATGGACTATAGTAGCTAGCTGTATCTATTGTTTACACTTGAAATGTGTATTTTTATTTAGTGTGCATTTTTATTTTGTCACAATATTATTTGGCTTAAATATAAAAAAAACTGTATAAGAAAAAAGTTAAATTGGCATCCTCTGTTATTTTAGCCATGCGACGCCACTGCCCAACGATGAACAATGACACACGTTGTGATATTTAACTAGCTATGTATGTGCATTCAAATTCACTAACGTTAAAATAGTGTTATCATAACGTTAAATGTTTGCTCAAATAACGTTAGTTTTAAGTTGGAGAAGGCCATATATCCCACAACGCATCACTCTTAACACAATCTGCGCCAAGAACGAGTTAACTCATTATTGCCCGCCATGCGTTCAGTGCCAACAACGAGTTAACTCGTTTTTGGGATCGTTATTTCGTTTATTGGCTATATCTATTCAAGTCAACACCACCCTCTACTGCCTTGCGGAGCTATTGCACTCCATTGAAAATGGTCTGGTGTGTTTTCTGAGCCGATCTGAGCCGTGGGGGCAGGGTTTAAATACTCAGGCAAGGCAGGCCTTTACAACGATGGCATGGAATGGAACACTATATATATATATAAAATCTTGCGTTGATCTGATATTTCTTTCTCCTGCGATCAAAGCTATCTGGTGTGGACCATGTTGTGCTTTCTACCATTGGCTGCAGTGGGGGGGGGGGGGGGCTGCGCTACGAGGGCCATTTCATGTATGCATGAGGAGATATAATAATGATAATCTAGCGTTGATTTCAGGATGATTAGATAATCAGCCGAAAAATTACAGCGTAATGACTGGATTACACTAAAATGCCTTTTTCTCGTCTTTTCCTGGAATTACTCAGAATCACCCAAACCATACTCATATTCAAAACGGTATAAAACGGAAATGTACGGATGAAAAAACAATCTGTTTTCAACTCACTGACAGTCGACAGCGTTATTAGATCCATAGCTATAATATAAAATATAGTTTTAGGACTAGCAAGTCTGGCATTCTAAAACTGTATCCATTGAATAAAGACCTGGCGCTGAAGTGGGATCAGCGCCCCCTGCTGCTGGCGGTCAATGTGTTAAAGGAGCAGGCAACACCCTAATCTACTTTTATCACATTTCAGAACGTTGAGGGACAAATGGATAGATTATCAAACATGTTTAAAATAGTTTTGGGACTCCTACGACCTTAGAATTTTTTTCTAATCACGATCGCGGGTAAACTTGCATGTTTTAATAATAAAATAATTATATACAGGTATTTATACAACGGCATGCAAATTTCTCGATTCTGATTGGCCATTTACACGTCTTTATTGGCAACAATCCACGGTCCTGGGCTCAGGACCCGCCCACAACCGAATCACATAATCACTCCGCCGGCTCACTCCGGGAGAATGTTGATAGCGCCAGAATGTTGATAGCGCCATAAGCCCATAACGACTAAATATGAAGCGATTCTGTCAAGGGGAATGTGTTAGTCCTTTAAACAATGTTGGATGATGTAATTGATGGGTCTTGAGTCAATCTAGAACAAAAGAAAAATCGCGGATTGATTGATAGATTAATTGATTGATTTAAATTTCTACTTCCTTCCCACTGACTGCAGCGTTCACTCTCACACTGTCCGACGCTGGCGTACCCACAAACACACACACACACACACACACACACACACACACACACACACACACGCACGCACGCACGCACGCACGCACACACACACGCACACACACACACACTCCTGTCTGCAACAGCGGGGGAGTCAGAGAGAGAAGCAGCGCTGTTTTAAGTGAGCATGGTCTATTGAATTGATTGATTGGTTGATTGCTAATTTTATTACTGTACCCCTGGTTTCCAACTGGTTAAGTTTAGGCTAAAAGAAATAAATAAAAAAATAGGGCGAAGAAAACGTTTTTTTTCCTATAGGGCAAAGAAAACCTTTTAATTTGTTTTACCTACTTTATATAGAAGCATCTAAGAATGAAGTTCTATGGAAAGTAGGTCTGCATTCCCTTAACAATTGTGTGTATTGAGCCGTACTGTATTGTACCCATTCTGCATCTGGTAATAAAATTTTCAATCAATCATTCCAATAATACACAGTTGGATGTGTTAGTTGGTTGGATGCACTTCAAGCTGCTTCCACATGAGGCAACTTCTCTCAATCATTCCAATAATACACAGTTGGATGTGTTAGTTTGGTTGGATGCACTTCAAGCTGCTTCCACATGGAGGCAACTTGTCTTTTTTGTAGTTGTGGGAACTACTTTTTCTGGCGGATGGTTTCTTCAATAAATCTTCGATGTAATGTGTGTTTATTGTATAGAAATAAGGTTGGATGAATCTGGCAGTTGTATAAAAGCTTTACACCACGTGCAGTCGTGATTTGTGACCAATAAACCATGCCTAGGGGGGTCTAACGACCCTCGGCTGCGCCTCGGGCCTAACGACCACCCCTAGGCATGGTTTATTGGTCACAAACCACTCCTGCGCGTGATGTAATGCTTAAATAAAAAATAAATAATAATAAAAAAAATTAATTATTTTTTTTAATAGAAGTGCGGTACCACCGCATCCCGCGGTGATTAGCCACACACACAACCGCGGTGAGAAAATGTCATACCGCGACAGCCCTAGTTCTCTGGTTACTGCTTCTTTAACTCTTCCATTCCCAATGGTTCTCTGGTTACTGCTTCTTCAACTCTTCCATTCCCAATGGTTCTTTGGTTCCTGCTTCTTTAACTCTTCCATTCCCAATGGTTCTCTGGTTACTGCTTCTTTAACTCTTCCATTCCCAATGGTTCTCTGGTTAGTTTACTGCTTCCAGCACCTGCAGATCTGTGAGATGTGAGACGGTAATACAAGCAAAAATAATCACGCAATAACGGCAACATTTAGTGGTCAGTTGTTCATCTAGACCTGAAATGAGATGTTGTAGCTTCTCTACAGCAGTTATAGAGTTTCACAACGCCCCATCCCCCGCTCATTTGTTTCATGGCTACAATTACGCGGGACTTGTGATGTTTGCACCACATTACAAGTGCTTTAAACGTGCTTCAGAGAGTAACAAGTCTTTTGACATGGCTACAAACGGGTTTGCAGTGCAGTTAAGACTGTGTACGTATGCTTTATATCCATGTACTCATTTATGTGTCGTGGTAAGAGCTCCTTATGGAGAATGGGCTGTTACCCCTGTTTACAGCTGGGTGGTATTACGCATGCAGCCTAGTCCAAGTCATTACACATGAAGCCTAGTCCAAGTCATTACACTTGAAGCCTGGTCCAAGTCATTACACTTGCAGCCTAGTCCAAGTCATTACACATGAAGCCTAGTCCAAGTCATTACACATGAAGCCTAGTCCAAGTCATTACACTTGAAGCCTAGTCCAAGTCATTACACATGAAGCCTAGTCCAAGTCATTACACATGAAGCCTAGTCCAAGTCATTACACTTGCAGCCTAGTCCAAGTCATTACACATGAAGCCTAGTCCAAGTCATTACACATGAAGCCTGGTCCAAGTCATTACACTTGAAGCCTAGTCCAAGTCATTACACTTGAAGCCTAGTCCAAGTCATTACACATGAAGCCTAGTCCAAGTCATTACACATGAAGCCTAGTCCAAGTCATTACACATGAAGCCTGGTCCAAGTCATTACACATGAAGCCTGGTCCAAGTCATTACACTTGAAGCCTAGTCCAAGTCATTACACATGAAGCCTAGTCCAAGTCATTACACATGAAGCCTAGTCCAAGTCATTACACTTGAAGCCTAGTCCAAGTCATTACACTTGAAGCCTAGTCCAAGTCATTACACATGAAGCCTAGTCCAAGTCATTACACATGAAGCCTAGTCCAAGTCCTTACACATGAAGCCTAGTCCAAGTCATTACACATGAAGCCTGGTCCAAGTCATTACACTTGAAGCCTAGTCCAAGTCATTACACATGAAGCCTAGTCCAAGTCATTACACTTGAAGCCTAGTCCAAGTCATTACACATGAAGCCTGGTCCAAGTCATTACACATGAAGCCTGGTCCAAGTCATTACACTTGAAGCCTAGTCCAAGTCATTACACTTGAAGCCTAGTCCAAGTCATTACACTTGAAGCCTAGTCCAAGTCATTACACATGAAGCCTAGTCCAAGTCATTACACATGAAGCCTAGTCCAAGTCATTACACTTGAAGCCTGGTCCAAGTCATTACACTTGAAGCCTAGTCCAAGTCATTACACTTGAAGCCTAGTCCAAGTCATTACACTTGAAGCCTAGTCCAAGTCATTACACTTGAAGCCTAGTCCAAGTCATTACACATGAAGCCTAGTCCAAGTCATTACACATGAAGCCTAGTCCAAGTCATTACACATGAAGCCTAGTCCAAGTCATTACACTTGAAGCCTGGTCCAAGTCATTACACTTGAAGCCTAGTCCAAGTCATTACACTTGAAGCCTAGTCCAAGTCATTACACTTGAAGCCTAGTCCAAGTCATTACACTTGAAGCCTAGTCCAAGTCATTACACATGAAGCCTAGTCCAAGTCATTACACATGAAGCCTAGTCCAAGTCATTACACATGAAGCCTAAGCCTAGTCCAAGTCATTACACATGAAGCCTAGTCCAAGTCATTACACATGAAGCCTAGTCCGAGTCCCAGTCAGAGCACTAAGGGGGCCAGCAGCAGCTGGGTGAGGTGACCCACTTGGCCCTCTGCTATAACTGACCCTCTCGTTATGAACACCTGGAGGTAAAAGAAAGGGGTCTCTGCCCCCCCCCCCCCTCCCCGAGGCCCCTCCATCTCATGTTTCCCCCTGCATAGGGGGGGCAGGTTGGGTCACCCCGAGTCCCTCGCTAACTCACTCAGCCTGGTAAGAGGAGGACATGACCCCGGCCGGCAAACCCGCTAATGAGTGCGTCTGTGGGGCATGCTCCCCCTGCAGGGGCCCCTCTCCAGGGGGCTCTTAAAGCAGGGAGGGGGGCGCAGAAGCTCCATAGATGTCCATGTCTGGTGATGGCTGTACCAGAAACGGAGTCAAAGAAGGGAATATGTTCCAGATGCCACCGGCTGGGAGAAAGATTAACCAGAAGCATGCGTGGACACCATCACACACACACACGCGTGCACTCACACACCATCACACACTCACACACACACACACACAGACACATAGACACACACGTGCACTCACACACCATCTCACACACACACACACACACAGACACATAGACACACACGTGCACTCACACACCATCTCACACACACACACACACACACACACACACACACACACACACACACACACACACACACACACACACACACACACACACACACACACACATGTGCTCACACACCATCACACACACACAGACACATAGACACACATGCACTTGCACACACACACCAGTTTGGGCCCTGTAAGAACGGGACTCTAAAGCCTTGGGGAGATAGAGGGTCAAAGGTCAAGGACCAAGGGAGATCTTCCGGCCATTACTCATGACTTTGACAATCCGTGTGTGTGTGTGTGTGCGTGTGTGTGTGTGTGTGTGTGTGTGTGTGTGTGTGTGTGTGTGTGTGTGTGTGTGTGTGTGTGTGTGTGTGTGTGTGTGTGTGTTAGTGTCTGTGTGTGTGTGTGTTAGTGTCTGTGTGTTTGTGTGTGTGTGTTAGTGTCTGTGTGTGTATTTGAAAGTCTATCCGTGTATGTGGTAGTGGGTTGGGGGGGCTGTCTATGCAACATATAGAGTAGAGGGAATTTTGGCCAGTTAAAAAGGGAAGCCATATCCATTACAGGGAGCCCAACCTGTGGTACTACATACTTACTTGTAGCTTGAGACGAACATTGACCATGAGATGGTTGTATAAGTGAATCATCATCATGTTTTCATTACAGTACACACACACACACACACACACACACACACACACACACACACACACACACACACACACACACACACACACACACACACACACACACACACATGTATACACACACACACACACATGTATACACACACACACACACATGTTTTAATGACTATTTACTATTTTAATCCGAGAATCAAATCACAGGTTCAAAGGATTCAAATATTATAAAGGTTCATGTTTCCAGGACAACTATGGATTAAAAGCACTGTCTGTCTGTCTGTCTGATACAACAACATACTGTAGAACACTATCTGTCTGTCTGTCTGTCTGTCTGTCTGTCTGTCTGTCTGTCTGTCTGTCTGTCTGTCTGTCTGTCTGTCTGTCTGTCGGTCTGATACAACAACATACTGTAGAACACTATCTGTCTGTCTGTCTGTCTGTCTGTCTGTCTGTCTGTCTGTCTGTCTGTCTGTCTGTCTGTCTGTCTGTCTGTCTGTCTGTCTGTCGGTCTGATACAACAACATACTGTACAACACTATCTGTCTCTCTGTCTGTCTGTCTGTCTGTCTGTCGGTCTGATACAACAACATACTGTACAACACTATCTGTCTGTCTGTCTGATACAACAACATACTGTAGAACACTATCTGTCTGTCTGTCTGATACAACAACATACTGTACAACACTATCTGTCTGTCTGATACAACAACATACTGTACAACACTATCTGTCTGTCTGATACAACAACATACTGTAGAACACTATCTGTCTGTCTGTCTGTCTGATACAACAACATACTGTCGAACTAGTGCTGTCAATAGATTAAAAAGAAAAACGAATTATCGCAACATTTTCTGTAATTTATCTACCTTAATCTAGATGAATCTAGATTAATCGCATTTTTCTACTTTAATAGCTTTGTTTGATATTTGAATACAGTTTCTCTCCTGTGAAATACAAATGTTCAACAAAACCATCAACATTGACTCAACGAGACATTCAAAGAGTTCTACTCCAACTTGTACAAATCAGAAATGGCCTTCGATCAAAACAAAATGGACATATATCTTAATCAAATTAACCTTCCTAAACTATCAGAGGATGACGCAAAACAGTTAGAAACACCCATCACACTAGATGAACTTAGGGAGGCCATATCTGAAATGCAAAGTGGTAGGGCTCCTGGAAGGGATGGTATCCCACCAGAAATGTACCTCTCATGCTGGGATGTAATTGGACCCCTATTACTTAATATGATTTTATATTCAATCAAGGAGGGGAACTTCCATAAGATCGACAATATTGCACTCATAACAGTCCTCCTTAAAAAAGACAAAGACCCCACCGATTGCGGTAGTTACAGACCCTTAAGCCTCCTCGGAACCGATATCAAGCTGTATTCCAAGGTATTAGCCATCAGACTTCAAAAGCATATGACGTCTTTAGTTCATCCTGATCAGACTGGCTTCATAAGAGGCCGCTTGATCACGGATCATATAAGACGGTTACTACATGTGCTAGATGCCAGCAAGGATGACACCACACCTATAGCGATGCTGTCCCTGGATGCGATGAAAGCCTTTGATAGGTTGGAATGGTCTTATTTATGGGCAGTATTAGAAATGATGGGGTTAGGAAAAGGATTCATTGATATGATTAAAGTATTATACAAAGACCCATCGGCCATGATTACAACAGGTATAATCACCTCCGAAATCTTTCCGGTATCGCGCTCCTCCAGACAGGGTTGCCCTCTTAGTCCCAGACTATTCGCTTTATCATTAGAGCCTTTAGCACAATATATAAGACAATCCCAATCTATAGAACCAATCGCAATTAAGGGCACACAACATCATATTAGTTTATATGCGGATGACGTAATATTGTTCATGCAAAACCCTAACACCTCAATGCCTCATCTTCTCAAGTTGATTGATGACTTTGGCAATCTATCGGGATTTAGGATAAATTGGCCAAAGTCGGCTTTCCTTCCACTTAATACCCCTGCAAAGAATATACTCCTTCCAGAAAAAATACCAATGGTTAAACACTTCAGATGTTTAGGAGTTGAAGTATTCCCTACTATAAGCCAAACGGTGAAGTACAATTACATAAAATTCCAAGATAAGATCAAATACGACTTTGACAGGTGGTCCAAACTTAAAAACTCAGTACAGGCACGGGTATCAATAGTTAAGATGGATGTTTTACCTAGAATCAAAAATTACACTCCACCGCATAGAAATTTATTTGGAATAACAAACCTCCATGTATAAAAAGATCCACCGCACAGAGAAACAAAGCCGACGGAGGTATGGCATTTCCAGATTTTTACCACTATTTTAAAGCGTACTCTTTAAGACCACTGACAACCTGGTTTGATTCCCAAGCATCTGTATCCTGGAGAAACTTAGAAGTAAATATAGTAGCACCACATGCAGGACATAGTATACACCATATTATCAATTAAGCAATGCAAATAGAAATTTGGCCCCCTTATTACTCATGTGATCCGAATATGGCGTGAAACACAAAAAATTATTCTAACCAACATAAATGGCATAGTCATACTCCCCTATTCAATAACAATGCACTCCTGATTGGAAAACGACCTATAAGATACCCTAAATGGGAAAAGCAGGGCATACACACATTAGGAGAAGTTTTCAACAAACGGGGTTTTTGTAGCTATAAAGACATACATAAAAAAATGTATCTCACCAGTTCCACATATTATTTTTACGCACAGTTATTGGTTTGTTTGAAGGCTCATGGAGTCCCATTAAGGAAACCAATTGAGCACCACAGATATCACAAATAATTCTATGAAAGAGAGACATCGAGAGGTTTCGTATCTGATTTTTATCATCACTTACTAACGCCCTCGTATGGAATCCTCCCCCTAGACTCAGTCTGGAGGAGGGATATACCAGACTTGGAAATAAATTTTGATTGGCAAGAAGTCTGGGCAAACGTTCGAATTGCGTCACGTAACCCGGACCATCAACAAATTAATCTTAATTATATTCATAGGACATACCTGACTCCTATAAGATTGAACATAATGGGACTTAAACAAGACTCCAGATGTCCCTTATGTACAAATGGGGATGAGGGTACATTTATGCACATGTATTGGGATTGCCCACCAGTTAAGATATTCTGGAAAGAAGTGGCCCAGCAATTATCAAATTTCTTATTTCTGAACATACCTGTACACCCCTCTGTATTGCTGTTGAATGATGTTTTTCAGTTTGCAACCCCTATACAGCTAAAGAGATTAGTTTTATCTGGTCTCACAGCGGCTAAAAAGCTGATAGCATCACGATGGTTTCAACCGGAAAAAAATTGTCGGAAGGTATGGGTTCTTACATATCTCGATGTGATCTATCTAGAAATATCTACAGCAAGAATTTTAGGTGTCAGTGAAGCCAAAATTGCAATCTGGTTAGAAGTGGTGGAGAGAATAAAAGCTAGCATATGAATTGTAGTGCCTGGTTAGGAACAAATGATAATGGATGGATTATCCAAGTGGGGGTCCGGGGGGGGGGGGTGAGCGAGCGAGAGCATATGTATGTAGGGTATTAGATAGCAAGTATTAGGTGTATATCTCGTATACTACATTTATTTAAATGTTGATTTCATTGGATGTTTACTGTTAACCTCTTTCTTATATCCGCGGCACTAACAGAAATAAAAACAACCCAGGCCAGGTCTGTGGGTGCCGTGGGTAGATGGTCCACTGGTGCCGTGGGTAGATGGTCCACTGGTGCCGTGGGTAGATCGTCCACTGGCACCTGTGCATCTGTGACTCCATACAGCTCAGCTATCAGCTCCTGCTGGAAGATCATGTGGGTCATCGGCTGCACCTGCTGCTCCCTGCAGAGCTCCTTGTGAAGAAGGTAGGAGTTAGTGGCTGCAATGTCCAGATAGTGGTAAAACAAAGTCCAGTACCAGCGCATGGTCTTGTGGTGTGCAGAGTAGTACTGGATGAGTTGGTCAGACAGATCAACTCCTCCCATGTACTTGTTGTACTCCAGGACAGGTGTTGGGCATGCAATGTTCTCAATGGACCATTTGTCACTGCTCCAATCCTTTATTCTCCTCTGCACAGTGTTTCCAGAGAATGACTTGTGGATTGTGGAGCAGACAGAGACCTCATGTGTGTCCATCCACTTCACACAGACCAGTGGGCCATCACGTAGCCACCTGATGGTGCCCCTAGCATCCTTATTTTTCAGAGCATTCAACTTTGTGCGGGGGCATTATTTTCTGTTGTCCCTGTACGTTCGACATGCTCCGACACCCAGGCTATGCAGATCCCTGAAAAGCGTTGGACTTGTATAAAAGTTATCCACAAACAAATGATATCCCTTGCCCATGGGTACTTGCTTGAGGTGTAATGGCTTTATCAGGGACATGACAGAGTCATATGCCAGTCCAATGCCTGATACAAACTTTGACTTCCCGGCGTAAACAGAAAAGTCCAAAGTGTAGCCATTGCTACTGTCAGCCAAAACAAAAAGTTTGAAGCCCCACTTGGTTGGCTTGGCTTTCATGTACTGCATCATTCCAGTATGGGCCTTGGTTGCAACCATCCTCTCATCAATGGAAAGGTTTTGCCTAGGGTGGTAGAGCGCTTTCCATGCAGACCTGACGGTCTCCATAAGGGGCTTCAGTCTGAACAGGCTGTCGTAGTCTGATGTCCCCTTCTTTCTGTCATTCACAACATCCTCGTCCGGATCACTCATGTGGATGTTCCAAGATATCGTTCGGAACCTGTCCCTTGGGTGGAAATGGTATGCTGACATTTTTTTTCAGTACAATTGTAGGGCTTTCAGTTTCAACAGTTCCATGTAGAAAATCAGTCCGAAAAATGAGTACAACTCATTGATGTTGATGTCAGTCCATTGAATGAATTATGAATGAATGCATGAATGAATGAATTATTTTATTTCGAATGTTTACAAATAATAAACAATAAACAAATAATTTTTCGAAATCTTTACAAATAAACAAGCGAAAAGGATAGGTTTGAAGCCAGAAAGGCTTATAGAGCAACCTACCCCTAATTCAAAAACAAATAAAAAAAAAGTTAAAGTTTGCAAAATGTCAGTCCATTGATATTTTTTGCCACTTGCCATGCTGTTTGCAGCTTTTTTGTTTGTGTTCCTGATAGTGCTGTCAGGCGATTAAAAAAATGTATCTAATTAATTACAGGATTTGTAATTAATTAATCGAATTAATCGCATTTTAATCGCATAACCATTTTATGCCTGATATTCTATATTCTATAATCATATTTCAAATGGCATGTGTCCGGATGGCAGAATTCAGTACTGTATCTACAAAACCTTCTGTTTAATAATCTTCCATCTATTAATTTGCTTAGATTTTTCAGGTCTGGTCAATTTGAGCATGGTGTTATTCACAGTCAAAGATTACAAAAAATTTATTGATATTCTCATTTGGTTCATTACAATTGACTCAAAATAAAATGTTCATTCAATCAATCACCGCGCAGATTGGTTGATTGAATGAAAATGTTATTAACAGATTGCAGAATGGATACAATACAGTACGGCTCAATACACACAATTGTTAAGGGGATGCAGGCCAGAGAAAGACTTTCGTCTTGTTTACATCAGGGTCCCCCATTTTCAATTCATAATGAATTGTAAGTAAGGGTGCACCTTGCACCGTGCAATCCATTCTTTGTGGATCTAGCCCACAGTATTTCTGACACTGGGAATACATTCCCTGAGATTCATAGATGTCCCTAGAATCAGATACCAAGAACATGCAAATGGACCATATTAAAACAAAAGTCTGTAAATGTGTATTCTACATTCTTATGGAATGAATGAGATAAAAATAAAAAAGTATACAAAATTAAAAGAAATTGTAATAAATGTTGAGTTAATTTTCATAACGCGATAATTTGCTGTGTAATTAATTAATCTAATTAACGCGATAAACTGACAGCCCTAGTTCCTGACAAGTGTTTCCGCTGCATCGGTGTCTATGTACAATTTTAATAGGTCCAGTGGTGTATACTTGCAGCTTGGGTTCAGTTTATGTCCAGGTTATCTTGCTGGTGTGAACCGTATAGGCCAGGGCTATTCAACTAAATTGTTCAGGGGGCCACATTGTCAGAAACCCAAGGGGCCAGGGGCCGGACTGCCACGGCGCCTCCCCGTGCTATGAATATATGTACACTTGACACAACACGCAACCACATTTTCACAACTTTTATTTAACTACATTGCAAAAGTAGTATACTTTTCAAAAAAAGTGCTTCATTTATGTGCCACATCTGCAACATCTCCTGCAGAAAGTGCTTCATTTATGACTGTGCAACAACTGCAACATCTCCTCTTCAACATTTCAATATAAAAATAAAATAAAAAACAAACAAGTGCATGATGTGCATCTGAACATTCTAACATCAACACTTGAACAAAAAAACACATTTATAGTGCAGCTGAGCTTATGAAAAAGTGCTTCATGTCTGTGCAACAACAGCAAATCACAGCATCTTATTAGCACTTATTGTCCACTCTTAACTCTCAAACATCAGGGGGGTGGGGGGCAGACAGGCCTAGCCTACATACACACATCTAATGAGAGCGATTGCACTTATTTGACTGGGCAATGGCAGATAAAGAGGGTTCATAGGAAGTGAGGGCTACCCGCAAACAGTGATGCAAATGCTCATTTGTCAAGGAGGCACGTTGCTTGTTTTAATGGCATTCATGTGAGAGAAACTGGATTCACAGGTGTATGTTGAGCCAAACATTGTTAACACAGATATTGCCAGCGTTTTTATTTTGGGGAATGTCTTGACATGAATACACTTTATCCAAAATGTTGTGGTGGATTCATTCTCAAGTGCCTGCTTCAGAGCAGATGATGCTTGCATGTCAATTATTTCAAGTTGCAGGAGACCTTCATCAATGTGAAGTGATGCAAGGAACTCTTGTCCTTTTGTGGAAATAGCAGCTACATTGGCAAATGGGTTGCTCACAAAATGCATCAATTCTCTGGACATGTCAAATTCATCAAATCGACTTGCAAAGTTTTCCCTCAATTTATCAATGAAATCTGTCATTCATTGAGTGGCTTTTGGCTCAATTGTGCGTGTTAACGTTGACATGAAAAGAAAAAAGTAAAAAAAAAAAAAAAAAAAAATATTAAAAACAATTTTTATTTTATTTATTTTTTTATTTTTTTATTATCATGTAATCTTTGGCGGGCCGGTCAGAATCATCCCGCGGGCCGGATCTGGCCCGCGGGCCGCCAGTTGAATAGCCCTGGTATAGGCTGTGGAGCTGTGTCCTGGTCCATTTCTGTTTTCCAGGGTTCAACAGCCTCTTCTGCTTCACTGTAAAACAACAACAATTTCAATCAATCTCACATGGGACTGACATTTACTAATAAACCCCATAATAAATAACGTGTATTATTATTATCACCAACCAGACCTTGATAAAGTGTATTATTATTATATATAGTGTACTCACTGTTCAACTAGATCGGTGGGTCCTGTCGCAAGTTGAGACCTGGCACGCAAGCAGGGGGCAGCACTGGGGTGCAGAGTCATTAGAAATGTATTTTGGGACTTCCGGGTGGCAGGATGAAGAGGGAGCTCCCGTTGAGAAATGGAATAAAAGCCCCTCAACGCCAACGGCGAAATTTTAACCCCAAAGAAAAGTTAACGAACTAAATAAAGAGGGCAGAAATGACCGCTAGGAAGAAAGAAAAGAAACAAACACAGCAAAATTTGCTAAATGAAAATGAACAAAGTCGAAGCTGCTCCCCAGCTAAGGATAGCTATGATAGCAACGAGGATGACGCTGTCATGGTCCCAGCCAGGGACCCTACCTGAACAATATGAACAGTGGTTTTCTGCCGCCCTCTGGTGGCCAAACGCAGCAACTCCAGATACTTAACCTCCTAGGTTTGCTGGATACTATTAATACTATGATTAATGCTGTGCTGCCTCTATTCATGTTGTGTTTCCCCGGTTTAGCTTGTGTTTAAAAGGTTTATCTTTTCATATGTTTCAATTAAGGTTTATCATTTACATATATTTCCTGAAAGGTTTATCCTTTGCATATGTTTCCTGAAAGGGTTAATCCTTTACATATGTTTCCAGAAAAGGTTAATCCTTTACATATGTTTCCAGAAAAGGTTATCTCTTTATATGTATGTTTCCAGTACGATAATTCCTTTACACATGCTTTTGTTTATAGGGTGAGATTTCTTTTTACTAATATTTTGTGTTCACCTGTCTTGGCCATGCCTGGCCTTAAGCCAGCTGGCACTCATTAGTAATCACGGGCAGTATTTATTCCTGCCCGTTTCTCACATTCCTTGTCGCGCCATTGTCATTGTTTTGTTTTGCAACCTTGTGTTCGGTCACTCACTCTGTTCACTCCTGTATTCCCCGTGAGTCCGTTCCTTATCTTTAGTCCACTTTTTTCCAGCACTGCTGAGTTTTATTTCCGGGTTTTACAGTTCGCTTTTGTTTGTAACTGTTTCAACGTGTATCCTTGTTTGCAACTGTTATAGTAAAAGCCCGTTAATTTCATTCCGTTGTCTCTGCCTCTACTCTCTCTGCTCGTGTTCTGCATTTGGGGTCTCCTCACCTATTCCCACACCGAACCCTCACAGAATGGCACGACCAGTCCTGATCCCAGCAGGCATGAAGACAGTCAGAACGAGCGACGCGCTGCTCTCGATGGGGAGATTCTTCAAGGGGGATTTTCTCTCCTCGTCCTCAGAGGAGAGGTGGACGATGTATACGCTGCTCACCTCTGTCGGTGAGTGCAGCGCGGAGCAGGCGTTACAACTGGAGGCGCACGGCCGTGTGATCCGATGGCTGATTCGGGAGCTCTTGTCCTTTGCCCCCGGTGAAGCTCCGGTTACCAGCACGCCTTCCTCCGCAAGCACAGCTAGTAGCTAGTCCTCTCACTGCTAACACAGCCCAGGTTGTTAGCACAGCCGCTAGCCTAGCTTCCACAGCTAGTACAGCTAGCCCCCGCTCTGTTAATACAGCCCAGACTGTTAGCACAGCCGCTAGCCTAGCGTCCACAGCTAGTGCAGCTAGCCCCCGCTCTGTTAATACAGCCCAGACTGTTGGCACAGCCGTTAGCCTAGCTTCCACAGCTAGTGCAGCTAGCCCCCGCTCTGTTAATACAGCCCAGACTGTTAGCACAGCCGCTAGCCTAGCTTCCACAGCTAGTGCAGCTAGCCCCCGCTCTGTTAATACAGCCCAGATTGTTAGCACAGCCGCTAGCCTAGCTTCCACAGCTAGTACAGCTAGCTCCCTCGCTGCTAACACAGCCCAGGCTACTACCATAGCCGCTAGCCTAGCTACCGTAGCTAACATAGCTAGCAGAACCTCTGCCCCCACAGCTAAGTCAATGGTTTCTTCTGTTAGGAGACTCACTGTGGGCTCGGTCTTTATCTCTAGCTTAGCTCCTTCTGCTACAGCTAGTAAGTCTAGAGAGGCTAGCAAAGCCCCTTCAGCTAGCCAGGCTTTCACAACTAGTCCAGCCCTGTCTGCTAGTTTAGCTTCTTCAGCTAGCCAGGCTTTCACAGCTAGTCCAGCCTCGTCTGCTAGTTTAGCCTCTTCAGCTAGCCAGGCTTTCACAGCTAGTCCAGCCTCGTCTGCTAGTTTAGCCTCTTCAGCTAGCCAGGCTTTCACAGCTAGTCCAGCCCTGTCTGCTAGTTTAGCCTCTTCAGCTAGCCAGCTTTTACAGCTAGTTCAGCCCAGTCTGCTAGAGCCCCGCCTGCTAGCATAGCACGCATCGCTAGCAAGTCTCAGAAGGCTAGCAAACCTAAGAAGACTAGCATGGTCCTTCCTGCTAGTGTATCATCTGCAGCTAGCACCTTAGCTCTTTCTGCTAACGTAGCACCTACAGCTAGCACCTCAGCTCTCCCTGCTAGCACAGGTCCTGTAGCCCCTGTAGCCAATATAGCTTTGTCAGCTACTTCCTTAGCGTCTCCTGCTAGGACAGCCATTGCTAGTCCTACAGGCCCTACAGCTAAACCTATCAACAGCGAGAGGAGGGTCTCCCCTTGGAGCCTTTAGTTACAGGCTCGTGGAGGGTCACAGAAGCGACCTCTACCTTGGTAGTCACAAGAGTTGACTTTATTTTATATACTGTACTTTTCTTTCTCTTTCCTTATTGTTCAGTTTAAGGTGTTTTTGTTTGCATGCTACTGTAGCGTCGGGGAAGGTTTCTATGTACATAACGGAATTTTCACATGTCATAACCTGAAATGCAAGAGGTAAAAATAGTATCCTTTAACGTCAATGGTATACTTAACCCGATAAAAAGGAATAAGATATTATCAAAACTAAAAAAAAGAGAATACAAATAGCATACCTACAGGAATCTACAGGAACCTACCTGATCTCTGCCAACGACGAAAGGGCCTACCTGGAAGAGGTAGAGAACCTGTCACAGTGGTGTCAGGAGAACTGCCTCTCCCTGAACGTCAGCAAAACAAAAGAGATGATTGTGGACTTCAGGAGGTCGGGGGTCAAGGACTACAGCCCCCTCAGCATCGACGGGGCACCGGTTGAGAGAGTGAACAGTTTCAAGTACCTCGGAGCCCACATATCCGAGGACTTGACATGGACCACACACATTGACAGTGTTGTGAAGAAGGCACGACAACGCCTCTACTTCCTCAGGCGCCTAAGAAAGTTCCAAGTCAGTCAGAAGATCCTTAGGAACTTCTACTCATGTACAATAGAGAGCATCCTGACCGGCAACATCACCTCCTGGTTTGGGAATAGCACTGCACAAGACCGTAGCAGACTACAAAGAGTGACACGTTCAGCCGAACGCACAATTGGAGGGGGGCTTCCCACCCTCCAGAACATTTACAACAAGCGGTGCAAGGGGAAGGCTAAGAGAATTATTAAGGACTCGAGCCACCCGAACAACTGCCTCTTTGAACTGCTGCGGTCAGGCAAGCGATACCGGAGTCTTAAGGCGAGCACAGAAAGACTCAGAAGAAGCTTCTATCCCCAGGCCATCAGGCTGCTAAACGAACAATAATCGCTAAACGAACAATAATCACTATGCAACAACCATCAAATGCACACAGCACACACACCCACACGCACACACTCACTCAAACAAACAACACACTGCAGCACCCACTCTCCACACTTTAGATCACACAAACACACTTACACTTTATATTTATTGATAAAGGATTTGCACTACAACTCGTACACCTACTGTGAATTGTACCTAGATTGCACCTCGTCCCATTTCTCCATTTCTGCCTTGCACTATATAGTATTGTATATTAGTACACTGCACAGTATTGTATATTGTATGGTAACTACGTCTATTCTGCATCGAACATTGTACATATGTCTAAACTGAACACTGTGACCTCTTTTTTTTACTTCTAATTTTACTATGTTTTTATTTCATACTTATCTTGTCTTGCACAGTCTCTGGAGCGCAACAGTAAGAAGCATTTTGTACAAAAGTATTCTGTACTTCTGTATGACAACTATTAAAGAAACTTGAAACTTAAAACTTGGAATCCCACCTTACCGATATCGAACATGCTAAACTGAACAAACTGGGATATAAACATGTATATTCTTCCTCATATGGCTCAGGACATAGAAGGGAGGTACCGTAGCCATATTAATTTCAAAAGCCGTGACATACGAACACATATCAGAATTTAAGGATAAAGAAGACAGATTTATAATGATAATAGGTCAAATAGTCCATATGTACATACTAGGGCTGCCAAAGGCAATTAATAGATTGTGATTAATTGTGATTAACGCATATAAAAAATACATTGCAAAATGTATCTATGTGGTCATATAGAAATACATGAAAAAGTAGTTACAGGAGGTAATCATAAGTAGCTACTTATCATAGTAGTTACCGGAGTTATAAGTAGCTACAGTGTGAGGTTTTGCCCGCTGCTCACTACCTTTTCTCTGTCTTCTTTAAGCCTACTGTTAGGAATTCCCTATTCTCTGTCTTCTTTAAGCCTACTGTTAGGAATTCCCTACTCACTCTCTCTAGCCCCCACCCTCTCGTTCTTTACCCTTAGTGGCCACACCTGTTTGATATTCTATTATCTCTCGCACCTGTGGTGGCAGGCTAATTAGTTCCCCTGTGGGCTTTAAATACCAGGGCGCTTCCCCTCGTTTTGGCGTGGGGTCGTGTTGTATACTTGCCGAGTCATATTCTCTAAACATCTAGACTCTTTCGGGAGATCCTCTGTCTGCCTATGCTGTTCCATTCTCCGGCATCGAGATGTTTGCTCCAGCCTTCGCCAGCTGTCGCCGTCGCCTGTGGGGGAGACTGGTCTGCGCTCCCTGTACTTCCACGGGAGGCACCCCAGCGTTCCTCTGCAGACCCCCGCGCAGCTGTTCGTCCTGACGCACATCCAGACCAGCGCAGACGCTCTCCAGTCCTCAGCGCGCAACGCGCATCTTCCAAGGACGCTCGAGCTTGGCACGCTCTCCAGACCAGCGCGCAACGCGCATCTTCCAAGGACGCTCGAGCTTGGCACGCTCTCCAGACCAGCGCGCAACGCGCATCTTCCAAGGACGCTCGAGCTTGGCACGCTCTCCAGACCAGCGCGCAACGCGCATCTTCCAAGAACCCTCGAGCTTGGCACGCTCCTCCGTACCAGCGCACTGACGCGCATCTTCCAGACCTTCGAGCTTGGCACGCTCCTCCGTACCAGCGCACTGACGCGCATCTTCCAGACCTTCGAGCTTGGCACGCTCCTCCGTACCAGCGCACTGACGCGCATCTTCCAGACCTTCGAGCTTGGCACGCTCCTCCGTACCAGCGCGCCGACGCGCATCTTCCAGACCTTCGTGCTTGGCACACTCCTCCTCGCAGACGCACCCCGAGGCGTCTCTCGGTTCCGACGCGCACACCAAGGTGTGGCGCGCACTCTGTTCCTCGGCTCCGACAGCGGCTACCCGGTGGACGACGCCCTCGCCACCGCCACTGTTCCGACGCGCACACCAAGGTGTGGCGCGCACTCTGTTCCTCGGCTCCGACAGCGGCTACCCGGTGGACGACGCCCTCGCCACCGCCACTGTTCCGACGCGCACACCAAGGTGTGGCGCGCACTCTGTTCCTCGGCTCCGACAGCGGCTACCCGGTGGACGACACCCTCTCCACCGCCACTGTTCCAGCACTCTGTCCCTCGGCTCGGACAGCCAGCCACCCAGTGCCCTTGCCCCCGTTCCCGTTGCTGTCCCTGTACCTTTACGCATACGCCTGGGTGAGTTTTGATTGTGATGTCACTCACTCAGCGTAGTGCCCTTGCCCCCGTTCCCGCTGCAGTTCCTGTACCTTTACGCATACGCCTGGGTGAGTTTTGATTGTGATGTCACTCACTCAGCGTAGTGCTCTTGCCCCCGTTCCCGCTGCTGTTCCTGTACCTTTACGCATACGCCTGGGTGAGTTTTGATTGTGATGTCACTCTCCCAGCGTATTGCCTCTGTTAGTTAGTTTGGACAATTCATCTCCCAGCGTATTGCCTCTGTTAGTTAGTTTGGACATTTCATCTCCCAGCGTAATGCCTCTGTTTTTGGTTCTCACTTAGAATAGTATTTTTGGACTTTACATCTCCCCCTGTGTGTTTGTCACACGAAGATATTATTACTTTGTTCACTTTGTTATTTGGACTGTTCTGCACCTGCTCTGCTTTTTCCCTTTTGTGCATTAACTATCTCCTCTGTCCTGCAGAGCGGCCCAGATGATTTCCACCAGTCCTCCCAGTTCCTCCCTGTTTCCCAGCCCGCCTCCGCGGGCCTCAGTCCCCTCTGTTCCCAAGTTCTCCCCTTCTAGTTCCACCTAGTTCCTGTTCCCTAGTTCTCCCCTTCTAGTTCCACCTAGTTCCTGGTCCCAAGTTCTCCCCTTCTAGTTCCACCTAGTTCCTGTCCCCTAGTTCTCCCCTTCTAGTTCCACCTAGTTCCTGGTCCCAAGTTCTCCCCTTCTAGTTCCACCTAGTTCCTGTTCCCTAGTTCTCCCCTTCTAGTTCCACCTAGTTCCTGGTCCCAAGTTCTCCCCTTCTAGTTCCACCTAGTTCCTGTTCCCTAGTTCTCCCCTTTCTAGTTCCACCTAGTTCCTGGTCCCAAGTTCTCCCCTACTAGTTCTACCTAGTTCCTTGTCCCTAGTTCCCCTAGTCCCCGTTTCTCCTGTTCCCTAGCTCTCCTAGTCCCTAGTCCTCTCTCCCTAGTTCTCCTTGTCCCTGGTTTACCTAGTCTCTAGTTCCTCTGTCCCAAGGCGTTCCCTTAACCTTCCCTTAGGCGTTCCCTTACTTTCCCTTAGTATTCCCTTTTCCTGCCCGCCTCTTAAAGGCACCTTTCCTTCCCCTCATCTTATATTCCTGTATTTGTGATTCTCCCTTAAAGGGACAGTGCCCTTTTCCCTGTATTTCCCTGTTGTTCAATAAATATCTGTTTCTTGGCAAACCATCATACCTGTCTTGTGTTGTGCGATTGGGGTCGGTTACAAACCATAACAGTACGACCCCACCAAATCGACGACCCCAGCCAGCACAGACGGTGTATGTTGAGTTTGCCTTTTTTTTTTCTTGTTCCCTCTAGCTCCCCTGTTAGCCCTGTTAGCTCCCCTGTTAGCTTGTTAGTCTCCCCTCTAGCTCCCCTGTTAGCCCTGTTAGCTTCCCTGTTTGCCCAGTTTAGCTTCCCTGTTAGTCCTGTTTAGCTCCCTTGTTAGCCTGTTACTCCCCTGTTTAGCTTGTTAGTCTCCCCGGTTAGCTCCCCTGTTTGCTTCCCGTTTTGCCCTGTTTGACCCCCCTGTAGCTAGCCATGCCCTGGCAGCTAACCCAGTCCCTCAGCAGAGCCCCTGTCTGCTAGCTTAGCCCCGGCTGCTAGCACAGCCTCTATGTTTATGCAGCCCTTGCTGCTGGCATAGGCCCTGTAGCTAGCCATGCCCTGGCGGCTAACCCAGTTTCCCTCTGCATGGCCCCGGTCTGCTAGCTTGGCCCCGGCTGTTAGCACAGCCTCTATGTTAATGCAGCCTTGCAGCTGGCATAGGCCCTGTAGCTAGCCAGGCCCAAGCAGCTAACCCGGTCCCTCTGCATGGCCTCCACTTTTTTGTGTAGTTTATCCCACTGCTAGGACTGCCCTTCAGCTAGCAAGGTCAGTATTCCCACAGCTAGGACTGTCCTTCCAGCTAGCTTGTTCTCTCATGCTGGTCCAGCCCTGTCTGCCAGCCTAGCTCCGGCAGCTAGCGCAGCCTCTATGTTAATGTAGCAGTACAGCTGGCATAGGCCCTGTAGCTATCAGTGCCTTGGCAGCTACCCTTTCCCTCTGCTAGCCTGGCTCCGGCAGCTTGCGCAGCCTCTATGTTGATGTAGCAGTACAGCTAGCATAGGCCCTGTAGCTATCAGTGCCCTGGCAGCTAACCTTCCCTCTGCTAGCCCTTTTCCCGGTGCTACCATGGTTACCCCTTAGCTACCCTGCTTGCCCCTCAGTTCCTCTAGACCAGTTGCTCTAGACCAGTTCTCTAGACCCAGTTCCTCTAGACCAGTTCCTCTAGACCAGTTCTCTAGACCAGTCCTCTAGACCAGTTCTCTAAACCAGTTCTCTAGACCAGTTCTCTTGCCCAGTTCGCTAGACTAGTTCTCTAGACCCAGTTCCTCTAGACCAGTTCCCCCAGTTGCCCCTCTGCTACCCTAGTTACCCCTCGGCGACCCTGTTTCTTTTGCTAGCCCCACTCTTGTGGTTCTTCCCCTGCTGGCTTGGCCAGTGCCTTTGTTTTTGTCTTGTTTTGCCCCCTGCCACTCTGTCTGTATTTGTTTTGGGTCGCCGGGTGGCTCCCGTTGGAGGGGGGGATACTGTGAGGTTTTGCCCGCTGCTCACTACCTTTTCTCTGTCTTCTTTAAGCCTACTGTTAGGAATTCCCTATTCTCTGTCTTCTTTAAGCCTACTGTTAGGAATTCCCTACTCACTCTCTCTAGCCCCCACCCTCTCGTTCTTTACCCTTAGTGGCCACACCTGTTTGATATTCTATTATCTCTCGCACCTGTGGTGGCAGGCTAATTAGTTCCCCTGTGGGCTTTAAATACCAGGGCGCTTCCCCTCGTTTTGGCGTGGGGTCGTGTTGTATACTTGCCGAGTCATATTCTCTAAACATCTAGACTCTTTCGGGAGATCCTCTGTCTGCCTATGCTGTTCCATTCTCCGGCGTCGAGATGTTTGCTCCAGCCTTCGCCAGCTGTCGCCGTCGCCTGTGGGGGAGACTGGTCTGCGCTCCCTGTACTTCCACGGGAGGCACCCCAGCGTTCCTCTGCAGACCCCCGCGCAGCTGTTCGTCCTGACGCACATCCAGACCAGCGCAGACGCTCTCCAGTCCTCAGCGCGCAACGCGCATCTTCCAAGGACGCTCGAGCTTGGCACGCTCTCCAGACCAGCGCGCAACGCGCATCTTCCAAGGACGCTCGAGCTTGGCACGCTCTCCAGACCAGCGCGCAACGCGCATCTTCCAAGGACGCTCGAGCTTGGCACGCTCTCCAGACCAGCGCGCAACGCGCATCTTCCAAGAACCCTCGAGCTTGGCACGCTCCTCCGTACCAGCGCACTGACGCGCATCTTCCAGACCTTCGAGCTTGGCACGCTCCTCCGTACCAGCGCACTGACGCGCATCTTCCAGACCTTCGAGCTTGGCACGCTCCTCCGTACCAGCGCACTGACGCGCATCTTCCAGACCTTCGAGCTTGGCACGCTCCTCCGTACCAGCGCGCCGACGCGCATCTTCCAGACCTTCGTGCTTGGCACACTCCTCCTCGCAGACGCACCCCGAGGCGTCTCTCGGTTCCGACGCGCACACCAAGGTGTGGCGCGCACTCTGTTCCTCGGCTCCGACAGCGGCTACCCGGTGGACGACGCCCTCGCCACCGCCACTGTTCCGACGCGCACACCAAGGTGTGGCGCGCACTCTGTTCCTCGGCTCCGACAGCGGCTACCCGGTGGACGACGCCCTCGCCACCGCCACTGTTCCGACGCGCACACCAAGGTGTGGCGCGCACTCTGTTCCTCGGCTCCGACAGCGGCTACCCGGTGGACGACACCCTCTCCACCGCCACTGTTCCAGCACTCTGTCCCTCGGCTCGGACAGCCAGCCACCCAGTGCCCTTGCCCCCGTTCCCGTTGCTGTCCCTGTACCTTTACGCATACGCCTGGGTGAGTTTTGATTGTGATGTCACTCACTCAGCGTAGTGCCCTTGCCCCCGTTCCCGCTGCAGTTCCTGTACCTTTACGCATACGCCTGGGTGAGTTTTGATTGTGATGTCACTCACTCAGCGTAGTGCTCTTGCCCCCGTTCCCGCTGCTGTTCCTGTACCTTTACGCATACGCCTGGGTGAGTTTTGATTGTGATGTCACTCTCCCAGCGTATTGCCTCTGTTAGTTAGTTTGGACAATTCATCTCCCAGCGTATTGCCTCTGTTAGTTAGTTTGGACATTTCATCTCCCAGCGTAATGCCTCTGTTTTTGGTTCTCACTTAGAATAGTATTTTTGGACTTTACATCTCCCCCTGTGTGTTTGTCACACGAAGATATTATTACTTTGTTCACTTTGTTATTTGGACTGTTCTGCACCTGCTCTGCTTTTTCCCTTTTGTGCATTAACTATCTCCTCTGTCCTGCAGAGCGGCCCAGATGATTTCCACCAGTCCTCCCAGTTCCTCCCTGTTTCCCAGCCCGCCTCCGCGGGCCTCAGTCCCCTCTGTTCCCAAGTTCTCCCCTTCTAGTTCCACCTAGTTCCTGTTCCCTAGTTCTCCCCTTCTAGTTCCACCTAGTTCCTGGTCCCAAGTTCTCCCCTTCTAGTTCCACCTAGTTCCTGTCCCCTAGTTCTCCCCTTCTAGTTCCACCTAGTTCCTGGTCCCAAGTTCTCCCCTTCTAGTTCCACCTAGTTCCTGTTCCCTAGTTCTCCCCTTCTAGTTCCACCTAGTTCCTGGTCCCAAGTTCTCCCCTTCTAGTTCCACCTAGTTCCTGTTCCCTAGTTCTCCCCTTTCTAGTTCCACCTAGTTCCTGGTCCCAAGTTCTCCCCTACTAGTTCTACCTAGTTCCTTGTCCCTAGTTCCCCTAGTCCCCGTTTCTCCTGTTCCCTAGCTCTCCTAGTCCCTAGTCCTCTCTCCCTAGTTCTCCTTGTCCCTGGTTTACCTAGTCTCTAGTTCCTCTGTCCCAAGGCGTTCCCTTAACCTTCCCTTAGGCGTTCCCTTACTTTCCCTTAGTATTCCCTTTTCCTGCCCGCCTCTTAAAGGCACCTTTCCTTCCCCTCATCTTATATTCCTGTATTTGTGATTCTCCCTTAAAGGGACAGTGCCCTTTTCCCTGTATTTCCCTGTTGTTCAATAAATATCTGTTTCTTGGCAAACCATCATACCTGTCTTGTGTTGTGCGATTGAGGTCGGTTACAAACCATAACATACAGTACATATAAGGTCAAAGTTAACGCGGTATTAACGCGTTCGCGCACGATTCTATTAACGCCACAATTTTTTTTACTCACGATCAACCTTTTAGATAAAATAAAGATTTTTATTTAATTTTTTTTTACTAGACTTCACTCAGGTGTATTATTGATACTCTCATTGATGCTTGTTTCTGACTCAAAGTGTGTGTGTGCGTGCGTGCGTGTGTGTGTGTGTGTGTGTGTGTGTGTGTGTGTGTGTGTGTGTGTTCAAGTTCAAGTTCAAGTTCTTTAATAGTTGTGATACAGAAGTACAGAATACTTTCATACAAAATGCTTCTTACTGTTACGCTCCAGAGACTGTGCTAGACAAGATAGTATCAAATAACATAATAACATAATATAGCATGAATTTAGAAGAAGAAAAATGAGGTCACAGTGTTCGGTATAGACATATGTACAATGTTCTGAGTTACCATATAATATACAATACACAATACTATGCAGTGTACTAATGTACAGTACTATCTAGTGCAAAGCAGAAATGGGATGAGGTACAATTTTAGGTACAATTTACAGTAAGGTGTACGAGTTGTAGTGCAATCCTTCATCCATAAATATAAAGTGTGGGGAGTGGGTGCTACAGTGTGTTTGTTTAAAGTGGGTGTGTGCTATAAAGTGTGTGGAGTGGGTGCTACAGTGTGTTTGTTTAAAGTGAGTGTGTGCGTGTGGATGTGTGTGCTATGTGCGTTTGGTGGTTGTTGTTGTGTAGTGTTCATTCATTGTTCGTTTAGCAGCCTGATGGCCTGGGGATAGAAGCTTCTTCTGAGTCTTTCTGTGCTCGCCTTGAGACTCCGGTATTGCTTGCCTGACCGCAGCAGTTCAAAGAGGCAGTTGTTCGGGTGACTGGAGTCTTTAATGATTCTCTTAGCCTTGCCCTTGCAACGCTTGTAGTAAATGTTCTGGAGGGTGGGGAGCCCCCCTCCAATTGTGCGTTCGGCTGAACGTGTCACTCTTTGTAGTCTGCTTCGGTCTTGTGCAGTGCTATTCCCAAACCAGGAGGTGATGTTGCCGGTCAAGATGCTCTCTATTGTACATGAGTAGAAGTTCTTAAGGATCTTCTGGCTGACTTGGAACTTCCTTAGGCGCCTGAGGAAGTAGAGGCGTTGTCGTGCCTTCTTCACAACACTGTCAATGTGTGTGGTCCATGTCAAGTCCTCGGATATGTAGGCTCCGAGGTACTTAAAGCTGTTGACTCTCTCAACCGGTACCCCGTCGATGCTGAGGGGGCTGTAGTCCTTGACCCCCGACCTCCTGAAGTCCACAATCATCTCCTTTGTTTTGCTGACGTTCAGGGAGAGGCTGTTTTCCTGGCACCATCCCGCCAGGACCTTGACCTCTTCCAGGTAGGCCCTCTCGTCGTTGGCAGAGATCAGGCCCACCACCACTGTGTCGTCAGCAAATTTGACGATTGTATTGCTACTCCGCTGAGCCACACAGTTGTGTGTGTACAGGGAGTAGAGGAGGGGACTCAGAACACAGCCCTGGGGGGCCCCTATGTTGACGGTGATGGATGAGGAGGTGCAGTTGCCTGCTCTCACCACCTGGGGTCTGCCAGTCAGGAAGTCCAAGACCCACTGGCAGAGGTCATAGCCCAAGCCCAGGTCCCTGAGCTTGGCTATGAGTATGTGTGTGTGTGTGTGTGTGTGTGTGTGTGTGTGTGTGTGTGTGTGTGTGTGTGTGTGTGTGTGTGTGTGTATGTGTGTGTGTGTGTGAGAGAGAGAGAGAGAGAGAGAGAGAGAGAGAGAGAGAGAGAGAGAGAGAGGGGGGGGTGAGAGAGATGAGGAAGGGGCAAGAGAGAAAGAGAGCTGGGAAAGTGTGTGTGAGAGAGAGCGAGGGGGGGTGTGAGTACTCAGCCCTTGTGTGGCTGAATGTACTGTAACAAGTTCCTAACGTTCTTTCCCCTATTATTTCATGCACACTTTATTCATTGTTTTAAATTATTATTTTCTTTCACAAAATTACATTTACATTTACATTTAGTCATTTAGCTGACACTTTTATCCAAAGCGACTTACAAGTTCTGTACAACAAGTCATCTGTTTCACTACACACTTGAGTGCATGCTTACCAACTGTTAGTCTGCAACACTACTATCACCGACATCTAAGAATGGAGATCCCCCCTTGAATGGCCCTTCTAAGGTTTCTCTCCTCCACACTGCCTGTGGAGCATTTTTCCCTATTGTTAGGTTTTAGTGAGTTTTTCCTTGTCTGGGAGTGCTTGCATTCTTTCATTTATTTGCATTTATTTAAAATGTGTTGGACCTTATGGTGTTCTTGTTCTGTTCTTGACTTATTGTTATGTTTCTTCTTGACTTTTTTACAGAAGACGTGTACGGCCCATGGGGACATTAACGTGTGTTGTCGGGCCTTACAAATACATTTGATTTGATTTGATCAGGAAGGGCACAACTCTGCTGAGTAACAATGTTCATCAAAGTGTTGAGTGCTACAGTGTAGGTTAGTTTATTAGGACAAGTGCATGACAGTAAGGTTAGTTAGGGTTAGATATTTTTTTTTCTTTTTTCTTTTTAATTCAGATAATGGTTGAAGAAGTGCGTCTTTAGTCGACGGCGAAATATTGGACGGGTTTCGGCTGTCCTAACTGGGGTGGGTAGTTCATTCCACCATTGTGGGGCAAGGAGTCTCTTTGATGACCCTCCCGGAGCTTGGATAGGAGTAGGTTTGAGGCGGCCAGAAGATGCAGAGCGTAGGGGTCTTGAGGGTGTGTAGTTAGAGACCATTGACCGGAGGTAGGCGGGAGCGGTTCCCTTTGCCGCACGGTATGCTAGGTCGAGGGCCTTGAAGCGGATTCGTGCAGCAATGGGGAGCCAGTGCAGGTCCCTAAGAAGTGGGGTGACATGGGCCGACTTCAGTAGGTTTGAGATCAGGCGGGCCGCTGCGTTCTGAATGAGGTGAAGAG